>NC_057355.1:2174375-2485000 GCF_016509475.1 Prionailurus bengalensis | reverse complement strand
GACTCTATATTTCTAGGACTTAGCATAATGATCTGTTCTTTGAATCAATTGCTTCATGCGATAGAATGTTCTAAAGAATATTTCTTAATTACAAGAGTCCCTGAGGCTTCATCCTAATTCTAACAGCAAGACTCCCTTCCTACATTATCCCCCCTTCTCCATGCTCCCCAGTGAGACTATGGGAGTAAATAACAGAATGTGACTTCAGTAGCTCTCTTGGCTTCGCTGAATGTAGAGAAGCCTAGTAAAACAGCCGATATGTCTCCTTGTCCAAAGTGAAGCCGCATTTGCAAAGTACCTTTGTAATGTGGGTTCCCCCCCAAATTTCTAATAAAATGGAGATAAGTAAGTCAGTGAGGTATATACAAACACGAATCCCAATCGTCTTTAAAAATAATGTTTATATAGATTGGAAGAACAAGCGTTGTTAGAATGCTTATCTTCCCCAAAGCAATCTACATATTTAATGCATCCTTATCAAAATACCAACAGCATTCTTCACAGATCTAGAACAAACAAACCTAAAATTCGTATAGCACCAGGAAAAAACCCTGAACAGCCAAAGCAATCCTGAAAAAGCAAACCGAAGCTGGAGACCTCACAATCCCGGACTTCAGGCTGTATTACAAAGCTGTAATCATCAAGACAGTGTGGTCTCGGCACGAAAACAGACATAGAGACCAATGAAACAGAACACAAAACCCAGAACGGGGTCCACAACTATACGGTCAATTAATCTTTGACAAAGCAGGAAAGAGTATCCAATGGAAAAAAAGAATGCTTTCAACAAATGGCGTTGGGGAAACGGGACGGCGGCATGCAGAAAAAGGAGCCTGGACCGTTTTCTTACACCAGACACAAAAATCACCTGAAAATGGATGAAAGACCTAAATGTAAGGAAGCCAGCAAAATCCTAGAGTCTTAGAGGAGAAACTCTGCCTCCCCCGACCAGAGCTGTCTCAGACGTAGGTGGCAGGCGGTCGGTCCCTTCCCTCTGCCACGGAGCCAGGCTCTAAACTAGCCGGAGGTTCTCACAACTTGCATCTACCCAGGCACCTGCCAAGCTCCCCGAAGTTGTGTGAACTTGACGTGTTTCTCTCTGATGCGGCTGTGGGAGTAGCTGACTCACTGGACCGCTACTGCGGGGAAGAATGGAAATGTGCTACCACGAACAGAAGGTGACGCCCAAGAGACAATTTTCTATCAGACGTGTAAACAGACCACCAACAACCAAAAACAGAAACGACACGGCCCCTAAAATTCCCCCAAGCAGAGGCCGTGCATAAGTCCTGCAGACTTTCTATCTCCTGGATACCAACAGGGATCCAGCACTCATCCACACTCTGGGATTATTCCAAGGTTTTGTTCATTCTTTTTCATCTGTACAACTGTGAGCTTAGTGGTTTCTTGAACAGAAATGCACTGTGGGAGAGACTGGGTAGAGCGTATTACCCTGGGCTTGTCATCTAATTGTTTGGACTCAGTTTCCCCCTTTGTAAGCCAAGGAGGTCAACTCAACAGCCTCCATAATCGCTTTCAGCTCCACGCTTTTGAACGCAACTGATGGCTATGTTTAAAGATCTAAAGGGCTACTGTCCTCTCAGAAATGATCACATGTTAGAAGGTCGCTCACAAGAACAAAATATCTTTCCTTGGCTCCCAGGGGCGCCTGGTCACTCTTGGGCAAGGATGTCCTGGGTGGAGTGGTTTCTCATCAAAGGAGTCTCTGTGGGATCCCCAAGAACATTTGCTCAGTACGGCGCCCTTCCAACACACAGAACAGAGCCCTTTTGTTCCTGCTCCCAAGGTGGGCCTCCCCTTGGAGCTGAGGACTTGTCACTGAGGTCAGGGGCTAGCAGAGACATCTCAGACACATTTCCCCTTGTTCCTATCAGAGACGGCAGCATCGAGCAGCAGCTCTGTGGGTAGCGTGCCCATCGTTAGCTGGCCTACAGTCTCTACGTTGACCAGTCCCACTGGCGCCTGAGTGCGGAATGAAGTAGACTGGCAGCTACCCGTCTTTGAGGTATTTTTCCCAACAATGAAGATCAGCCGTGTAACTTCAAGAGTTAAGCAGCCAACCCTCAAATATGGAAATACCCCACGACCCCCAGAAAGTAAACCCAGGATGACTTTGCAGAGTTCTGGGGCACTGTGTCCTATAAAGCGAGATTATTCTGGAGACGAAACTCCTCCCCAGGGGCTAGAAGGGTCCGTTGCTCTCTTAGGGTCACTGATCTTGTCTGTAGATCCCTGATTGCTGGCAGAAAGTTCATGCTTCTGGAGTTTGCTGACTGCCTCCCACATAAATATGAGCCTTTCCATTTTTTTCTTTGAACTGAAACACCATAGAGGTTCCAGTCCAAGGCAACCGCAAAATATAACCCTACTGTCCTCCAGATCTGAGGCTTGCTTCCGGTGGTTGGGCTGATGACAATTCAGCAACAGGCTTTGATCTGTAAGTCACAAGGGTGAGTAACTAGGCCTGGCACAACAGTTCTGGGATGGTCGTGTGGGATGCTGAGGTCACACACCTCCTGACATGGAGAGGAAGGGTAGGAACCAAAAACCTAGGGGTCCTTCTCAAGCCCTCCTGTCCCTGTGACCTCAGTCACCTGTATTTCTACCTTTCCAAACACCCCAACATGCCCATTCTTGTTGGCTATGCCCCAGTTCAGAATACACCCTCTACATTGGAATATACAAAGCCCTAGGGACTAGAAAGGGTATTTTTGAAGAATATTTTTAACAAATGGGGGCATCTGAGTGGCTCGGTCAGTTAAGCATCTGACTCCCTCTCAGCTCAGGTCATGATCTACTGGGTTTGTGGGATTGAGCCCCATGGTGGGCTCTTCACCGATGGCACAGTCTACTTAGGATTCTCTCTCTCCCTCTCTCTCTCTCCCCCCCTCCACCCCTCCAATGTTTTCTCTCTCTCTCTCTCTCTCTCTCTCTCTCTCTCTCTCTCTCTCTTATCTATCTCTATCTCAAAAAAAAAACTAAAAAAATTTTTAAAAGAATATTTTTAACAAATAGCTCTGGGACAACTGGATATCTACATGAAAAAGAATGAAGCTGGACCCCTTTCTTACAACACACACAAAAATTAACTCCAAATGGACCATAGACCCATGTATGAGCTGCAACTAAAAAACCTCTTAGAAGAAAACACAGATCCTTATGACCCTGGGTTAGGAAAACACTTCTTAGACATGAACCAAAAGTAAAAGTGACAAAAAAAAAATGTAGAAAATGGGCTGCCTTGGAATTACAAAATGTGTGCTTCAAAAGACGCCGTCAAAGAAGTGAAAAGACAACCCACAGAATTGGAGGAAATATTTGCCACTCATATGTATGATAAGGGACTTGTATCAAGCATATATAAAGAACTCCTACAACTCAATAATAGAAAGACAAATAATTTCAATTGTTTAAGTGGAAAAAGGATCTGAATAGATATCTTCCCAAAGAAGTTACACAAGAAGCGTCTGAAAAGATAGTCAACATCATTACCCATCAAGAAAATGCAAATCAAAACCACAGTGAGGAGGCGCCGATTCAAGCTGGCAACTAGAAGGATCCTGAACTCACTTCCCCCAACAGACACGTGAACTCTACTGCCACATGTGGACCAAAAACAAAAACCTAAAAACTGGCGGAGAGACCGCTTTACATCAGACAAATGAGAGAGTTGGGGGGGGGGGTAGGAAAGTCTGAGACACAGTCCCATAAACCCACTCATGAGGGGGCGACCCACAATCAGGAGGGGGCCCAAAACTTTGAGCTCCCCACTGAGGAGCGAAGAGCTTATACCCGCCACATCGGACACCCCAACTTTTAAGGCTCCTGAGAGATAAGCCTTCAAAACACCTGGCTTTGAAGAGCCCTGGGGTTCATGCCCCCTGGACCCCTGGGGTTGTGGTGAGCTGAGGACAGCTGCCATCAGGCTGGTGCACACCCATCGCCCCAAGGCCCAGACTTTACGCAAAAGACACTCTTTTTTATTTTAAAGCGTTGGCCTGAGGGCCAGGGGTCTGTGGGGGTCCAATCAGGGGACAGAACTGGTGAGCGCCCTCTTCCCACCCCATCTGCCTTCCCACCCCATCTTCTTTCTCTCTTTTCTCTTTTCTTTTCCTTCTTTTTTCTTCCCCGTTTTCCCTTTGCAGCAGGTGTCACCTCTGTGCTCCCTCTGTGCAGGGAGAGAGGGAGAGACAGAGAACCCCAAACAGGCTCCACGCTGTCAGCATAGAGCCCGACATGGGGCTTGAACTCACGAAACCTCGAGATCATGACCTGAGCCTAAACCTAGATGCTTCACCGACTGAGCCACCCAGGCGCCCCAAAAGTACGTTTTAATTGGGCGAATTGTATGGTGTGTGAGTTATATCTTAATAAAACCATTTTCAAAGGACTGTTCACTTATTCATTCGTAATATCCCTGTCCTCCACGGCTCCTCCTGCCGGCGTGATGTCGTAAACATGCAAACGCTATTCATGAGGCTGACTGAATGTCTGGTGGGTCTGCCTCTGACAGGGTCAAGGTCAAATGTGAGCTCCCCGGCGCCTCATCCTTGCCCCCGGTGAGCCACACTCCCTGCCATGGACCCGCTGCGTCCTGTCCCATCTTGCTACTGCTTATCCTTGCTCCTGGTCCCTTTTCAAGAGTAAGTTTAGGCGTCACGCCTCCGTAGTGACGTCTCCACGCAAAACAGCTGCCTCCAGAACAAATCCAGAACTCTCTCTGCGAAGCAGACCCAAGGAAGTCTTCAAAGCAGGAAGGCACTGAGGTGGTTGTCGGCCATTGTTTTAACGCCTGGTAGGACAGCCCTTCATCACATGCCTGTTTCACATGATAACACTATGTTGTCTAGTTAACGAGTGATGCCTCCCTGCTAGCTGTGTAAGAGCTCTCCTAAATTTAAAAACTTCCCCCCCCAAAAAAATTTGAATATTCTTCTCCCCAGACAGGGTTTATATTTCCTCTCACTTAATAGAAATGCCCTTCCGTAGAGTGTTGTCGTATCAGGTCTAGTGGGATGGTCCAAAGAATTAAATGAACTAATGTAAGCAAAGCACCTGCATCGGTGACCAACAAGCACCCCAATGTTCCAAACAGTCACCGCGTAGTGCCAATCTGTTTCCCAGATAGTCCTCCGTTCACATCCTCCTCTTCAGAGACTGGAAATACGCGACGGGAAATAACTGGAAAAAATGCACAAACGTGCGTAGAGATATGTCCACCTCAGTGTCGGTGGGAGAAGGCGACGGTGAGGTGGCACCGAGGGTGTTTCGGCAGCAACTGAGTCACTTTGATCCTTCTCAGTCACTTTGATCCTTCTGCTAAAAACAAGTCGAAGGGTTGGAGGGGATGGGAAACAGCAAATACCGGTGAAAATAGCAAAGGAGTAAAAACACCCAGGGGCCACGCAGTGAACGGAGGCTGCCCCACAAGTTTCCTGGCAGGTAAGCAGCCCAGAAGCCGGCTGAGGCCCTGTGATCATTTTATGAACCGGCTGAACTTGAACTTCACCTTCTAGAGCTTTATGGGATATCGGGAGCAGAAGGGAAGTCCCGGCTTGTTCTCAAGATGTGAAGCTTAATAGGACGCAGAGGGAGCTTCCCCCCGCCGCCCCCACATATTTACATCCTCAGTTAAAACATAAACTGGAAATAAGTCCGTGCCCCCCCCTCGGGAACTGCACGAAAACTGCCGGTCTGGAAATGGCCGTGAACGGAAGAGGGGGAAGCCTTCCTCATTTGCTGGTGATTAACAATTACCAGGCGGCCCTCGCAAGAGCTGGCAGCCCGAATTCATACCACATGTGTGTCTCGAAAGAAACCTCTAGACCAGAATTTAGTTTAAAATGGTTCCAGGCTGGTGGTGCCCCAGCCACCTGGCAGGAACAAAATCGAAACTTCTCTGGAAGAATGAGCTTTAACTTAAGTCACAAAGATTCCCACCGAGACACGAACAAGATGTATAAGCTCTCAGAGAAAAAGGTAAAAAAGAATAAAAATAAAAATAAAATAAAATAAAATTACATATATATACATATATACATATATATACCTATATACATATATATAGGTATATATATATATATATATATATATATATATATATATATATACATATATAGGCAAATGGATGAATGAATGCATAACTAACTAAATAATACATACATACATAAAACACATACTAGAATAGGGGTGCCTGGGTGGCTCAGTCAGGTAAGCATCCGACTTCCGCTCAGGTCATGATCTCACAGTTTGTGGGTTCAAGCCCCACGTCAGGCTCTGTGCTGACAGCTCCGAGCCTGGAGCCTGCTTTGGATTCTGTCTCTCTCTCTCTCTCTCTCTCTCTCTCTCTTTCTCTGTTCCTCCCCCACTTATGCTCTGTCTCTCTCAAAAATAAATAAAAACATTAAAAAAAAAATTTTTTTTAAAACACATACTGGAATAGGCACCCTGAGAGAGAGTCAGAAGGAATAAGACACACAAAATCAAACCTAGAAAGACTTCACAGTGTGGGAAAAAACAGACACAGAAAGCAAAGGAAATACGTTTATATTTTCAAAGAAATAGAAGAGACGATAGAACAACTTAAGGAGAGAGAGACCATGAAAATGTTCTCAGCAGACTTGAAAAAGTACCAAGAAATTTAAAGAAATAATAACATTATTGAGATTTGAAAGTAAATCGGCGGGTTGGACAGTGGATGTGATGGCACCGGAGAGGGGCAAGAGGACTGGAAATACAGACCTGAAACAGATGTCCCGACGGCCACCAAAAGGGACCAGGAGCATCGAGGAGGGTTCAGACCATGGAGGAGGAGTGGGGAGCCTAGCATCTAATCCGCGTTCCAGGAGGACAGTCCCTCCCTGCACGTGAGCCTGGACGAGCTTCCTCCGCCCCGAAGAAATCATCCGTCCACAGGGTCGTGAAACCCGACAAATCCCAAATAAGATCAGTAAAAGAAAAAGCATACTTAGCTCCTAGCTGAACCACCGAACGTGGAAACATAGAGCGGCTCTTTAAATCAGCCAGCGAGAAGACAGATGGTCTTTAAATGAGCAATGATTAAGCCGGAAGCTCCCGTCTGGGGGGCAATTGTGAAATAATTAGTCCCACGTGGCAAGAGAAAGCGACCATCGGCGTAGACTCAGAGACCAGGTAACAAATCTTTAAGTGAGTGAAATGAAGTTCTTCCGAAGAGAAAACCTGAGGGACTTTGCCACCAGTGTATCATCACCAGTGCAATTCCAGAGAAGGGGGAGGGGGAGAGGGAGGGGAGGGGGAAGGGGGAGGGGAAGGGGGAGGGAGGAGGGGGAGGAGGAGAAAGAGGGGGAGGGGGAGGGGGAAAGGGGTCATAGGGAGGAGGAGGTGAAGGAGGAGGGGAGAGGGGAGAGAAGAAACTCCACGTTGAAGGCCTGTGATACAAAGAATGTCAATAAAAAAAAAACTGGATATTTGGATAAATCCAAACAAAAATGGCTGCGTGGAATAATAACCATACCTTGTGGTTTCGCAAACGAAAGCAGAGCTAAGTTACCTGAAAATAATAGGATGTAAGCCGAGAGAGTACTGTTGGGATGAAAATATTCAGTGGTTTTTTTGTACCGTTCGGAAGGTAAAGACGGATAAACTTAGCACTTCGAAAACCTGAATGTGCGTGCCACATTTTCTGGGATAGTCATAAAATTACAGAAACAGAGTTATAAACAGAAACAATAGAGGAGAAGAAGAACGAGAAAATATAACCAACAAAAAAAGGCAAGAAAGCAGGAGGGGAAAAAAACAGGAAAAGTAGAAAAAATATTTAAAATGACATAATTTTACACGCATATGTGTGCGTAATTTAAGAGGCCCTATGATCCAACTAAAAGAGAAGGATTGTCTGGGGCGCCCGGGTGGCTCAGTCGGTTGAGCATCCGGCTTTGACTCAGGTCATGATCTCACGTGCCACGGGTTCGACCCCTGGGTCGGGCTCTGTGCTGACGGCTCAGAGCCTGGAGTTTCGGATTCTGTGTCTCCCCTCTCTGCCCCTCCCCTGCTCATGCTCTCTATCTCTCTCTCAAAAATAAATAAACATTAAATTCTTTTTTAAAAAAGAGACAAGGATTGTCAGGATAGATGTCCTTTAAAAACATTTTTTTTAATTCACTTTTAAATAAAACCTTAACTTTTTGGAGAAGTTTTAGGTTTACACCGAACTCGAGAAGGAAGTACAGAGATTTCCCACACGCTCTCTGCCCCCACACGTGCACAGCCGCCCCCATCGTATGCACCTGCCGCCAGAGGGTATGCTTGTTACCAGGGATGAACCCGCGCTGACGCGTCATCATCGCGCAGAGCCCACAGTTCACCTCCGGCTCCTTCTTGATGGTGTACATTCTGTGGGTTTGGACAAATGCGCAATAACATGCCCCCATCACTGCAACCTGATGCAGAGGATGTACGTCACTGCTTCTGTTGATCCGCTCATTTCTCCCTCCACCCGCCCCACCCCGGGCAAACACTGATCGTTTACTGTCTCCATAGTTTGTCTTCTCCAGAAAGCCATGTGGGCGGAATCACATAGAGGTAACCTTTTCAGACTGGCTTCTTTCGCTTAATATTATACATTTAAAGTTCCTCCGTGTGTGTTCATGGCTCGGTGGCTGGTACGTCTTCAGGGCCGGATAACATCGGTTGTCCGAATGGACCACAGTTTGTGTTTCCATTCCCCTCCTGAGGGACCTCTCGGTGACTTCCAAGTTGGGGCGATTATGAACAAAGCTGCTGTGCCCATCCGTGCGCAGGTTTCCGTATGGGCACGAGTGTTCAGCTCCTTTGTAAACGCCAGGAGGTCCAAGCGTTGATCGGACGGTTAAGAGTATGGTTGGTTCTCTGAGAAACCTCCAAACTTGTCTTCCAACGTGGTGGCGCCATTTTGCATCCCCACCGCAGAGCATGAGAGCCGGTGCTGTTCCCCATCCTCGCCAGCAGGTGGTGGTGTCCGTGTTCCCTGTTTTGGCCATTCCAATACGTGTGTGGCGGTCCCTCAGGCTTGTTTCCCTTTGCATGTCCCTGACGACGTAGGAGCATCTTTTCATGTGCTTACTTGCACGTGTAGGTCTTTGGGGGGGGGGGGGGGTATCTGCGAAGGTCTTTGCCCACTTTTTTTAATTAGGGTTGTCGTCTCAGCGTTGGGTTTTAAGAGTCCTTTGTATACTTTGGGTCACAGTCCTTTATCAGATGTGCTTTCTGCAAAGACAACAGATACGGAGCTGCCCCACCTCCCCCCACACCCCCCTACAGCTGTAGTCACACCCAGCCTCCTACTCGGTGGCTCGTCTTCTCATTGTCTTGACCGTTGTCTTTCCCAGAGCAGCCTCGTTTTCCTTTTAAAGAAGTCCAGCTTATCAGGGATTTATTTTACAGATGCATCAGACGAAGGCTAATCAAAATGAATCTGGCGCCAGTTTATGGAAAAAGCAGATTTGAGCAAAAATAATTAATAGAACCCAAGTCACTATAGAATGAGACCTGCTTTAAATCATGAAAAGGATACAATTCCAAGCTTGTTGGCACCTTCAATCAGCGCCCTCTGTACTGACATAACAAGGGACATGTAGCCTGGGCAGGCGCCCCAGTGTATAGACTTTTTAAAGAATGCAATTAGCAGGAGAAGGATACAGTGTTTCCTCAAACAGACATGAACTGGGGCGCCTGGGTGGCGCAGTCGGTTGAGCGTCCGACTTCAGCCAGGTCACGATCTCGCGGTCCGTGAGTTCGAGCCCCGCGTCGGGCTCTGGGCTGATGGCTCAGAGCCTGGAGCCTGTTTCCGATTCTGTGTCTCCCTCTCTCTCTGCCCCTCCCCTGTTCATGCTCTGTCTCTCTCTGTCTCAAAAATAAATAAACGTTAAAAAAAATTAAAAAAAAAAAAACAGACATGAACTATTTACCAAGAAGAATCAATCGTAAACAGGGCCATCAAACCACTCACAACAACCACAGTGGCCTGGAACAGGACCACAGGTTCTGACAACAGCACCGTTAGCCGTAAAGCCCGATAAAAGGATAACCGGAGAGAGAGGAGACAAACTTGTGTTGCCCGAGGTTAGGGGTGGCTGTAAAGGGACAGCAGCAGGGGGCTGGAGGGAAGGTGGGGCAGCTCCGTATCTCGATTGGGGTGGTGGTTCCACAGAGCCACACGGTGGGACAGCATAGCACCGAACTGAACACTTGTAACAAGGTCAGACGTCTGGGGTCGATGTCCTACGGTGGCCACGCAGGGTGCAGCCACGGGGAAAGTGAGGCTGTGCTCCCGGGGCTGTCCTTGTAACTCTGAGCCCATCCACAATTATTTCAAAAATAAGTCAGGAAAGCTTTTTAAAAGAGTAACTGGAAAATACCCATGTGTTTGAAAAATCAAGAATCACGCCTCCTACATAACTCGTGGGTCAAAGAAGAAAACGATACCGGAAATTTTAAAGCATTTCGAGCTGAACGATAATGCGAATTTAGATGTCAGATCTTGTGAAACGCGGCTAAAGATAAGGCAATACTTTAGAGAAGCTATCTTAAATGCTTCTATTTAGAAAGATAAAGGCTGAAATTAATTAATGAGCTAATCATCAAAGGATGTAGAAAAGAGACAACGATAGAGGTGAGAACAAGATTTATGACACATGTAATAGGGGGACTGACAAAATTAAAAGTTGGTTCTGGGAAAACATTGGTGAAACTCCAGCGAAATTAATCAAGAAAAAAAAAGAGAGAGAGACAGAACACACATAACGGGAAAGGTTAAGAGGGGACATGATTACAGATTTAAAAGGTAAGAGACTATAATAAACAACTATTTATAGAATAAATATGAACAATGAAATAAAATGAAAAAATTCTGAGAAAAAAAAATCTTTATCAAAATACCACCAAATAAAATTCACCAATTCGTAAAAACAATCATACATGATGACCATGTGGGATTATTCCAGGGATGCAGGGAGAGTTCATTCAAAACTCAGTTACGGTAATCTACCGTATTCACAGGCTAACAGAGAAAAATTACATGATCCTATCAATCGGTGCAGAAAAGCATCTGACAAAATTAAACACTGAGTCATAATGTAAACTCTCAGTGCACTAGGCCTAAAACAAGAACATTCTCAACTTCATAAAGGATGTTGGCAAAAACCCCACAGCTAACAGCTCTCTTGATGAGGAGAACCGAATGCTTTGCCTCTGAGGTCGGACACAAAGCAAGAAAGCCTCATCTCAACACTCATTGGACTTGGTGCTGAAAATTCTGGCCACTGCAATAAGGCAACACAAGGAAATAGAAGGAGTTCAGTTGAGAAAGGAAGAACGAAACCTGTCTTTATTTACAGATGACACGACTGTCTACATGGAACATCCCAAGGCATCTTTGAAAATAATTCATAAAATGAATAAGTGAGTTCAGTGATTTGCAGTAAACAGATGTGCAGTATGTTTATTTGCAATAAACATAACAAAAATCAATTAGATTTCTTTCTACTGGCAATGAACACACAGATACTAAAATCTAAATTTAGTATTGTAATACCATTTACAATCGCTCAAAAAAAGAAAAATCCTTAGGCATAAATCCAGGGAAACATAGTCAGGACTTGTACAGAGCAAACTACGAAACACTAAGGAGAGAAGCCAAAGATCTCAGTAGATAGATACACCATATTCATAGATGGGGAAACTCGGTAAAGATTAGTTCTCCCCAAATCTATATATAAAGTTCATGTGATTCCTACTAAAAATCCCAGTAAGACTTTTTGTATAGACGAAATTATCCGAAAATCTATACGGAAATGGTAAGAGACTAGAGTAGCTAAAACACCTTTGGAAAAAGAACAATAAAGTAGGAGAAATCAGCCAACCTGATTTTGAGAACTGTTACGTAGCTACAGTAACCAAAAATGTGCGGTATTGGAGGACGGATACACGTATGGACTAGAGAACCCAGAAACAGACCTACACAAACATGCCCACCTAATTTATAACAAAGGTGCAAACGCAACTCAACGGGGGCAAGAGAGTCTCTTCAGCAAATGATGCCGCAGCAAGTGAACATCGATGGGGGTGGGGAGGGAGGTGAGGGACGAGGAGGCGTGGCCCGCATCTCTTAGCTCTTACAAAAATGAACTCAAACAGGACCGACGCATAAAAGGTTAAGTTATAAAACTTTTAGAAAAAACAGAAGAAACTGTTCAGGATCTAGAGCCAGGGAAAGGGTGCTTAAACTTAACACCAAGAACATAATCCATAAAAAGAATTGATAAATTGGACTTCACCCAAATGAAAAACTTTTGTTCTCTGAAAGATCCCCGTAAGAGGATGTAAAGACAAACTACATACCGTCCTGGAGAAAAGATTTGTAAGCCACGTATGCAATAAAAGACGAGTACCTAGAATATATAAAAAGTTCTTCAAACTCCATAGGAAAAATAACAATCTAATCAGAAAATGAGCCAAACACAAGAACAGACGTTTCTCTGAAGAGGCAAATAAACACACGAAAAGATGTTCAATGTCATCGGTCATTAATGAAACGCAGTTGAAAACCACAATGAGATATTATTACATACCCATCAGAATGGCCCAAGTAAAAAATGGCGGCATCGAATATTGTCAAGCTTGCAGACAAACTGGATCACTCATACTTTATGTGAACGTAAAACGGACAGCCACGCTAGAAAATTGTTTGGCAATTTCTTTAGAAATAAGACATACAGCCGTTGTAGAACCCCAGAACTGGACTCCTGGGTGTTTATCCCGGTGAAATGAAATCATATGTTTCAGCTGCACAGGAGTGTTTGTATCAGCTCTACTCACAATGGCCAAAAAGTGAAAACAACACGGAGGTCCTTTCATTGCGAGTGGGCCATCCATACAAAGCAACCCTACTCAGCAATGAAAAGGAATTACTGATACACACAACAGGCTGAGTCAACCTCCAGAGAATTCTGCTGCGTGAACAAAGCCGGTCCCCAAAGGTTACACACTGTCTGATGCCATTTATACAACCCTCTTGAAATGGTGAAAGTTTAGAAATGGTGGCCATGGGGGAAGGTGGCGTGGGGGTGGGAGGGAAGTGAGTGTGGCATAAAGGGGCAACAGGAGTCTTTGCCGTAATGGAAATACAGCGACACCTTGGATTGAGAGTAACTTGTTCTGCGAGTGTGCTGCAAACATTTCCAATAAATTTGAACTTGACAAACGAGCGACGTCTTGCAATACGAGGAGCACGGGACGCCGAATGTCACACGATCACAACTGAGCCAATGGTTCTTTGAAATTCACTTTGACATCCAAGTGCTTTGGATTACGAGCATGTTTCCGGAACGAGTTATGCTCGCAAACCAAGGCGTTACTGTATTCCGTACATTGATTGCATCAATGCCAATAACCTGCTTGTGATATCATACTAGAGTTAGCCAAGATGTTACCATTGGGAAAAACTAAGGTATACGCATCTCTTTGTATTATTTTCTTACAACTTCATGTGAATCTACGATAATCTTGAAATAAAGAATTTAATTTTAGAAACTATTTAAAAATTGCATTACCAATACCCCAAAATAGCAGTTAGAAGATGGAATTATTTTAAAAGGTTACCTTCACAAAGCTCATGAAAGATATGTAAGCTCCTTCTGAAGAAAATTACAAAACTTACTGAAGGGCATTAAATAAGTCCAGAATAATGGAGAGAGAAATCATATACACAAAAATGGGAGACACAAAAAAAATCATATGGATGTCTGTTCTCCCCAAAGTCATTTATAAATTTAAGGCAGTACTAACCCAAATTGCAAATGTTTTTTAGAACATCACAAACGGATCCTTAAATTTTTATCAAGAATCAAATGGCATTAAATAGACACATACTTAACTAAGCACAGAGAAACTTCCATACGAGAGAATAATAATTATTTTTAAATATAATGATTAAGATAGTAGAGTTTGACATTAGGATAACAAACTGACAACAGAACAGAACAGACAGGCTGGGATAGCTTCATGTTCATATGAAGAAACCCAATTTGTGAGAGAGCTAACACTGTACATGGGGCGGGGGGGGTGGGGACAAACACTAATTGAGGTGTTGGGACGATAGGCCAACCGTGTGGAAACGATGTAATGGACCAGTACATTCACAAATATCAATTCCAGGTGGATTAAATACATACATACAAAAGTCAAAGCTATAAGATGTTCAGAAGACAATGGAAGAGGATAGCCATGATAACAGAGCATGTTTAGCAAAGGATAAAAGTTTCAAACCAGATGCAAAACAGCACAAACTGTAAAGGACTTGATTGGTAAACTCCCACTACAATAAAGAACTCCTACTCGTTAATTAAAAGAGTAAAACAAGTTAAGAGCTGGAAAAAGAAAGAGACCAACAACCCAGAAGAAAAACAGAAAAAGTTCGGCTGGGCGTATCACATAAGAGGAAATTCAAACATCCCATAAATATGGAAATACGCGCAACTTACTAGCAATTAGGAAAATACAAAAATAAGTTATTGTGAAAAACAATTTAATAGGCGCCAGACTGGAAAAAAAGTTTAAAAGCTTGATGATACCAGGAACTGGTGAGGATACAGACCAACCGAGAAATTTACACCTGCTGAAGGAAGGGTAGGTTGGCGTAGTGTTTTTAAATTTTTTTCTTAATGTTTATTTATTTTTGAGAGAGAGAGAGAGAGAGCACAAGTCAGGGAGGGGCAGAGAGAGAGACACACACAGAATCCGAAGCAGGCTCCAGACTCCGAGCTGTCAGCACAGAGCCCCACGCGGGACTTGAACCCAGGAACCATGAGATCATGACCTGAGCCGAGGTCAGGCGCTTAACTGACTGAGCCACCCAGGAGCCCCTCAAGCACTTTAGAAAATAATTCAACAGTATCTAGTACAAATGAAGATAATGATGATGTCATACCTGAGACTCACTGATTTCACATCTAGCTTCATACCTATTGAAACCTGCAGACGCACACGGAGACAAGTACAAAAATGTCCACAGCAGTACAGTCTCTAAGTTAAAGAGGAGTAGAGGCAAGTAACCCAAATGTCTATCAATAGTAAAATGGATAGTGTAGTCACACAATAAAATACCGTAAAGCAGCGGGAAAAAAATCATTGAGTTACAACAAAATGAAATGAGAGGCGCCTGGGTGGCCCAGTCGGTTAAGCGTCCAACTTCGGCTCAGGTCGTGATCTCGCGGTTCGTGGGTTCGAGCCCTGCGTCGGGCTCCGTGCTGACAGTGTGGAGCCTGCTTGGGATTCTCTGTCCCTCTCTCTCTTTCTCTCTCAAAATAAATAAACCTTAAAGAAAAAGACGGGCACCTGGGTGGCTCAGTCGGTTAAGCGTCCGACTTCGGCTCAGGTCATGATCTCGCGGTTCGTGGGTTCGAGCCCCGCGTTGGGTGCTGTGCTGACCGCTCGGAGCCTGGAGCTTGCTTGGATTCTGTGTCTCCCTCTCTCTCTGCCCTTCCCTCACTTACAATCTCTCTCTCTCTCTCTCTCTCTCTCTCTCTCTCTCTGTGTGTCTCTCTCTCTCAAAAATAGATAAACATTAAAAAACCAAAGAAATGACATGAATGTATTTCTGGGGCATAATTTGAGTAGCAGAAGCAAGCCTACCAACAGAGCAATCACTGTGCAATTGCATGTGTATTATTGTCCAACACAGGTAGAGCTGAGGCCTCCAAAGTTCCTTGACGAGATGGCGTTGACTCACTTTCTTCCTCCCTGCTAAACACAGCTAAATACCCCAGAAATCATTCAAGATAGCAACGAAAGGATTCGGAAAGCCAGAAAAGAGACGGCTAGGTGGGTAGGAGACTCAGGACTTGCAGAATAGCAATATGGTGAGTTCCCCGGCTTTCTTTTTACCGACCATATACCCGGGAGAGCCCTCTGACCCAGAACCGCAGACAGGCAGACACAAGGAGGGAACAGAAAACAACGTTCTCTCTTGCCTGGCCAGAAGGCGGGGAAAGGGGGGAGATCAGCAGGACCCAGCAGAAGCCCCAGCCCCTTCCCCACCACCAGGGCACCAGCAGGTGGTCCGCTCTGCAGCCCCAGGCTGACCCAGCCCCCACTCCAGAACTAGGGCACGAGCAGGAAGTCCGTGCACCTGCATCATTTGAGCATCAGCTGAGCGCTTCATTTTCCTGCCCTCCACCTACTGGCCAAAAAGACGGAGGCCCAGCCGCTTCTGCCCATCCCACCCTGAGTGGCAGATGGTCACCCGTGATCCCAGGCAGGCCAGAGAAGCTCTTTCCACCCCGGGAGGCAGAACTGGAAGGAATATGTACCAGCAGGGCCAGAAAAATCGAGCGGGACCGGAATAGCGCTGCAAGGACCCTGGAAACTGAAGTGTCGTTACAACAGAAGCCCAGAAAAATAGCCCGGAGCCCCATGCTACGTGGAAGTAGGTATTGCCTGCTGAAACACGCGATTTAAGTCGGACCAAGAGACTCTGAACATGATAATGAAAATATCCGAGTTACACTTAACAGGCACTTAAAAAAAATTTTTTTTAATGTCTATTTACTTTTGAGACGGAGAGACGGAATGTGAGCAGGGGAGGGGCAGAGAGAGAGGGAGACACAGAATCCGAAGCAGGCTCGAACTCACAAACCACGAGATCATGACCTGATCCGAAGTCGGACGCTTAACCGACTGAGCCACCCAGGCGCCCAAGATTCATTCATTCATTCATTCATTCATTCATTCAAAGACAGAGAACAAGCGGGGTATGGGCAGAGAGAGGAGAAACAGAATCCGGAGCAGGCTCCAGGCTCCGAGCTGTCGGCACAGAGCCCGACACGGGGCTTGAACTCACGCACCGTGAGATCATGATCTGAGCCCAAGTCGGACGCTGAACCGACTGAGTCACCCAGGCACCCCTAGAACTTTCCTCTTTAGAGGAAGATAAACATTTATTTATTTTTGAGAGAGACAGAGACAGAGTGAGAGCAGGAGAGGGGCAGAGAGAGAAGAAGACACAGAATCTGAAACAGGCTCCAGGCTCCCAGCTGTCAGCACAGAGCCCGACGGAGGGCTCGAACCCGCAAACCATGAGATCAGGACCTGAGCCCGAGTCGGACACTGAATCGACTGAGCCACCCACGTGCCCCGCCAGATTTGTTTCTTAAACTTGATGATTGATTGATATGCAGATATTTAGGGCATGTTTCTCTTTTTTTTTTAGAGTGCATATACATTTTATAAATTTCTTTTTACATTCCCAATATTTACTAAAATATGTTTTCAAGATCGGGGAACAAAACAATTACGGTACGTCCCTGTGGCGGCTCCTCGGGCAGCCGTCGTCATTTTTTCAGACCCTGTCCCAAGCCGGTGGGGGAAGGGCAAATTGACACAGTGAATCCCTCCCGCCTGTAGCTGGTGCTTACGATTCATTCTGCGGCGGGAACTTAGACATTTGCGTAGCTGGGAGAAATTAATGCAGAGCAATCGGGAGGCACAGCCCAGATAAGAGCCCCTAAACCCAGAAGGCTGTTTCGAGCCGGGATGGCTGAGGCTCCGGGTGGGGGGCAGGGTCAGGAAAAGCGCCCTGCAGATAACCCCCAAAGCTGACGGAGATGTGGGCTCTTGGACCCGTCAGGAAGGTATTCCGGACAGGGGTGAGCGCGAACAGCACGGAGAAGCCTCCGTGCGTTGTAACGGACACGCCAAGGGCCATATTGACAAGTATGAACCGCGAAGGCAGGTGGTTCACCTCTTCCTCCCGATCTCCCCTATTCTCCGGCTTCTTTCCGCCAAACCCCCTCTCACGAACCAAATGGGGTCCTCGCAGAACCGAGATTCCAAAGCCCAGCTTCCAGGCAAATGTCTTCTGAGCATGGAAATGGGGACCAGAGCTCACGTGGAGTCCGGAGGCCGGAGCAAGGTCATGTGATCGCGCCCCGCGGGCCTGCCCTCCCAGTCCCTCCACGGGGACCCCCCTGCCTCCCTCCCACCGTGCCCCCTACACCCCGGGGCTCCGTGGGAGTCCCCCAGCCTCCCTCCCGGCGGCCTCCCCAAGCTCCTCTTCTGTGCGGCAGGAAGAGGCAAGCGGCCAAGGGATTGGGTTTCCCGCTCGTCGAGGAGGCGGCCTGGGCCTCAAAGCCGCAGCAGAGCGAAGGGGCTCGTCTGCTCGCCGAGGCCCCGGCCACCCTCCCTCCACGCACAGCACAAGCCGGCGATTCAGAGATTCAGACGGTTGTTCTGACCTCATCTATCCTGAGTCACCCTGCAGGAGTGCTGACTTAGCCTAACCAATATTTTGAATTTGTAAAGAAAAGCAGAACTTTCCACACTCCAGAGGCCTTTCTCATGCGGATCAAAGCATCCTGCACTCTTTGAGGAGGGCAGCCCCCCGGGGAGGACCTCCCACGCGTCTGGTCTCATCTGCCACCATCCTCGCAGACCCAGGGCCATGACCCCAGACCCCTGCGGGAGGGAACGTCCAAGGCGGCCCCGTGTAAACCCACGTGTTGGCTCAAAAACCCTCTGCAAGGTCAGGCTATGTCGATAGGCTCTCTGCCGTAAGGGTGGCTTCGTGATACTATTCATTCATGCAACCGTTGTCTCCACGGGTATCTCTAGAGCCATTACTAGGGGCCAGTCCCCGATCCCTCCGCCCCCCCCCCCCCCCCCGCCACCACAGTGCCATACAAGGAGTGGCAGCTTCCGAGTGAGGAAATACAGTGCTTGAGGCCTAGGTGGCAACCTGCTAATATTTAGCTGGAGAGAAAGTAAGAAACAAATCAGAGGGCATCCAGGGGCGCTCGGGCCCCACCCCAGGTGGCCCCTCTGTCTATCCCATCACTGGTGCGCGTGGCCCTGGGCTGGAGGGCTGGTGGGGTGGCTGTTTGGGGAGGGCAATGACTAGAGAGCCGGGGGTGTCCACAGGCTCGCGTGCGGGGCCCCTGTGTTCAGGAGCAGGAGGACAGAGGGACTTGTGGCCAGTGGCCAACAGCCAGCAGATGGCTCTGTCCACGGCGCCGTGTCCCCGTGCAGATCTCCGAGACCTTGTCTGAACTTGACTCTCCAAGTCCTTACAGAGGGACATTGGTCCAGGTAGGAGCACAGAACCTCTGAGCTGTATGTGACCTTGACTCATGACTCTGAAATATCTAGACATTGGGCACGTGGAGCTCCCTCCGTGCTCCTGGCCCGTCCCGCCTGGACTAGAGGCGGGCCTGAAGGACAGTGATCGCCAGGAGAGACACAGAAACGCGGGAAGGGGCGCGCCTCGGAGGCTCAGGCGTCGGTTAAGCATCCTTGATTTGGCTCAGGTCCTGATCTCACCGTTTGGTCGGCGGGATCGAGTCCCGCATCGGGCTCAGCGCTGACAGTGTGGAACCTGTTTCATATTCCATGTCTCCCTCCCTCGCTCTCTGCCCCTCCCCTGCTTGTGCACACGCAGGCACTCACTCTCAAAAGTACATAAACTTACAACAAAGGAGCGCAGGAAGGAATCAACAGTAATGGACAGGGTAAACGTGGGAATTAATGTCAATGAATATTGACTCTACAGAACAATGATTATGATCTATTCTTGGGATCTGCTCGTAAATAGAATTAAAATGCACAACGGTAATATCAAAGAAGTGGGCAGGTGCATAAGGAGTTGTGTGTTAAGGTCTTAGCATTGTCTGAGAGCCGCTGAAAGCACTAATTCATATGAGACTAACACATTCAGAGTTAGGTTGCATATTTTAATGATTAAAAGAATAATAAAAATAATGTATAACTAACAAACCAACTACAAGAGAAATGGAATAGTAAAAAATATATATTAACCTAAAAGAGGGCAAGAAAAGAGAGAAAACCGAGTTTTAATAATACCCATAATTACAAGATAAAGATTGTAAGCTGGAGGAAAATTAGCCTAATTCTATGCTAGTTACATGAGACACTCCTTAAATATGTGAACGCAGGTTGATGATCAAAAGAAGAGGGGAAAAGCAACCAAAAGACATAGATTAAGCTTTACCAATAGCAAAAAATTTTGAAGCAAAAATTTTAAGCAAAAACTAGACAAAAGAGGGGCGCCTGGGTGGCGCAGTCGGTTAAGCGTCCGACTTCAGCCAGGTCACGATCTCGCGGTCCGGGAGTTCGAGCCCCGCGTCGGGCTCTGGGCTGATGGCTCAGAGCCTGGAGCCTGTTTCCGATTCTGTGTCTCCCTCTCTCTCTGCCCCTCCCCCGTTCATGCTCTGTCTCTCTCTGTCCCAAAAATAAATAAACGTTGGAAAAAAAAAAAAAAAACTAGACAAAAGATAGAGATTTCCCAATTACAAAGGTGATAACCCTCCAGGAAAATATTTATTTTAATTCTAAATGTCTATGCAAATAATATAGGCCTTCAAAATGTAGAAAGCAAAAATGGACAGAACCAAAAGCAGAAACAGACCCGCAATCATATTTGGAGACTTTCACACCCTTCTGTCAGTAACTAACAGAGGAATGGGATCAGAAAAGAGGAAAAGATCTGGAAAATGTGATTACTGAACTGGATCTAACAGGACAGACACGCATAGAACACGGCATCCAGCAACAACACGTATATTCTATTTCAACAAATTTCCACTGTTAACGTTATTCACGATACCTTCTCTTCTCCGACTGTAGAATAACCCATCTAGGAAACAATACAGAGACAGAGGAAGTAGAAATTCCCCACCTGCCTGAAAGTTAAACAACACGTTTCCAAATAAACTGCAGGCCACACAGGAAATCACGAGAGAACACGTACACTATTTAAAATAACGAAAATATGGGGGCGCCTGGGTGGCGCAGTCGGTTGGGCGTCCGACTTCAGCCAGGTCACGATCTCGCGGTCCGGGAGTTCGAGCCCCGCGTCGGGCTCTGGGCTGATGGCTCAGAGCCTGGAGCCTGTTTCCGATTCTGTGTCTCCCTCTCTCTCTGCCCCTCGCCTGTTCATGCTCTGTCTCTCTCTGTCCCAAAAATAAACGTTGAAAAAAAAAATTTTTTTTAAATAAATAAATAAAATAACGAAAATATGGAATATGAGATTTTGGAGGCAGCTGCTAAATTTCGAGGGAAGTTCATAGCCACAAAGTAGAAAAAAATAAAAGCCGTAGATCGGCGATCCAAGCTCCCATCTCAAAAAGTGAGAAGAAAAGAACAAAACATTAGGCGTGAAGAATGGAGAAGAAAGGAATAATAAGGATAAGGGCAGAGGTTAATTAAACAGAAAACACGGAACAGAGAAATCCAACGAAATCAAAAGCTGATCCTTTGAGACACCGTAGAATTGATCCCTTTCTGGAAATGGCAGATCCCTTAAAAAGAAAGAGGTAAAAACAAAGAATCAGTATCAGAAAAGGACAATAGTTCCTGCCGTGTCCAAAAATGACATGTACATGCACAAATGAGTGTAAATAAAACTGGGGAAGTCACAGTAACCTGACTTGTCACTGTCATGTGCGGGCCGTGACACTGGACCGCAGTTTGGCAAAACACTATCTTCGGGAGAAACCGCGAGAGTTTACCCAGGATCTCTCTGTATTGTTCTTTACGACGTCATGTGAATCTATAAGTATCTCAATAAAAACTCCAATTAAAATGTAGATTAGATCAGATTTTAGGAACGACTCTGTGCTCATAAATTCAGAAACGCAGATGAAAAAAAATTCCAGAACAAAAATGTGTGTTACCGGAGCTGATACGGGAAGAAATAAAAATCTCGAATATTCCTGTATCTATTAAATGGATCCAGTGATAATTCGAGACCTCCCCACGAAGAGATATCCAGGTCCAAATGGTTTACAGGTGAATTCTCCCAACCATTCAAAAAAGCATAGCTCCAGGATTAGTCCAACCATTCCAAAAGATGGAAAAGAGGAAATGTTTCCCAAATCATTTCGTGAGGCCAGCACACCCACAATATGAAAACCAGACAAGGGCATCACAAGAAAACAAGTTGAGGCTAATCTTTCCCACAAACACAAATGGCAAAAGTTGTAAGCCAAATAGTAGCATACCAAATCCATAGTTATATCGAAAGGATAATAGACCTTAACTAAACTGGGTTTATTCCGGGACCACGTCGTCTTAACATTTTAAAAAGTCTGTCAGTACAATGCACCCACGTTATTAAGAAGAAAGCAGGAAAACCCATATGATGATGGTGTCGGTAAATGCAGAAAAAAACTCATTTTGAAAAAACTTGACAATTGATGTGGGGAAAAATAAAACCTCTCTTCCAAATGCAAATAGAAAGAAACTTCCTCAATTCAATAAAGAGGATCTGAACAGAACAGAACGACAGCAAACTTCAGCCTTATTGGCAAAATAATGAAACTTGCCTCTTGAGACTGGAAGGAGACACGGTCGTCTCTGCAGAAAAACAAACCCAGACAGTGGAGACAAACTTTGGAGAGCTCTATCGGGCAAACGGACCAGGGGATTCAATATTGGAAAGGTACCAGTTCTCTTCAAATACACCTATAGAGTCGAGGCAATCGCAATGAAAATCCCAACAGCATAACCACGTCTCGTTTGAAGAACAAAGCTGGAAGACTCACCAGAGACCAAAAACATACATATTATGAAACTATCGTAATTAAGACTCTGTGGGGCGCCCGGGTGGCTCCGTCGGGTGAGCATCTGACCCTTGATTTCAGCTCAGGTCGTGATCCCAGGATCATGGGATCGAGCCCCGCCTCAGGCTCCGCGCAGAGCACGGAGTCTGCTTGAGATTCTCTCTCCCTCTCCCTCTGCCCCTCTCCCCCCCCCGCTCATGCTCTCTCTTTTCTCTCTAAAACAAAACCAAACCCTCTGTGATATCAGTGCAAAGAAAAAAGAGACTGATGGATCATAATGGGAGAACAGAAAGACACAGCGGGGTACGTGAGACGTAATAGACACATAGACAGCAGAGAGATATGGTGGTTCTTGAGCCTTTTATGACACGACTTCTGCTCAGTAGAGCCAGACAGGCTCTTCAAAAACTGTTGCTGCATCAATTAGATATCCACATAGGAAAGAATTTTAAACATCTATTTCACACCGTGTACAAAATCAACTTCGTATGAATTAAGGATCCAAGTGCGAAAGGCAAAACAACACAGCTCCCAGGAGAGACGCAGGGAAAAATCTTTGTGACCTCGCGGCAGACAGCGATTTCTTCGAAAGGACCCCCTTGCCCCCACCCCCTGGGGGACCTGGGCCGTTTGGTCTTTTTCGTGCTTGACTTGCTTTATGGATTCTGACACGTGTGAAACTGTAAAGTCAGCAGAAAAATCAGAAGACCGAGAAACGCAAGTCAAAACCACAATGAGCTACCGCCTCACACCTGTCAGAACGGCTAAAATCGACGACACACGAAGAAACAAATATCGACGAGGATGCGGAGAAAGGGGGACCCCCTCGCACTGTTGGTGGGAATGCAGACTGGCACAGCAAAGGACGGGGTTCCCACCAGAGTGGGCGGGGCCTCAGCCCCACCTGCCTGAGCTTCCTTGCCTCTGAGCTCACACCCTCCCTAAAGGGCCTTTAAAACCCCCTTTCCCTTCAAAACACAGTGGGTCTGGAGTGGCCAAGGAGTGCGTGCATTTCCTCCTCTTTCAGGGTCTATCTGACCCCCCGAGTGTGGTTAGGTGAGAGAGTCTGGCTTTCCACATCCTTCCACGTGAATTCATCCCCAGGGGCCCCGGACGCGCCCCCCGGAGAAGGGGGCCCGCAGGCGCCTGTACGGCACCCACAGGTTCTCTGTGCGTCCCCGCGCGGCTCTGGCACGACCCTGGGCAGTGACTTCCTCAGTCCTCCTCGTGCCAAACGCAACGCAGCCAGAATGGCTTGTTTCTCATTTGGCTGTGTATCGAACTTCCTCTTCTTTAATTTTTATATTAGGCGTTTCTAGAGCGGAGGCTGATGTCACAGGAACTCTTTCCAGATGTTGTTTTGAAATCAGTGTAACCATGGCATTGCTGGAGGCTGAGACGTCGTCCATCGGGGCCAACGGAGCCCCGCCTGGGTGCAGGGCGGGCAGGAGCTGGGGCGGGGGCGAGAGTGTCCCTGGGAGAAGGTGGGGAGCGGGGGTGTTATTCGGTATTGAGGTTCCCCCAGGAAGGACCCTGGGACAGCTGCCACCTTTGACCCTTATGCCCTGGCACTTTTCATATGAAACCCTCGCTTGCTTAGAATGCGCTCGTGGATGGTTTGAGATCACCTGTGCTCCCGCGAAAGGAAACCGAGAAAGCTCGGGTTCCAAGCTTGTCCTTCCCAGTTCCCTTCCCTTCCCTCTCTGCCTTCCCAGTTCACCCTTGTCTCCAACGTGACTCGACTGTGCACATCACCCCATCCCCGCCTGCAACAGGTGCACCCCTTCCCCACCTCCCAGCCTCCGCTGACGCCCCTCTGCTCACTCACACCACGCCCTGCGATCTCGACTTCCTTACTTGCATATCCTGCCTTCCACAGACACCTCCTCCAGGGTGCCCGTCTACAGACAGAGCCGCACATCCCGTGCCCCCCCCCCTCCATGTCTGCACCCACACCCTGAAGCAGGACACATGTGTGCCGTCCCTGCCTCCACGAGCACCGCAGAAGCTACAACTCTTGCTCAGTCCCCCCACCCCTTCCGACCACAACCCGCCCCCCCTCCAAGGGACACTCTTCTCACCGCTGCAAATCACTCTTTCCTTCGTGACTTTGCGCCTGCTGTTCCCTCCGCCTGAAATGCTCTTCCCTGCCTGAAATGTTCATATGACTCACTCATCCACCTCCCCCCGGTGCCTGCCCACAATCACTCTTTCCTTCGTGACTTTGCGCCTGCTGTTCCCTCCGCCTGAAATGCTCTTCCCTGCCTGACATGTTCATATGACTCACTCATCCACCTCCCCCAGGTGCCTGCCCACATGTCACTTCCTCACAGAAGCCTTCGTGGGCACCTTCTAGAAAAGGACAGTGAGATCCCCTCGTCACCGTCTCCTGCTCCCGCGTAAGATTTCTTCAGAGCCCTTCACTGTGTCGCGTCCTATCACAAAGGTGTTAACATCTGTCCCCTCCCCACCCCCCGGGCCAGAATACAGTTGTGTGCGGCCAGGGACTGAGCCTGCTTGTCTCCCCTGCCGCCCCCCGCAATGGCCTGGCCTAGGTGGGTGCTCTGCAAACACCGAATGTGTGATCCCAGCTCCGGGGACGCCTCCCTCCTTGGGAGCCTCCTTACAGCCCTTTTTAATCCGCTTTAAACACGATCCTTGAGGGCGGCGACTGGATCCCACAGGGCCGGGTGTGCAACAGGTCACGGGAAATACTTGTGCGATTAAGGAGAAGCACAAGAATTCATTCATTCTAGGAGCCTGTTGGAATCTCAAAATGATGTCTGAATTTCACTTATCTGGGCTCTCACCTGGCTACCGTGGTATCATCGTTAATAAACTTGACGCTTAGAGGCGCCCGGGGGGGGCTCAGTCAGTGAAGCGTCTGACTCTTGCTTTCGGCTCGGGTCGTGATCGCACAGTTTCATGAGTTCGAGCCCCACGTCGGGCTCTGAGCTGACAGCGAGGGGCCTGCTTGGCATTCTCTCTCCTCCTCTCTCTCTCTCTCTACGCCTCCCCCACTCTCTCTCTCTCTCTGTCTCTGTCTCAAAACTAACTAACTAAGTAAATAAATTCTTGGCATCGTTCGTGGCAAACGAGGAGTCTGGCCAGGCTCCCCCAACCCCAGTGGGGCGCTGGTCACTCCTTCGGCCCTACTCGGGTCGCACCTACAGAAGTCACATCGTGGGTGACGGACCAGGACGGAGCATGCCGGGCTGGGCGAGGCCTTTGGGGAAGCAGCTTACATCTGGACATCCCCACCGCGGGGCCGGACCTGCTAGCCTGCCATATAATGTTCCGTGATCCTGTTTATCGTATACGCGTTAAGCTGTTCCTTTCCTCCTCAAGGAAGCAAGTTGTGCAAAGGTCCTGGACCCCCTCCGCGGGGAGTGGAAGGCCTTCCCTGGTCTCTGTGGACAATCGTATGACCGTGCTCGGGGGGACTCAGCAGTAGGCGTGGGAGAAACCCTTCCGGGCTGGGTGAGCCGCACGAGCTCCAAGGTTCAGGGCCGCCTGGACCCTTGGGAAAGGCCACCTTCGATGGAAGACTGAAGGCACAGTCCTGGACAGAGTAAAATACCTCGAGCAGCCTCCGTCCCCCACAATTTTCATCTCGCTGGGATAACACGACTTGAAATAGGGTCTAACAGAAGAGAAGACATTCTGAACTTTGGCGGGTCTGCGAACACCACCTCGCTTCCCCCTCGGCCTTCACGATGGGCCCTCTGGCCAGCTCCAGTGCTCACGCCCGCGTGGGAAAATGCTCACGCTCCGCACCCAGGGGGCGAGTGCACTGACCCTCTCCTCCCTGCCCTGTGTGGCCCAGGTCTCCTCTGCCCTGGCCCTGGGAGTCAATCCCCCTCAGGTTCTCTACTGGGGGTGACGGGAGCCGCCCAGCACGCGCCGGAGACAGAGAGGAACCCTTCCAGGTGCACTGACCACACGCTTTGCGATTTCCAGCAGGGACCCGGGCTCCGTTACCGCCCCCTGACACAGCGTCTCCCCCCCATCGCTCAAGCGAGAAGGTTAACTGAGCCCGATTCACTGCCACGCTCATCGTTCTCGTTCCAGTGAGCCCTGGTTCACAGGCTCTAATTCGGAGCACCCAAAGCCAACCACAGAGCCTTCCGGCCCCGCGGGTCCCGGGCCTACCTTCAGGAACAACATCCTCCTACAGTTCTTGCCTCGATCGCCCCCAGCGGCGTGGAGCTGAGCCGCCTCCGAGGCCGGCGTTAGGTCAGGAAGGCTGCCGGGCCCGGCCTCCGATGTGTCCGCCAGCTGCACCGACGAGTGGAAAATCCGCTCCCTGCCCTGGCCCAGGGGCTTCTCAAAGGGATCGGGGTACTTCTCGTCGGGGCTCGAGCCGTCGTCGCTGGTCTTAGCGTGACAGAGCATCAGGGAGCGGGAGACAGACCGCAGTTTCGCGGACTTCCTGCTCCTGCCAGCGCGGCCGTGCGGGTCCATCCTCAGAGACGCCGTGGCGCTGCCCTTCGTTTTCTCCTGGCCCGCGGCCCTCGGCTGGCGGGCGCTGGCCGGGCCGGGCTTGGCCACCGCTTTGTCGCGCCCTGGAGGAAAGAGGAAGCGGAAAGAGGCCGTGTGACTTGCCCGTGACAAGCGGAGCCAGACGAGGGCCCCGGTACGGAGCCGTGGGTGCCCGTGAGGCAGGGCAGACCGTGGCTCTGGCCTGTCCACGTGGCCGGCCGGGTGGGGGCCCCGTGACCCCGCGTGCTTGCCACGCCCTCCATTCCCAGAACCGTGGAGACCAGGGCTTCTCGCATCCACACCCTCACTCTGCAGGTGGGGAAACTGAGGCACCAGAGGGGAAACGCAGCCCCCAAGCCCCCGGCGGAAGAAGCGGGGCCACGGGACGGTTTTGGAGATGACGGAGGCCCGTGCGTTGTGACATCTGCACTTCCGACGACTTGGCAGGGGCTCGGGTCTACAGAGCGGGTCGGGGGACGGGGTGGGGGTGCCGCTGCCCGTCCCCTCTCTCTACCCCCGGTGAGTCCCGCAGCACCTCCGGAGAAAGCCCAGAACCAGGAGCCCAGTCTGCTGAGCGCTGCTGCCTTGGGCGCCCCCTTCCCGGACACAGAGCCCGGGACCCCGTTGGGAGCGCCGTCCGGGGCCGACCCGCCACGGTCGACGTGAGCGTCAAAGAAGGTGGCGCGAGGGAAGGGCCGGGGCCTCGCAGGCAGCAGGCACCTGGCAAACCAACGTGCCCTTCCCCCGCCAGGGCTCCAGCTCCGTCAGCGCCCCCCCCACTCCGCCCCCCACCTCGCAGCCTGACGGGCCAGGCACCGGCTTCTTTTGCGCCATCGGTCAACACGTCTGTCCCGGCCCGGCCCGGCTCAGCTTGGCCAAGGAGGCGCCTCCCGCGGGCTTCAGTTTCCGGGAGGCAGGTGGCCCAAGGGGTCCGTCCATCCGAACAGGTCCCGACTCGGGTCCAAGCCACAGAGCGGAGCTGTCGCCAGGGCAGCGTGCTGTGCCCCCGCTGTTCGCGCACAGCCAGCATCCAGTAAGGAAAACAAGAGACCGTGCAAGCTTTCGCTGAATACAAGCCTTTCAGAGCCCCCGCAGAGGGGTCGCTCTTCAAAGAAGGCTGTTGTCCGACCCCCAACTGGCACAAATGGACCGTCTTCTGTATTAGCCTTTTACTTGTACCGAGTTATTCACCAGCCATTTCTAGCAACCCACAGCAGCGAATTAAAGCGGACGGAAGAATGCATCCGGGGAAGATTGCTCTGGAGGCCGGAGTATAGGTCAACTCAACACGGGCGCGTTCCGTCTCGCACCCTCGTGCCAGGATCTCAAAGCCCTGTGCTCTGCGTCCTTCTTTCTTTCTTTTTTGGTCAACATTTATTTATTTTTGAGAGACAGAGCATGAGCAGGGGAGGGGCAGAGAGAGAGGGAGACACAGAATCCCAAGCGGGCTCCCAGGCTCCGAGCCGTCGGCGCAGAGCCCGACGCGGGGCTCGAACCCACGAGCCGCGAGATCGTGACCTGAGCCGAAGTCGGAGGCTCAACCGGCCGAGCCCCCCCAGGCGCCCCACGCATCCTTCTATTTTAAGAGATAGAGAGACTTCAGAGCCAGACCGTTGCTGACCCCCATCCTGGCCGCAGCACCCCGAGCCCTGCAGGGGACACCCCCTCTCCTGAGCAGCCCGGGGCTGTGAGACACGTGCGGCCGCCCCCCAGGCCCCCGGCTCCGGCCGTTTCCAGAGTCAGCCTGATGGTACCTCGTCAACAATGACTAGAGTCCCTCACTCCCTGTCACGAACAGATAAGGTCGCCTGCCGTTTCACGGAAACGTAGAAGCTGCCAGTGAGCGATGCCCACGACTTTCTACCGTCTGCAAATGCCTTTGCCCCCGTCCATCCACCGCCTACACGCCCTCGGCAGCGGGACCTCCGCCCGCCTCCGACGGCTGGCCCGCCGTCCATTCCCTGGACCCCCCTCCCGCAGCGGGTGGAGGCACAGAGAGGTTAAGTCACTCTCTCAAGATCACGCAGCTAGGACTCGGTGAGAGCAGGACCGAAACCAGGCAGTGGGACTGTCACGGGAAGGTCACCCGATGTCTCCTCCGTGCCGGGTCTCCAGCAGCAGCGTGCGAACACAGCCAGGTCGTTTCTGCCTTTGAAAAACTGCCTGTCGACCCACAGCCTCTCTTTTTCTTCCTCTGTCTTTTGCTCAGGTGAGGATACTAAGCGCGAGACCTAGCATGCTAACAGATTTGTGAGGGTCCCCGGTTATCCTCGGCACCACGGTGGCGGTGGGATATTATCGCTTCTTATCTTCCTGGACAGACGTTTCCCACTCTGCACTTTCTGTCCTAACACTCCCCTCCCCGCGAGCCCCCAGCCCACAGTCTGCTTCCTTCCCCTGAAACCGCGGGAACTCTCACTGTATCAGTTCTGCAACCGATGTGGCCCAAAGTCACGAACCCGGGTCCAGAGGGCACAGTCTGCTGGCCTGGAACCTGCTTCGTTTCGCGAGGGAATTACTGGAGCCAGAAGTTCAACGCTCAGATCTGTTGGCTGAAGGATGCACAGAATTCAAGCTGTTTGGTGGGCTTTTCCCCCCTTCTCTTTACTTCCAGACGGCACCTTTCGAGTCCCGATGGAAGATGCTCTCTTTCCGGCCACCGGCCCCCGGAAACAGGAGCTCCTTCCATTCTGTCAGTTCAACTTCCCAGAACTAGCAACTCGCAATGCAAACCTTGCGGTCAGTATTTATATCCTTATGACCAAACTCCTTTGCATTTTGTTTGACTTTATTAGGACTCCCCACAATCCACCTGGGCCTCATGGAGGAGGAGGTTTTGTGTGTGTGTGTGTGTGCGTGTGTGTGTGTGTTTCTCATAGGCAGCCCTGGTCCATCAAGCGTTTGAAAGGCCGAAGGACAATCAAAGCTCTGTGTTAAAGAGCCTTCTGGACTTGCACCGGTACTAAACAGGGAGGGTATAAACACGGAGTTACTGAGGGCCACTGCGTGAGTAGAGCTGCCGAGAGTTGAGCCAACACAGAAAGTCCAGAACTCACAGAGGTTGGGGGACAAGAAGAGAGGAAGGAAGGAGGACAGAGAGAAAGAGCAAGAGTGAGCAAGAGGGAAGAATTCAAATGATATACTATGAGCACCTGGATCCAGCCATGCCTGATGCCATCCTATCTAATTACTTACACAAACTAATAGACTTCTCTTTTTGCCTAATAGAAAAAACTCCTCCTGGAATGGTTGTTCTTCTCTCTGAGACTAAAAGGAAAGCAGTGACATCCAGGGACCAAGAGGCTTCTCCAAACGTCTTTTATCCCACCCCAAGCCTAGGAGAGGAGCCAGTCATCCGCAGTCAAACCGAAACTCTCCCCTCCGGCGCCGGGCTCTGGCATAAAAGCCTGTGCGTTTTTTTCCCACCGAGCTTTGTCACCACCCGCATGGATTCTTAGGGTGCAAACCCAATTCTCTTCCCGTCCACATTCTCCCCCAACCCACCATAAGCTCACCCGCTGTGCACTCTCCCGGACACAGACATCTAGGGACTTCGGGACCAGGTGAAAGGCTGTGTGTTTCACTCACCGGGCGGAAAAGCTAGCTGCTTGTGGGATTTAGGAGAGCAGACGGCTCAGACGCCTTGGTTGGAATCTGTGCTGGTCCCGGCGGACCATCTGCAGGAGTGACACATGAGTACCGTCAGTTTTTAAAAATAAACTTTTCCAGAGGGAACCGTGCCCCTCTGCAGCCTTCGCTCTCATGTGAGGTGGCCGTGGCCACGGGATGGGAGGCTGGCGATGTGCTGGGGGCAAGCTGGGGGAGCCCTCTGGTCCGGAGCACAGACGGTTTTCAAAACGAGCTTTGTTTTTATGGAAAACGTAAAGCAGGGAGGGAATCATCGCAAAGGGTTGTAGTGAAGCGGCCAGAATCGGACTTCTGTGGGAGACTGCCTTCCCCCTCGGCCTGGCAGCGAGGGACCGAGGGAGAAAGAAGGGAGAGAGAATAATTGGAAACACAGTGCTGTGGTCACATGGTTCCTCTTAGCCTCGGTAACTGTGCTCAGGACACGGGGACCAGCTACTGCTCCCAATGGGACCAAATGTCGGCAGAGCTCGGGGACAAGCCCGTGCCTTCCCCGGTGCAAGCAGCCCGTCCAGAGTTCTTCCAGGATGGACGGACGTGCTCTCTCTGATTTGGCCCCAGGCTCCGGGAGCACTTGCCGGGCTCTTGTGGGGTTTTCTCTGCCCCTAGTGAGTCCTCCATAAGACGACGTTAGGAGTCTCTTCCAGAGGCTTCCTGGGGAAGCGCAGAGGTTTCCAGCACGGCTATGCTAATGGGACCAGCTGCTTTCACTTCCGGCAGAAGAACCCAGAGGATCTGGCTTTGCCCCAGGAAAGGGTTCTCCTGATCCCTGAAGGCCTTTCCCTCTCAACCGTGATGGCACTCGCTCCTCCCTTACATCTTCCACAGAACAGCCCCCCCCAAGGCAGGGTGCCCCCAGGCAGGGTAAGGACTGACACAGCATCACGTTCTCAGCGGCCCTTCAGCCAACAGCGACTGCACTGTCATCCCTATAGAAAATGCAAAGCCAGGGGCACCTGGGTGGCTCAGTCTGTCCAGCGTCCAACTTCGGCTCAGGTCACGGTCTCACAGTCTGTGAGTTCCAGCCCCGCATCGGGCTCTGTGCTGACAGCTTGGAGCCTGGATCCTGCTTCGGATTCTGTGTCCCCCTCTCCCTCTCTCTCTCTCTCTCTCAAAAATAAATAAACATTAAAAAATGTGTTTTTTGAAAAGAGCAAAGCCAAAAGGTTAGAGCCAACGTGCAAAGAAATGGCTAGTTCCTCCTTTAAAGGAGTTTGAAAAACTTCTAGACGGTGCTGGGGAGCAGGGTCAGCCCTCCTTCCCTCCCTCCCTCCCTTCCTTCCTTCCCGTTTGTTCCATTCAGCAAACACTTGTTGAAAAGCATGACGCGTCTGTCACTACGCTGGGCACAGCTAACTTACTGGACGAAAGGCCACAGTGTCTCCATCTGGATAAAATACACTGAATTCACTGGAGGACTTTGTGAGGGTAAATCACCATATGGAGAAAGGGGAACTACTTGACTAAATGTGTTTCGAATTTCTGAATCCCCCGACAGTGTCTTCTATCAAAGGCAATTTTTCAAGTGTGGTCACTCTGGCCCGGGGGGTATTTTCTGTCTTGAATTGAAGAATGACTCAGAGATAAGATGGGGGGGGGGGCGGGGAGGAGACATTTATGGTCCTTCTCTTTCCGGCCTGTGGCTGGGACCCGTTGTGGGTGTGGGGGGCGCGGGGAGGGCACGGGACGGCAAGGCACCTCTGGGCCCGTTTTCCAGCCGGGGGCAGTGAGTAGGTTCTACACCTGTGCTCGTTCACCCCCAGCCACTGTCACCTGCTGGAGGGGATGGCTCCCTAATACCATGCCCCCCGGAGCTCTGCTGGGGCTTGGCCGGGTGGAGGCATTCGCACGTTCGGTGAATGAGTGAGTGGTAGGTGAGCATCTCGAAGGTCCCTTCCAACGAAGCTTCCCTACGCCAGTCCAAGGCCAAATGTATGCTGGTGAACTTTATGTGTCAGCCCAAGTGGGGTAAGGGACGCCCATGCAGCTGGTAAAACATTATTTGTGGGTGTGTCTGTGAGGGTGTTTCCGGAAGAGATGAGCATTTGAATCAGAGACAGAGTAAAACAGGTGGGCGTCCCTCTTCTCCTCGGACATGGGACGTCCATACTTCGGGTTCTTGAGCCTTTGGACTCAGACCAGGGCTTACGCCACTGGCTGCCCGGTTCTCAGGGGCTGTGGCTTGGACTGGACTACACCCCCGGCTCTCCTGGGCCTCCAGCTTGTGGGTGGCAGATCGTGGGACTTCTCAGTCTCCATAATCATGTGGGCCAACCCCTCAGAATACATCTCTTTCTTAATCTATCTGTCTTTCTCATCTATCTCTCTGTATCAACTATCTATCTATCTATCTATCTATCTATCTATCTATCTCTCCACCCATCCATCCATCCATTCAACCATCCATCCATCCATCCACCCGTCCTTCCAGCCAGCCATCCATCCACCTATCCATCCATCCTTCCTTCCATCCATCCTTCCACCCATCCATCCATTCATCCATCCATCCATCCATCCATCCATCCACCCTTCCTTCCTTCCATCCATCCTTCCATCCATCCATCCATCCTTCCATCCACCCATCCCTTTACCTATCTATCCATCCATCTGTCCGTCCATCCATCCATCCATCTGTCCATCTATCCTTCCATCCATCCATCCATCCATCCATCCATCCACCCATCCCTTTACCTATCCATCCATCCATCTGTCCGTCCATCTATCCGTCCATCCATCCATCCGTCTGTCCGTCCATCCATCCACCTATCTATGCATCCATCCATCCTTCCTTCCATCCATCCTTCCATCATCTATCCATTCATCCATCCATCCTTCCATCATCTATCCATCCATCCATCCATCTGTTCATCCATCCATCTATCCACCTATCCATCCATCCATCCATCCATCCATCATTCCTTCCATCTATCCTTCCATCATCTATCCATCCATCCATCCTCCATCCATCCATCTGTCCATCCATCCTTCTGTCTGTCCATCCATCCATCCACCTATCCATGCATCCATCCATCCATCCACCCATCCATCCATCCTTCCTTCCATCGATCCTTCCATTATCTATCCATTCATCCATCCATCCATCCATCCACCCACCCACCCATTGGTTCTGTTGCTCTGGAGAACCTTGACTAATACCAGGGAAAACATCCCACCTAGGACCACAGAATGAAGGACCCCATGTAGCTGACTAATATCATAGTGACATGGAGCTCACAGTAGGTTCTCCCCCTACCCCCACACAGATATTCTGGAACCTGCTTTGCTGGAAGAGCCTAGAACATGTGTAAGAACCAAGAGAAGCCCTTTACCTTCCAGCAGCCTGGAAGGCCATCTCATTCATCCATGTGTGGGCACAAGTGGGGTCATCAGGATGCCCTCCCCAAGACCCAGGCCTCTAAGACAAAGGACAAAGCAAGACAGGACTTTCCCTCTCAGTGTTCACTCCCTGTAATGTGGTAAAGGCTGAAGATTTAATTAATCTCAAGAAGGATCTAGATACATTCAAGAAAGGCACATCCACCGGTCATTCTTTGGATGGGATTGGCTAAGGTCTACTCCCCATTAAATCCAGGTGCCTGGAACAGGGCTTCAAACAGGGACACACCCAGGAAATGCTGTTGCACCTGAAGCGGGTAGCCAGCAGCACAAAGCCACACACGATGGTGTTTGTCATTGGCCAGAGGGACAGGCAGGAGCACAAATGTACCAGCTGAGGGCTGGGACCCGCAGGCCACCTTAGTTTGCACACCCAGTGTGCCGCTCACCTGTGCAGCCTCAAGCCCGGTGTTCGACGTCTTTGCAGCTTAGCCGAAGGCCCGCGGAGCAGAGACGACCATGCTAACCGCCCAGACCCCAAAGAAAATACCTCCAAGAGGTACTACCTAGCTTAATGCCTGACATAGAGTATGGACCCCCCCAAAAAAAAAACCCAAATCACTCAAAAAAAGTAAAACAGTGGAAACAACCTAAAAGTCCATGAGTGAGAGACCATGTTAGACACTTTCCAGAACATTCCCACCCAGTAAGACGGCTACGACAAATCTCCATAGGTGGACGTGGAAAGAGGTCTGCCATATGTTCCGATATAAAGAAACACCGTAAAATAGGCCTCGAGACTAGGTTTATTTACCGAAATGGACTTGGATTAGTGAACACTGAACTGTTAATAACTTTTTTGTTTTGGAAGGTGCATGAAGTGCTGGGGGATGGGGTATACAGACAGCCTTTCCTTTGTACTTAACTAATTTCCTAGGGCCTGTTTCCTTTTACAGCCATCATGTATCAGACTTAAAACCAGAAAAATAAAGGTTCCTATTTGGAGGAACAAAATTGAAATTTATGGCTGATTTTTGTCAACACGCAGTTCTGGAGAACCTCACAATGATTCCCTCAGGTTCTAAAATGTCTGGTTGAAGTTTTTATGAAGATTTCCTTGGATTTACAGACAAATTTAGGGAGCACCAAGAACCGTTCTTAATTAGTTTGTCTTTTTTTTTTTTAATATTTGCTCAGATTTTCTTTTCGAACCTTCAAACAAATTTTATATTCTTCTTTATACAGGTTCTAAATGTCTCTGATTATGTTATTTCCCAGCCCTTTTGTTTCTTTTTTGAACGGAACCATTTGTAAAATGGTTACTTTGGGGCGCCTGGGTGGCACAGTCGGTTAAGCGTCCGACTTCAGCCAGGTCACGATCTCGCGGTCTGTGAGTTCGAGCCCCGCGTCGGGCTCTAGGCTGATGGCTCGGAGCCTGGAGCCTGTTTCCGATTCTGTGTCTCCCTCTCTCTCTGCCCCTCCCCCGTTCATGCTCTGTCTCTCTCGGTCCCAAAAATAAATAAATGTTGAAAAAAAAATTAAAAAAAAAAAATAAAATGGTTACTTATATGTAAGTCATGAATCTTACATATTTATCCCATAACTGGCAAGATCTCACATGTAAAAATAAAATAAATAAAATAATATAAAATAAAATAAGTAAAAGGAAATAAATAAAACAAAATAAAAGAAATAAAATAAAAGAAATAAAATGGAATAAAATAAATAAAACAAAATAATAAAATAAAATACATAAAACAAAATAATAAAATCAAATCAAATAAATCAAATCAAATCAAATAAATAAAACAAAATAATAAAATAAAATCAAAGAAATAAAATCAAAGAAATCAAATCAAATCAATCAAATCAAATCAAATAAATAAAACAAAATAATAAAATAAAAAATAAATAAATAAAATAAATAAAATAAAAAAGAAATAAAAGAAATAAAACAAAATAAAATAAATAAAATAAAACGGAATAAAATAAATAAAATAAAATAAAATAAATAAAATAAAAAAGAAATAAAAGAAATAAAACAAAATAAAATAAATAAAATAAAATGGAATAAAATAAATAAAATAAAATAAAATAAATAAAATAAAAAAGAAATAAAAGAAATAAAACAAAATAAAATAAATAAAATAAAATGGAATAAAATAAATAAAATAAAATAATAAAATACTGGATGTAAATCCCACTGGATGTAAATCCCTTAATACAATTTATTGACTATATGTCATTGCCGCTAGTGGCATCATCATCATTATTATTTAAAGCTAGAAATTCTCCTCTGAATACCTCTGGGGCCACAACCCCACGAATTTTGAAATATGGCGCTCTAATTGTTATTTTTTTATTTTTTTTTTATTTTTTTTTTTAATTTTTTTTTTTCAACGTTTATTTTTATTTTTGGGACAGAGAGAGACAGAGCATGAACGGGGGAGGGGCAGAGAGAGAGGGAGACACAGAATGGGAAGCAGGCTCCAGGCTCTGAGCCATCAGCCCAGAGCCCGACGCGGGGCTCGAACTCACGGACCGCGAGATCGTGACCTGGCTGAAGTCGGACGCTTAACCGACTGCGCCACCCAGGCGCCCCTAATTGTAATTTTTTAAATGGTCTATAATTGCAGGTGTGATTTCCAGTTTCTTCTGAAGGTCGCTGTGGTCATTGTTAATTTCTTATGGTCGAATTCCCAAGATTAGCCTTGTTTCTCTTATAATTTTTTGAATAGAAAATTCCAGTTTAATTGCATCGTGGCCACAGGATGCGTCCCGGACATTTTTTATTCGTTGGAATTTACTGAGGTTTATTTTGTGAGCCCATGTGTGGTGTGACTCAGTGTTTTCAACGTGGTGCACACATTTCCAAAGAATCCGCAGTCTCTCTTTGGAACTTCAGAGATGTATGTATCCACATAGAGCCTCATAGACTCTGTGCAGTGACTTCTCCTGGACAACCTCTAATGGGAAACACTTAGCAACCCCAGGCCTGGCACAAGTCTGGTGGGTTGTCCATGTATATTTGTGTTCTATTGTGGGTGAGTGTGAAGAGACACGGGGTACTCTGCAGGTGTGGAGAAGAATGAGGTAGATCTTTCTGTGCTATACAGCGTGTGTGTGTGTGTGTGTGTGTACGTGCGTGTGTTCGGAAATAGAAAAATTCAGAGTCCTCACCAAACTGTCATCAGGATGGTCTCTGAAGAACAGGCCGGGGGATGGGGGAAAACCGGTCACTGTGCATTTGACCGACCAGAACATTTTTATCAAAAGCCAATTTTGTAAAAAACTAAAATACAAAGCGGCAATACGATAAATCAGTAATAAATGGGTGCACCTTACTTCGTTTCGATCTAAGGAGGGAGAAAGATAAAAGACAGGAACAACGCAAACATTTTAAATGAACAGACCCAGAGTCCGAGCTACTTTGGTAGAAGATCTGGATCAAGAAAGATGCTCAAAACACGCCCGCGAGTGAACAACCGAGGCCCCTTCCTGGGCAACCGACTGGAACGGCGTGAGATTGACATCAGCCATCTCCAGGCAGGAGACGCAGAGAGATGCAAAACCACCCACAGCTCTACGTCGTCACGGAGTCTTTGCCTGCAAGAACTTTCCAGACTCTGTGGTCCTACAGCTGCCAGTGTGTGTGTGTGTGTGTGTGCACGCACGTGTGTGTGTAAGGTGACTGGTTTTGGTTTGCATTTTGGTAAGAGATTATATATGCTCTCAGGATTATTTCTCTTTCTCTCAACGCACACGAGCGGGCACACACACGCACACACACACGGGCACACACAGTCGTATTATCTGCGTTTCCTCTTTGCACAGGGGGTGCGAAGCGCGTAGCCCAGGACGCGCCTGGGGAGGGGGGCCCCCTGCTCCAGGGGCTGGAACTGGCTAGCGCGCACACTCAGAGAGCGAGCGAAGGCACGGGGGTTGGGGGCCGGGGGCCGGGGGCCTACCCACCCCCCCCAGCCTCCCTGCTGCTCCAGATCTCCTGACCCATTTAAGAAAAGGCGAGAACAGGGGCGCCTGGGTGGTGCAGTCGGTTAAGCGTCCGACTTCAGCCAGGTCAGGATCTCGCAGTCCGTGAGTTCGAGCCCCACGTCAGGCTCTGGGCTGATGGCTCAGAGCCTGGAGCCTGTTTCCGAGTCTGTGTCTCCCTCTCTCTCTGCCCCTCCCCCGTTCATGCTCTGTCTCTCTCTGTCCCAAAGATAAATAAACGTTGAAAAAAAAATTTTTTAAAAAAAGAAAAGGCAAGAACAGAAAGACGTGAACCCGTAGCCGACTTAGTCCGGGGTCCCCGCCTCGGGCGAGGGGGACAAGGCCACCGGATTGGAAGGCAACATCGGGAACATTTGCGGCTTAGGACGCTCTCCCTAAGCATCTCCCTTCCAAATCCCACCCACTGTTTCTCGAAACTCTGTAAATCTTCTCTCACGGTAAGAGTTTACATTCTACCTCGTGATACGTACCACGTAAACACACGTAAGACGTGTCTGTATGCAAATGTTGATAAACGTAAATGTATTATGTACACAAACACCTGTATCTAAGGCAAGAGTTTCGCACCACCCTTATACTATGGTGCGATAAAGCACGAACACAGATAACACGGAAGACGATTGGGCGTCTGAAGCGTTCCTGGATTTCCCACAGCCGCTTCCTGCGGGGGGTGCTAGCTTTGATTTCTCGCTTAGTTCCGTTCTTCTGGGCCCCCGAGGCTCCCATTTCACCACACCTGCTTGTCCTTACTCCGATCCAGGAGCTGGGACGCACCCTCAAATCCCCTGTGTCTTCCCCGTGGAAGGAAGAGGAAGGGGCCCGTGTTTGCTCGAGCCTCGCCTCGCCTGCTGCGGTGGGCCACAGGGAGCGTGCCCCGGCGCTGGCTGTCCCCCCGCAGCGAGGACAGCTCCTGCACAGATCCCCGCCCGGGGTGGGCCCAGCCCCTGGGGTGCCGTCAGCCCCGAGCTCCACACCCGTGTGCACCCTGTCCTCCAGTATCTCCACGGGTGGCCAGCAGAGCGGCTCCCGGCAGCCCACGAGTCCTGCTTGGCCCCTTCTCTGGTCTGCAGTCTTGGCTGCAGGGACCCTCAGCGTTGCCACCACACGTGGGCAACCTTGCCTAGCGTACGGGACCGACGTTCAGTTGTCCTTCCAGCTGGAAGCCGAGAGAAGAACTTGAAATCAATTCCTATTGCTGGCTGCCTTCTTGACCACACTCGAAGCTCTCAGAACCATCATACCCTCACTGGATATTTCTGTGCCCGCGTACGCGAGCGTGGTCCTCTCCGCACCGATCTGGGTCTCGGGATCCAAAAAAAAAAAAAAAAAACAAACGTCTTCCGTGTGAAAATCTGTCACCGGCCCACGGGGACAGTGCCAATGCCAGCTACTGTTGGTTACAGTTAAGGCTGCGGTCATGTTGGTATTCACTTATTTGGGCCACAGGTCGTTCCCGGAGATTCACCGTGTGCCAGGCACTGATGGGTGTCGAGGGGGAAGACACGATCTTTTACGGCCCGTTGGAGAAGACGGACGTGTGAGCGGAGAATATGCCCAGCGTGGGGAGTTCAATCATACGGGTTTGAATCAAGGGCCACAGTCTGAAGTGACTTGATAAATGGCCTCACCGAGGAATCAGCCCGTGAGCTGAGGCTGGAAAGCCGGATGAGGGTCTTCCACCCAGAGAAAGGAAGGCAGGAGGTTCCAGAGAAAGCACTTCACGTCCAGAGAACAACATGTACAGAGGCAGAAAGATTTAAAGGACCCTCCTGTCCTCCCATCAGAGCAGATCTCTTGGTGGCCCTGGAGCCCGGGGGCGTGAGCTGGGAGCAAAGGGACCGAATCGCCAATTCGGGCTGATGAAACTGAAGAGTCAGTTGGGAGCCAGGACCCCATCCGGCTGGTGAGTGGATTTCATTTCCGAGCGCACCCTCCCCGCCTCACCCCCCAAACGCTGGGGCCACTGCTGGCCCCCCAGAAAGGGATGGGGGAGGCTGGCAAAGGATGGGTCCCACACCCCTGCCCCCCGCCCCCCACCTGAGCAATTCTGCTTTTGACAGTTTATAATGAGTTCTCAGGAAAGATTTCAATTCCGGGAAGGTTCCCATGCATGGAAAGAGCCAGCAAACACCTGCTCTGGGCAATTATAACCCAACCTTCTACCCAGGAAAGGTAAATCTTGGCGATTAGGAAATGCAGACATTTGCCGAGCCATGTAGCAATGACGGGTGTAGATGTGGGAGTCGGGCTGGGGTGAGGATCCGGAGTGCCCCTTTCTAGACGGGAGATCCTGGGCAAGTGGCCTCACCTCTCTGTTCTGGGGACACAGGACCGAAGGGGGGGTGGTGCCGAGAGGCTCGTACAAGATGCCACGTGCAAAGGCTTTAAGGCGGCACCTGGGGCAGGAAGCGCCTGGCAGACTATCACCGATGAGCACCACTGGGGCTGAATAAGCCAACAGACAGCAGGGGGCACCGGCTCCCCCACCCCCACCAGCTCCTGTCCTTGTCAGATGCGGAGGGTAGGAGGGGCCCTCCACGGTGGTCGTAAATGCCGACGGCCACCTAACCACAGGACAAGCAGGACGAGAGGGCGAACGGAGGAGAAGAGCAGACCTCTCCTCTCCTTCCCGGGCACCAAGAGGAAGGGCAGGAGCCCACGGACAGCGGCTCCCCGGGCTGGCCCGGAGCTGGGCTCCAGGGACAAAGGTGCCGCCTTTGAGGGGCTCCGCCCGGAACGAGAAGGAGGGGGGACGCCTCCCCGTGTCCACAGAGCGCCAGGGCATCTGCGGGGACCGCATTCTCCGGCAGAGACAAGCACGTTCCTCAGCCGAAGGGTCGCCCACCCTGGGACCCAAGCAAGGTGGGGAATTAGTGGTGGGAGCCCGCCCACGACACCGGCGTGGCTGACACGCAGAGACGCTGCCCTCCCCACCCCGGTCAAGGTCAGAGACACCCGTCAGCTCCCATGCATCTGGGGAGGAGGAAGCTGGCCGGCAGCCGGGAGGCCTCCCCTGGTGTCCCCGTGTCCCGCACCGAGGGTGGGGTCTCGGCCGCCGGTCGGATGTCCCAGAACCAGAAGCCCCAGGAATGCGGGACATGCACAGCAGACGCAGGAGGTCACCGGCCCGTCCCCTCCCCACAAGCTCCGACGCGGCTTCCTCCTCACTCCCTGCGCCCCGTGGTGGCTCACGACTCCCACCCTAAGATTCTTCTGGCTTCTGCTCCTGCCTCCACCCCAGCACAGCTTCCAAAGATGACGTCAAGTTCCAGCAACCAAGAGCCTCCCCCACGCCCGTCAGAGGGGCCAGCCTCCCGGTCAGAGCGGCCGGCGGAGGGACCGTCACTCACCTGGGCCCACCTACCTCCCTGCATGCGGTGCCCAGGGCATCCACCTCCCTCAGTTTTCTCTCCGGCTCCCCGGCAGAGGTGAAGGCACCATTTCCCCGGGACAGCCTGGGGCCCCAGCCTGGGTCAGACCGGCGGAGGATGGGAAATAGACTTCCGTCCTCACCCAGAGGCCGCTCTGCGGGTCCCATCCCAGGCCCCGCCGCCGGCTGGGATGCTCTGAGTCAGACGCTGCCCTCGCCACCTGCTCTGGACAGGTGACTCAGAGCGAACGCGTCCAGCCTGGCGCGGGTTTGCTTAGAGACTCCCGACCTGAGCCATCTGATTTCTCCCCGTGAAAAGCCTTGGTCCGAAAGGGAGGCTGCCAGCGCTGGGAAGCTGAGCCTCGGAACAAAGGCCACCATCTGCTGGGCTGCGGGGAACACCGGGAGGGGGCGGCCCCGCCCAGAACCCCCGATCCCCAGCAGGCCTCCTCGGGCCTGACACGCTGCTAGCCTTACGCAAACGTCGGCTCCCACGACCTGCCACCAGTCCAGCCAATGTTATCATACCCGTCTTAAAAATCACTGCACTGGGGCACCTGGGTGGCGCAGTCGGTTAAGCGTCCGACTTCAGCCAGGTCACGATCTCGCGGTCCGTGAGTTCGAGCCCCGCGTCAGGCTCTGGGCTGATGGCTCGGAGCCTGGAGCCTGTTTCCGATTCTGTGTCTCCCTCTCTCTCTGTCCCTCCCCCATTCATGCTCTGTCTCTCTCTGTCCCAAAAATAAAAAAAATAAAAAAAAAAAATCACTGCACAAAAATTCATTGAGCACCTGCTATGCGCAGACCTGGTGACCTTGGGTCATAGCCCATCCCTGGCTCGCCAGAGTCCGGCAACTTCCCTGCGGTCACCCAGCCTGGAGTCTGATCCCGATCCACCCAGCACCAAAGCCCAGGCTCTTTCTATGGCACCACACTGCCTCTCTGTCCCTAGAGTAAAAACTGGCTCTCAGGAGCTGAGGCAGCCCAGCGGTTCTCAGAGTCTGGCCCCAAGCCAACGGTGTTAGCACCATCTGCTAGAAATGCACGTTTCCTTCCTTTTAACTGTTTATTTACCTTTGAGAGAGAGAGACGGACAGACAGACAGAACGTGAGTGGGGTAGGGGCAGAGAGAGAAAGGGAGACACAGAATCCAAAGTGGGCTCCAGGCTCTGAGCCGTCAGCACAGAGCCCGACATGGGGCTCGAACCAGCAGGAGATCACGACCTGCGACGAAATCGGACATTTAACCGACTGAGCTGCCCAGGCGCCCGTAGAAATGCAGTTTCTGAGGTTCCTGACTCAGGACCTGGGCAGGCGGGGCCTGGCCCTCTGTTTCGGCAAGCCCTCCAGGTGGTTCGAGTTGGAGGGCCAAGGACATGACTTACAGGAGCGCGTCAAGGGCCCCAGCAAACAGGGACAAGGCGCCTCTGTTTCCCCCGTCGGGATGATTGCCTTGTGACCGGGGTGCTTCCCCCCACCCCCGCATGTCCCCTTGGAGAGCTTAATCTAAGGGTGGCATTCAGCCTATCTGCCCCCTGAAGAGCTTCCCACACGTGTCCCCTAAGCACAGCCTCGTGAACGCTTGGCACGTGCCGGGCTGGGGCTTCTGTGGGGCCCTGTCTTCTGAAAAATGGAATGCGCTCCAAGCACCCATCAACAAGCCCTTCAGGGCTTCCTGGGGGCTCTAACGAGGCTGTGGGCGCCCGTAGGAGGCCCCTGCAATTCCGTGTGGGGCTGCAGAAGTCCAGCCACTGCCCGGCAGCCAGGCCCACGGTCACAAGGAGACGCACTGGAGACAAAGCTGTCTTTGTCAGCGGGTGTGGGGGACCGTCCGGCGTCGCAGGGCTGAGTCTGGAGGGCCGCGGAGGAAATTCTCAAGAGCAGAAAATGTAGGCCTCGGTCAGCAGGCACAGACTCTCCCCTTTCCTTGGGGGTGGGTGGGAGGGGGGACAGCGCAGCCGGGGCTCGGGTCCAGCGTCCAGGGTCCAGATTCTGGGACTGTCTGTATCCGGCAGCAAGGCTGGGACCGACGGAGTCCCCCCGGCCTCTGGAGGTCGCTTCACCCTTCGCAGACCCCACAGCTTTCTCCCTACGCCAGCCCCTGCCTTACCCTCCTATCAGATGGCCCGCCTTCCTTGACTATCAGAAAGCAAATTCGTTCCGAAGTGTGGGGGACATCGCGCCCAGACCCTTACTGACCCAGGGTGCTTTGCACCTCAAGGTGGAAACCGCGCGGCGCCTGTGCCCCCCAGGACCCCCTCCAGGCAAAGGACGGGCTTCCCTCCGCGGCCTGACACCGCGTGGGCCGGCTCACCGCGTGCCCGTGGGAAGGGAGGGGGGAGCAGGCCGGGGAGCCCCCGAGGCCTCACGACGGGATCTTGGTCGCGGCTCAGCTTTCGTTCGCTCATCTGCCCCACGGGACTGAGGGCTCAGGGCGCAGAGTCCCTGAGCGGGGGGCGATGGGAGAGGAAGCCCCCCTTAGACACCCCGCGCGCGCGCCTCCCATCACTCATGTGCGTTTCAGTCTCCCCTGAGCACCAGACCCAAAGTTCACCTCCGTGGGATCGCCCCCGGACACCTGCACACGCACACGCTGACACGCGTACACGCTTTCGCGCGCACACGCGCACCCGTCCCCGTTTCCAGCTACGGAAAGACCGGCCGGCACCTGCAGACAGCTGGTAGACCCCGGCGAGCACCGGATTTCCTGTTACCCGCCCGGCCCCCCAGGAAGTACCTTCGCTCCGGGCACCGCGGACACGCTGTGTGATCAGGGCCAGTCCCCCCAGCGTGCCGGCCACCCACGTGTCGAAAACCCCCAGACCCACGTGGCCAGCCTTGGGGCTTCTCAGTTAGGAACTCCTCCTGCTTCCTGCTTGGGGTCGCTACCTGAGGACCGACCGGGGATCCCCAGGCCCCACAGGAGCGGTCCTCTTGACTTCTCCGGGTGGGACCTCTCCCTCCCAGCCTCCACGTTTTGGTAGTTATTTGCACACCCCAAAACTCAACCCCAGGGTCCAGGAGCGGAGACCGTGGGCCCTGAAGCAGGCTTCCTGCCCCTGGCCAGGCACATGGTCCCGGACGGGTGAGGCGTCCCTTCCCTGGGGACTGGCCCACTCGGCCGCGGGATGGCTTTGGCCCTCGGACCCCTCCGACTGGGCTGCCGGAGATGTGCCAGTTCTTACAAAGTTCTGAGCAAAGAGATCATGACCTGAGCCCAAGTCGGACGCTCAACCGACCGAGCCACCCAGGCGCCCCTAAGGCAGCTTCAAGTTAACAGAAAAACTTCACAGAGCGTGTCCCCTCCAGAGCATAAGCGCCCCGAACAGAAATCGTCACTCTTGTTCACAGCAGGGTCTCCGGCTCTGGGACATGCCTGGCCCAGAAGGTCTCAATAAACATTTACCGAATGAATCAACCCACAACCGAACGAATAAATAAGTGACTAATGCCGTGTAATGAGCTCCCACATTTGTTTGCGCTTTAGAGCCTACACAGGGCTCGCACAGACGTTTTCTTAATCAGATGAATCTGATTAGGTACAGATTTAAAGGGAACTTCAGAAACCTAGTGACACTCTTGGTCCCAGCTCCTTGAAGGGCACAGACCGGGACCCCGTGGGGCCCTCCAAGGGAAGAGAGTTCATTTCCCGGAGCTCTGATAACCCTTTGGGTTGGACCCGCGGAGGCACGTGCTTCCAGCCACGGCCACAGCCCGTGAGAAAAGAGCGCTCGGAGACGCGGCCTTGACCAGCACGACGAGACCCTGCGCGCGGCACCCTCGCTGCGCGCACACGCCGTGCCAGGCGCTGTCAGCACGGAATCCGGCTCCGCGGTCGGCCCGGAGGGCGGGGGGCCGCTGGTTGCCCCTGTTTCCCTGCCCGGGGCAGGGACAGTGAGGACGCGCGGTGGTAAAACCACTTTCCCAAGGCTCAGAGCCAGGATCTGAACCCAAGGGTATCTGACAACGAAGTCCAGGCCGCGCGTGTCCGAGGAAGGCCGCTGAGCGACCTGGAAATGCCTGCCCCACAGGTCAGCCCGGGACGGGCTTAGAAAGGGTTAACGCCAGAGCGGGAGGGAGTGGTCAGGCTGGCGAGCTGCGCTTCCAAGGCCCAGATTAGGACTGTTGGCACCGCATGCCTCCTCTCCACCTGGCCGCAAAGGAAGGCCAGGTATTAATGAAGGACACACGGGGCCCCCGGGGTCAACCGTGTCCACTCAGCAGGGCTTGGGCAGGACCGGCGTGTTCTGTGTTCGCTTCGGGGTGTCGCCTCTCACGAGGGTGTGGGAGCAGCGGAGTCCCTGTCTTGTCCCTCTCTGACAGGATGCCAGAGGTCCCCCAGGCGGGATGCCTGTCCCCTCCCCCAGTGGAGCGAGGGGGCTGCTCCCCGCTTTTGTCTTTCTGCCCGCGCAGCTATCTGACGAGCGCCCCGTCCTGCCTGGCACCAGAAAGCAACGTCTGTGAAGATGAAGAAATCCCCGCTTTCTTCTCTTAATTTGTTATGATCATGACACGACTGACTCAATAGGCAAAAATTTCAAATCCCTGCCCAAGGTCACTGGCTCTCTCCCCCGTGCCTGATGTTCCTCCAGACGCCGCTGCTTTCTCCCACCTCCGCACCTCCGCGCACGCACGCGCTGCCCTTTCCAACTCGCAGGCGCCGGCCTCCTGGCCAGCTCTTGTAGGGTTTTCAAGGTTTGGCCCAGAGTCACCTCCTCCAGGAAGCCCTCCCGGACACCCCTCCCAGCTCACCGGAACGGGAGCCGTCCTCCTGTTCTCCCAAAGCACTCCACGCCGACTCACTCCTGCACGTCCCATCCAGTAAGCGTGAGCTTCTCCGTGCTGTGGACTGAGTCTTACGCCTCTCTGTAGCCCTAACAGTCCCCCAAGCAACTGCCCAACAGCTGTGAGAAGAAAGGGGGAGGAGAGGGAGAGACAGAGGAAGAAAAGGGCAGGGAGGAGAGAGGGAGAGAGAGGTCTTTGTGGGCAGACGCATACGCTCAGATAGAACTCGGACAGAGACAGAAGAACGGAACCAGATGCACGCCCAGCTACGCGCGTGCACGCTCCAGGCTCGGGAGGCCGGAGTGGGCACTGAACGAGCACTGGCCCAGGAGTCCGGGGCTGGTTCTTACCAGGCTGGGCTGATGCTAACCGGCTGTGCGACTTGGGTAAGCCACTCCCCTTCTGAGCTACAGCCTTCCCCTTAGTGAAAGGGTTTTCATTTCATGGGGGGAGGGAAGGGGAAAAAATAGTTTCGAACAGAGAGGGAGGCAAACTATAAGAGACTCTTGAACACAGAGAACAAACTGGGGGTCGGTGGGGGGGTGGGGGAGGGGAAACGGGTGATGGGCACCGAGGAGGGCGCCTGTTGGGATGAGCACTGGGGGTCGTGTGTAAGCGATGAGTCACGGGAACCCAGTCCCGAAGCCAAGAGCACACGGCACACGCCATACATTAGCTAAGGTGATGATAAATATTTTCTTAAAAAAGACTTAAAGAAGAAACGTGCTCACCGCCTGACGGGTGGTGCGGGTTCAGCAAAGAGCATCACTGCCTTCCCCCACCCCAGGCCACCTCAGTGCCCCAGCGCCATCCGCAAGGCGAAGGACCCGAGGGCCGGGGCAGGACGAAGCAGGCACTGTTAAATTTAGCAACACACGATAGATTATTGGTCAAAGCGGAACCCAACTGAGAAGGGGCTTGGGGGGCGGGGAGCTTCCTGCTTTCTGGGGTGGATGTGTCTCGTTGTGCTGAGAGTCGGCCTCACAGAGGTGTGTCCATTTCTCAAAATTAATTCAAGGGTGTACTTCCTGTACACACATTTCAGCGTATGTACATTTTACCTCAGAGGAGAATAAACAAATACTGCACTCAGATTAATTTACGTACGTGCTGAAGTGTTTAGAAGTGAAGGGTCGTGATGCCTAAAACTTACTTGCAAATTATGGCGTGCCCGGGTGGCTCAGTGGGTTAAGCGTCCGACTTGGGCTCAGGTCCTGACCTCACGCTTCATGGGTTCGAGCCCCGCGTCGGGCTCTGTGCCGACGGCTCGGAGCCTGGAGCCCGCTTCGGAGTCTGTGTCTCCCTCTCTCTGCCCTTCCCCTGCTTGTGCTCTGTGTCTCTCTGTCTCTCAAAAATAAACACTAAAAAAAAAAAAAAAAAAAAAAAAACGTTGCTCAAGGGGCACCTGGATGGCTCAGTTGGTTAAGCAGCTGACTCTCGGTTTCAGCTCAGGTCACGATCTTAAGGTTCGTGAGTTCAAGCCCTGTGCGGGGCTCTGTGCTGACAGCTCGGAGCCTGGAACCTGCTTCGGATTCTGTGTCTCCCTCCCTCTCTGCCCCTCCCCCGCTTGTGCGCGCGCGCGCGCGCGCGCTCTCTCTCTCTCTCTCTCTCTCTCTCTCTCTCAAAAATAAACATAAAAGAAACTTATTTGGAAATGCATCCAAAAAGTAAGATGGGTGTGTGGACGGACAGACGGATGGAGGGAGGGAGGGATGGACGGACGTGCGTTAAGGCAAATAGAGTAAAATGTCACTTGCGGAATTTAAAAGCGGGGTATGCTCATTGAGCACAATCCTTTCCACTTTTCTGTGCGTTTGAACAGGTCTCATCATCCCGCTTTGGAAGAAATACAGTGGAAAGCAGGCTGGAGAATCAGTAATTTGGGGGACGGTTAAATCCGTCGTGGCACAGCCATCTGATGTGGGTTTCTGAGGCCCTCAGGTGGGGGTTCTGCTCCCCTTGCGGGAACCGACAAGCCCCACGGTCAAGTGGAATCATGCGCACGTGTGAGGGTCGCCCTTGGTCTTGCTCAGCCGCAGTGCGGCGTCGAAAACCTCGGGCTCTTGGATGAAACAGACCCGCCCGGGTTCAACTCTGCCTTGCCGCTCGCTGCGGGGACAAGCCCCCCACCCCCGGGGCCTCACTTCTGTTCTCCTGCAAAGTAAAGACAACCGTGTTGGCCTCCCAGGGCTGTGCAAGCCGGCCACCAGGTGTGGGGAACGTGGTGACTGTCTGATGCTCACAGAGGAGGGTCTCGAGGCCTTGCCCTCCAGCAAAAGCTTGTATTTCCTGAGCTAACAAGTCCCCTTGAGCAGTTTTCTTAAACCCTGCAAAGAGCACAGACGGGCGAGGTACACTAAAGACGCTCACGGGGGCACCTGGTGGCTCAGTCGGCTGAGCGTCTGACTCTTGGTTTCAGCTCAGGTCATGCCTCCGGGGTCGTGGGTGGAGTCCCGTGTCAGCCCCCCGCCCCCACACTGAGCGTAGAGCCTGCTAGACATTCTCATTCTCTCTCCTTCTGCCCCTCCCCGACTCACGCGTGCGCTCTCTCCCTCTCTCTAAAATTTAAAAAAGAAAAATTTAAAAAAAAAAAATTTTTTTTTAATGTTTATTTATTTTTGAGACAGAGAGAGACAGAGCATGAACGGGGGAGGGTCAGAGAGAGAGGGAGGCACAGAATCGGAAGCAGGCTCTGGGCTCCGAGCCGTCAGCACAGAGCCCGACGCGGGGCTCGAACTCCCGGACCGCGAGATCGTGACCTGAGCCGAAGTCGGACGCTTAACCGACTGCGCCACCCAGGCGCCCCGAAAAATTTTTTTTAATGCTTACAGTGGCTCATTAGCTGGTGAGATTTGAGACAGTTCTCCCTCATCTGTGCCCTCCGAGGTTCTGTTCCCTTGACCTACAGCTTGCTTCCCCCTGCCCCCACGTAACCGCCCCCCGTTCAGAGCTCGGCTCGAACAGCCCCGCCTCAGGGGAGCCCCCCGACCCACCCACTAGGTCAGTTCCCCGTCAGAGCACCCAAGACGCCCGGCACCCCGTGTCAGATTTACACACGTGTGTCGTTCATCTTGCGTGTCCCACTCCGTCCCCGGAGCCCAGCCCGGTGGCCTAGAATGCTCTAAATAAGTGGTTGAAAATGAGTTCCAAGTGTTCGAGAAAGTGACTTCATTCTTTGCGGATTGAAAAATAAGTAGAAAATGGGTGGTGGGGCGAGGCGGGCGGTAAAACAGACCCAGTACATCCGCGTGGTCCTGGGCAGCCCCATGCAGCTCTTAACCACCAAAGGAGTATGGTGACCCTTCACATGGTTCTGTTTCCTCGGGAGAAACACCAGCTTGCAGGGGAGAAGGAGCACAGACCCCCGCTCCCCACGCTCCAGCCCTACGCGGAGCTGCCCTCTGTGTCTCCAAGGCCCAGCCCTCCTGCTGATGGCTGGCCACGGAGAGTCCCGAGGGCCCCCGGGGAATTGGGGCTCCATTTCCAGCAGGAGTCGTCGAGGCGCCTGGGGAGGACGTCACGTGACCTACCGTTGGGGATCCAAGCGGCCACGAGGTCACACGCTCAGAACGTGCACGTGTGAAACGGCACAGTTGGGAGTCTTCCTCGAGGCCGACGCTGCTCCGTCAGTCCCTCCGCCGTCTAGACGGGGACAAGCGACCCCACCGTGGGAAGGGGCTTTCCCGGGTCACGCTACAGTGTAAGGGTTTAACTGGACAGAGCCTGATGCATTTAATCCCCAGTTATCCTATAGCGGAACTCAAGAGAAAAGGGGACTTAATCATCACTATTTTTTTTGTTGTTTTTTTTAACGTTTCTTTTTGAGAGAGAGAAAGAGAGACAGAGCGTGAGCAGGGGAGGGGCAGAGAGTGAGGGAGACACAGAATCGGAAGCAGGCTCCAGGCTCCGAGCTGTCAGCACAGAGCCCGACGTGGGGCTCAAACTCATGAACTGTGAATTCATGACCTGAGCTGAAGTTGGACGCTCAACCGACCGAGCCACCCAGGCGCCCCTAATCATCACTATGAAGTGATGTTGTAGGCTGTGCCCCAGAGAAGCGCCCAGACCCAGGACCGAGGCACTCCTTCCCACAGCTGAAGAAGGGTCACCCCCGTGATGGTCATAGCTGAGTCTCTCTCAAGAACTACCCTTTGCTAAAGACAGCCACCTCGTCCAAGGTCGTACCCCGGCCGTAGAGCGGCCCGGAGGCAATGATGGGTCATCGCAGGAGTATAGAACCCGTGGGATCCAGTGGATCACCATGCCTTCCACCCCCCAGCTTTCCTTCTGACCAGTTCTGCCTCCCTTACCCCTCACACGTGGTGTCCCCAAGCACACTCCCCAATGACCTTCCTACGCAAATCTCTGTTTTCTTACCGGGACACCCAACCAAACAAGGCGATGCAGGAAGTGGCAAGACGTCCCCAGAAATAAAATGGTTTCACCAAATTGTGAGCACCTACTGAATACCAGGTCAAGCCCAGCTCTTGAAGACTCCCCAGTAAGTGCATCCATATGGTCCACAGCCAAAGGGAGACATTCTGAGGGCTCGGCCCACTTGCTGTAAGAGAGGGAAGGCATGGCGGCCTGGCCCTCGAGCGCTCCCTTTATCCCCAAGCCCTGGGTGCTCTGTGAGGGCTCCCGTGTCACAATAGGGCAGGAGCCTGCATCCAGACGCTCCCGAGTTCCGGGCATCACGCATATGATGCTCGGGCCATTTCACAGGCGTTATCTCCTTCATTGCTTCTGTAGTCCTGTGAGGTAGGAATCCATGGCCCTTGTTTCGCAGGGGAGGAAACCGAGCCTTGGAGAGGTTACACACCCTGCCCCAAGTCAACTAGCCTGTTCACCTCAGCGCCAAGACCGCACCCCAGGTGGCTGGACCCCACAGCCCGGCTCTTGGTCCCTACGTGCCACTGCCTCTCTTCAGACCCCAGCGACGCTTGAGTGGAACCTCACCAAGGGAGCCCAGGGCTCCCGCCGTATCTTCCATATCTTCCTGGAGCCGGAACAGTCAGAGTGTGCCTTTGACTTGCCTCATTCCCCTTTTTAAAGAAAACCATGTGTTTACTCTCCGATGCCAAAGTTACAACAGAACTGAAGTTTTGCCAGTGTTGACTTTAAAAGTTGAGCAGAGGGGTTCAAATCCTTTCCCCTGGTGCCTGTTTATTCATGTTTCCAGAGCAAACGGAGGTGGTCAAAGAAACCATCTATCGGATCTATACCTGCAGCAAGGCAGGGAGTCTGGCCAGGGTGCTCAGGCCCCTCCCAGCCTCACCTCTCCCCTCCCCATACCCAGCCCTGCAAGACTCAGAGAGGCCTCTGCTCCGCTCCTCCAGAGACACCCAGGAGCTCCCCCTTCTGTTCTGTTTTCTGCTAGGACCAGAGCTCAGCGGGTGGGGACCCGGACTGCTCCGATGCCCCTGCTCCCTGAGGGTTGCCAGCAACGCTCACAGAGGAAGTGAGGGCACCAGTCAGGGCTCCCTCTCCTCTTCGGGGGGGGGGGGGGGGGCAGAGGCGCTGCGATACCCTCGCCCCTCTCCTCTCTGCCCAGCAGACTACTGAGCATCCAGCCGGCTCTGCAAAGACAACGCGGACAGACGGGGATGTGTCCTGCTCCACACACGTGCACGCGCGCGCGCACACACACACACACACACACACACACACAAAATACGGCGTAACCAAAATCATGCTCAGCGGACCCCTCCCTGAGGATGTGAGGAGAGTCAGCCCCTCCGTATCCAGCTCCCCGGGACCCCCTGAGAAGAAGCTGCACTTACCGGTCTCCCTGCGGGGGAAGATTCTCTTCTGCAAACTCATGCCGCAGGGCTTCGAGGAGGAGGCTGAGCCGGGAAAAGTCCCCGGGAGCCCGAGAGCCCCAGCCCGCTCAGCTCACTCGACAAGCCCCGGGGATCACCGGCAGCTTCTGGGCGGGGAGTATTTGAACAGGAGTTAGAAGTACGAAGTAAGTCGTCGTTAGAGCTGTTTCTCCCCCCCCGGCAGGGAGGGAGGGAGAGAAGCCCTTTCCAGCTGCCAGCAAATCTTGAGCGTCTCAGAACGGTTGCTTCCCACCCCTGCCCTTCTTGCGAAGCAACTGTGCATGAAGGCGATGTTATTTCACTGGATCGAGCCCTCAGATCATAAGCCTTTTCCTGTACCACAAACAGAAATGTAAAACCTCAAACTTTCCTTTGGACTCAGACTCTGCTGGGAGAGGACTGAACACAACCCTCTCTGAGGTCGAACGTATGGAAAATGTGCTAAACTGTTTAGATCATCCCAAGGGCTAGACTGCTCCCCACTACAAGCTCCCCTCCCCCCGCACTTTTTTTTTTGTTGTTTTTAATGAGTTCTGGTGTGTTTATGTAATTGCAAGGGACAAACACAACACCTAAAATCTCTGCCCAAAGTTGAAGTGATTCATTTTCTCCTTCACACACACCACACACAAACACAGCGCCTGTTTAATCCAAGTGAAAACGCCTTTCATAAAATCTGCAAAGGGCTGGGGCAGAGCGGCTGCTGGTGAATGCAGCCTGTGTCCCCAGAAGGGCAGTTGGGCTCCGGGGAAGGTGGAGGCTGCCTTTAATCAGGACAAACAGAAGGCGCTCTGACTCCCGCCCATGCCGGGACAAGCAGGGATAAAAGAAAAGTGGGCGCGAGCCCCGGCTGAGCGGGCTGTAAAATCTGTTCCGCCGACTGTACCCAATTCCCCCCGCTTGTCTTCTCATACCAGGAGATTTTATTTTTAGACTTGGACAAGATGTACTATTATTTTAAGTGACCAACTTGATTGCTGGGTTATATAAATCCTTGGATTCCCCCGCCGAAAAGACCAAAAGAATATACAATAAGTAGGCAAACAGTCAGAGCTGGAAACTGGGGGAGAATGTGACCGTTTTGGAGACGCCGCAACGGATGACAGGACCGAAAGGCAACCCTGTTCCATCCGATAGAGAGCAAACCTCACCAGGAAGCAAGTGGCACAGACCGCGGTCCGGTCCCGGGGGGTGACCCACCCCTGCCAGGAGCCCCCACTAGACCAGACTCAGTGCCACCACCACTCAGGATCTTGAAGAATCAAAGCCTGCTGAGTGAGCATCGCTCTGCTCGAACCACCTCCGGGTCACTGCGGTCCCTCTGCAGACACGCACGCCCCGCACGCACCCGAAAAAAACCGTTTCTCAGGCCCGTGCTGCAAGGTTGACAGAAAAACCTTTGCTATCAGCACCTAGAGCGGGAACAGCTCCCTGAGAGTCATCCCCATCCTGGGCTGGGGGTTGGGATCCAGAGCTGGCACTTTGCCACCACCAGGCCTATCTTGCTCTGAATAACCGAGTGACCGCCCGGGGCCGCGAAACCGCGGGACCCTCGGCTCGGCTGCCAGCAGCACGGGGGCCAGAACCCTGGCCTTCGTCCTAGCGGGACCCGCTGTGGCAACGATGAGAGACGGGGCCACGTAAACGCGGAACGCTTTGCGGAAATCAAAACGGTGTGATAAGTTCGGCGCGCTGTCATGGAAAGACGTCTGCACCACGTTACCGAGGGAACAAATTGGTTACAAATTGCAGAGCGATCGGTAGGATCTATATGCTTGAAGGAAGATGAAATTCGGGGAGTCGAATTGAGGGTGTTTTCCTCTAGGAACTTGCCAATGTCCGTGGTGATTTCCCCACAAGGTAGGCAGTGGAAATAGCTTTGCATTCATACCATCTAGAGGATGATAGAAAAAAAAATTTTTAATCGAAAAGAATTTTTTTGTTTTCAGTTGAGTCACTGGCTTTAGAACTCCTAAGTAGATTTGGTGAAGTCGACAGCAAGGACGATCATTTCGGAAGTCATGGCTTTTGATCGTAGGAATTCAGCCTTTGACAAAGGGATTTTTATTTGGTGTGGTAGGCGGGATATGGGCCGCTACGAAAAGGTCCGAGGCCCGTACCGGGAATCTCTGGGCAGGTATGTCGTATTAGGACATCAGGGGGGGAGTTAAGGCTGCAGACGGAACAGACCTTGCTAATCAGCGGGCGTTAAGATCAAGGGATCGTCCCAGATTATCCAGGTGGGCGCCAGGAAATCACAGGGGAGGCGGAAGAGGGGGTCCGAGCCCACGAAGTTGCATCCCCGGCTGTGATGACAGAGGAAGGGGCCACGAGCCACGGACACGGGTGGCCTCCGGAAGCTGGAGAAGGAAGGCGATGGGGCCTCCCCTCCCGTCTCCAGACGGAAACACAGCCCCGCCCGCCCTTTGGCCTCAGCTCCGATGAGACGCTTTCGCACGCCTGACCCCAAGAAGGACAAGATCACGCTTCTGCGCTGTTTTAAGCCACTGTCTCTGTGGTGATTTCTTACAGCAGCAACGGGAGACCAACACGTTTGAGTTTGTTCTTATTTTGTGTGTTTCCTCGAGGCCAAAAGCTTGCTTTCGGCCACAGGCAGCAAAGCCCAACATTTATCAAAGCACAACATTTATCCCGTCAACTCACAGGTCCGGGAAGAGCGTGTGATGATAAAAGAACGTTTGTCGTCCTATCCGAAGGGAGATGAAAGTCTCTGCCCAAGTGGGGGGGAAGTCTGGGGCTCGAGGGCCGTGTGTTGGGGGCCTGGCAAGGAGCCCCCATTCTGTTCCTTGCTGGCTGACAGGAAGACGCCAGGGCAGGACGCACAGGGGACAAGAGAGGACACACGTCCTGCCCGAGATGCTTGCCCAGTGGACACGTCCTCCCATGGAGGGAGTGTGGCTGCAAGTTCCCGGTGCTTGACAAGGTACCCAGGGTGGCCTGAGCGTGTCAGCTCAGCTCATCAGGTGGATGCGGAGGGAAGACAGTGAGCTGCGTGGCCTTGAGAAGCACATACCCGGTGCCCCGCACAAGGAGAGGCTGGCAGTCTCCATCCGCGGAGAGGCGCCCCCCCGCCCCACCTCGTGTCACTCAGCAACCCCGTGGGGGACATCGGAAGTCACGGAGTAGGTCCCAGAGGGGACTGAGTGGCATCAGGGGTGAATCAGGAATGTCTAAGCTCACTTTGCATTGGCGAAGTTAATATTCCATCACCTGCAGAAGTGAGGGGTTACGAGTAAATTCAGTTACAGAGAAACAGGAAAAGGCTGGATGTTTATACGTCACTTTTTTTTTTTCTGTAAATAGCCTATCAGCTACATGTCAAGATGCGAACAGAAGTTATCTCTGGCCAGCGGGATTAGGAGCACTTTTTATTTCTTTCAGTCTGTATTTCCTAGTTTGCTTTTTTTCCCCCCTAAAAAGAACAAGTTTATTTCTTAGCAAAACCAGGGGGCGATATCCTTACAGGAAGCCCTATTTGTTGGGTGACTTCCTCAGCCAGTCCTCATGGCTCTAAGACGACCTTGGGGTCGGCTTTCTGCCCCGATGACCAGTTTTCATCTTATTCTGTGTCCCCGGGGGGCTCCGTGGAAAGCTCGAGAGGCTGCATAGGGAGCAGCCGGGGGCCGTGGCCTCTGAGGTTAACATTTCCAAAGTGTGCGGCAGGGGAGAAGCTAAGACCCCCACAGGGGGGCCCTGACCCTGGTCCCTGGGGGGGGGGGGGTCCGTCCACCACCAGCCCCACCGGGAAGCCCCCAAGCCTCCAGACTTCCTCACACGGCAACGTGTGCTCAGAAGGTGCCCGAGCCAGGAGAACGAGGGGGGGCTACACGGCACAGTTTCAGTTAGAACCACAGATGGTGAGAGAGGAGAGGGGATGTCGGGGGGGGGGGGGGGTCTCACATCTGGGGCGGGGCCTTCTCCGTGTCCTCGGTTCTTTCCATGTAGTCACCTCCTTGGCCCTGTTCCCCGCTATGGGGGGACTGAGGGAGTCTCTGTTTGTCACACGACGTCTAGTCTACGGCCGTACCACCCTCAATGCGCCTGACAAGGTCTGCAACAAAGAACGGGGTTCCCGTCTCTCACTTGTCAAACCACCCGGGGGGAGAGGTGACCTCAACCGCCCGCGTTCCAACCCTCTGTCCTCTCTCAGCCTCTGCCTCTGCTCCGGCCAGCAGAGCTGGGGTCGTAGGACGGGGAAATGTGTGACACTCCCACCTCTGCAGGCCCCCTGGGGTGTGCCCGCTTCAGAGGATTGGATCCCCTTCCTTGGCTGGTCCTGTGACCCCAGCCCCTCAGAGGTGTAGACACAGACCATAAAGGGGGCCCTACCCGGTCCTGAGCCAATCCTGCCCAGACGGCCAAGCGAGAGTGGCTGGTGAGCCCCCGGTGACGCTCACTGCGGTGGGCGCACTCAGGGCCTGCCCTGCCCCCTGGGAGCCCTGGGCCTCCTGCCCGCGGGTGTCGGTCCGGTCCGGAAAGCCTGCCTCCTGCTTCTGCAGACTGGCCTGTCCCCTCCCTGTGGGACCTGCCCTGAACACTCCCTCAGGTTCTCGCCCTCCGACTCGGACACCGGGCCATGCGGCCCGCCCCGCTCCTCTCTTCCCACCCACATGCCACCCGCTTCCTGCACGGGCACCTTCCGGGGCCACGGCCCCATCACGACCAGCTCCTCAGCTCCCCGCGACACTGTCCACTGCCACTGCTCCCTGGAGCCGGGTCCCCAGCAAACTGGGACCACTTCTTCCCACTTCCCTCTTCCCTCCAAGTCCCCCACTGACTGTGTCAAATCCCGGGGGGCTCAGTCGGTCAAGCGTCCGACTTCATTCGGGTCACGATCTCGAGGTTTGTGGGTTCGAGCCCCGCGTCGGGCTCTGCGCTGGGAGCCTGGAGCCTGCTTCGGATTCTGTGTCTCTCTCTCTGCCCCTCCCCTGCTCGTGATCTCTCTCTGTGTGTGTGTCTCTCTCTCTCAAAAATAAATAAACATGAAAACAAAATTAAAAACAAATAAGGCACCGAGCCTTGCCTACCAGCCTCACCCCGACACCACAGACCTCCCGGACTCTGCTTCTTGGCCCTCCATCAGTGCCCCCAGGAGCACGTGGCCTGCTGTGTCCCCCCGGGAGCTCGGCATTCCCTCCCCCACGTCCTCACAGACGGTGTGGCCACGCTGCGTAGAGGGACATGGGACCGCCTGCACGACAGTGACCCAAGGGAGCCTGGACTGGCTCGGTGAAAGCCAGCAGACTCTTTCTTCAGTCTAATGTGTAATTATTCACCTGAACGCCTTCATCCCCGGGGACGGTAACTGTGCCCAAGGATGAAACGTCCCTGTCAAGCAGCCCGTTCATTTCGAAATGTTCACTGGCTTTGAAATTTACTTTTGGGGGCGCCTAGGTGGCGCAGTCGGTTAAGCGTCCGACTTCGGCCAGGTCACGATCTCGCGGTCCGTGAGTTCGAGCCCCGCGTTGGACTCTGGGCTGATGGCTCGGAGCCTGGAGCCTGTTTCCGATTCTGTGTCTCCCTCTCTCTCTGCCCCTCCCCCGTTCATGCTCTGTCTCTCTCTGTCCCAAAAATAAATAAACGTTGAAAAAAAAAATTAAAAAAAAAAAAAAAGAAATTTACTTTTGTACTCAGAAAATTCTAGAGACAGGCTAATAGACCACTTTAGGGCATTTATAGTTTTTGGACATCTATTTTAGGGACAAAATGAGCCTCCTGTACCGTTCAGAGAAGGACAAAACACCCAGTGATTCTCCAGCCTGGAGCTTTGGGGCTCCCAAATACCAAGAGCAAGTCCCGAAATCCTGTCAGGTCGTCTGTCGCAGCTCTGGAAACCACACAGCCCGCTTCACTGTTAACCACAGGACGTGATGGCCGACTCCCCATTCTACAGGTGTGGAAATGAAGGCCTCAGAGAGGCGGGCGGGGGGCCTGCTGGGGTCCCAGAGGTAGGACACGTTGGGGGCAACACACCCGTCATTCTTCGGTAAAGACCAAAAAAATGCCTGTCCGGTTCTCAATCATGAACGAATGGGCAGAGGACTTGCTCCTGGGCCCCCAGATGGGAACCCACTCTAAGCCCAAGAGAACACGCCGGAGGGACGAGGGACGAGCTAAGCTGTGTGGCTTGCTAACTTCTAGGAGGACCAGATCCCCGTTTCTCAGACATCTACACGGAACGTTAGTAGATAAAATGATGACGGTGGACGTGAAGTTGGTCTGGCTGAGGACCAGATGGCTAGGCTGCATCTCTGGCCCCAGCCCCCCCCTTACCACTCCTCAGCAGCCCCCCACCCCGAGGTCAGCCGAGCGTGTCTGCAAACCTCTGTCCTAAAGCGCCCATCTCATCCACGCGTGGGACTCCGAGGCGGGAGGGAAAATGACGCGTCCAAAGACAAACGATCACGGCGATGGCCAGGGTTGTAAAGACCACCCGTCCCGACCAGTCCTCTGTCCCCAAGATCCCTTTCTACCACCCTTGGTGACCACTCTGCCGCGCGCTAACATCAGAGAGGGAAGCCCAACGATGCCCCGGTCGGTCTGCTTTGTTCACAGTCTCCCCACGCAGGGACACATCCCGGGACGTCACGGAGACAGGCAGGACCCTGCTTCGTCAAGCCTTCACACGCTCTGTGCTTTTGAAAGCACATCCCGAAGTATCTCCCCACCTCTTACGTTTTTAATTTATCCTGAAATATTTTCTGCGGGCCCAGAGGTATACAAGCTTCCCTTTATTCTGGAAGACATCTATTGTTTTAATGTAAAAGCTTTGCCGTGTGTGTGTGTGTGTGTGTGTGTGTGTGTGTGTGTACGCACATGATACACATTATAATCATTTTATCATTATCTGTCTGTGGCCATCACTAAGTTGGCCATGTGTGAGCCCCCAGGAGCAACCCAGAAGCAAGCGTAGGTCACAGGGAAGAAAGTCACAATACTGTCTGGCACCAGGACGTCCGTGGAAGGTGACAGGGTCTTCCCCACCAGACCCCTGCACCAAGCCGGGCACAGCACGTACCAGCAGCCCTCTCTCCCCTTCTCCCGGGTCTGACCCGAGTCGTCTCCTGCAGGACAGGAACTGCAGTCGTGAGGCCATTCTCAGGACCCCTGAGCTCTGCCCCTGCGGTCCCACGTCACTCTTTTCCCCTAACCTCTTCCTGGCTCCAGACTGACCACCGATGGCCCGCACTCAGCGACCCTCGGAAATCAGGGCTTCCCCGCCGGACAACACAGCTTGTCTTCTCTCTTTCCAGGTAGGAAGCATGCTTCCTCCGCTCTGGAGGGGGAGCCCTTGGATTCTAGACGCACTTGTCGGCCACAGTGATTGAGTCCATATGATGGCGGGATCGTCTACACCGGGCCCGGACCGTGCGAGATAGAGAGATGATAGACAAGTAGTTGTAATGAACGATGGTGGTGGTGGTGACGGCGGTGACAGTTACTTAGTGCCGAGTATCCGCTCTGTGCCAATCGCTCCTGACCCTCACCTGTCTTCATTAAGCCCACGTGGTCAGCACCAAGCGGCAGAATGCGTCCCTCGAGGCTTGGCTATGTCCTCCAACTTGGACCGGAAGGCAGGGAAGGAACAGACAAGTTATCAGCAGGTACCGGTGGCCACTCTCTGGCTGGCTGACCGACCGTGGAGGGGCGCCCAGGCCATCTGTTGTAGCACAGGGAGCCAGAAGGACAGTGACTCCTGTCCCAGCCCGTGCACGGGCACGGGAAGCATAGGGGACCGCAAAGAGGGGACGGGCACAGGAATGACCCGGGAGCCTGAACCGGCACCAAAGCGGCACGGTAAGCCCTGGGCCCTCACGTCCTCACGCTCCCTTGCTAGGATGCGTAGGGAAGGAACCGCCACCCAGAGGATCCGGTCGGTTCAGTGCCTCAAGTCAGTTTAGTCCTGCAGGGAGAGAATCCTCCGTGGGCCCAGCCAGGGACGCCCGGGGGAGGCAGAGGCTTGGCGGGAGCGCTGAGATGGAGTTTGGACAGAGAATGTCAAGCCGGGGACACAGGACGACTGTGCGAGCCCCCCCTCTCCAAGGGCAACTTCTCGTACTCGCATGGATGCCAACCCGAAAGAGGCCACCGGTCCCCCCGGGCCAGGTCTCCTCTCCAAGGTGATTGGAGCCAAAGGCCAGAGCTCAGTTCTCAAGGAAGGCCCAAGAGTCGAGTCGTAAAGCCCAGGGCCCGCGTCCCCGACACCTGTGTCTCCTCCTTCTGTCCTTGGCCTCCGCGAGGACCCCACCTGCAGCTGACATTCATTCTGCCCTGCTGACGAACAGAGGACGGCCTCACATCTGGGCTCCTTGCCACGGCCCCCCGTTGCCATTCCCACCGCTGCCCACGTTTTCACGGCCCTTCCCCCGCACTCGCTTCTGGAAGGCCTGAGCCTCCACCTTGGGTCACCGGCCCCTGTTCCAGGCTGCTGCACCACAGGCAGAACTCCCCGCTCACCGAATAGGCAGATAGGGCCCAGAGAGGTCGCTACAGCCCTACATCATACCAGCAGAAGGCCTGAGACCACGCTGGTAACAGGTGTCACAGAGTCCAGGCTCAGATGCCCTCCAGGGTGTCCTCGTTTCTTGAACGCATCGAATCTCCATTCTATAATCGGAAAGGACAATTTTCACCTCTTCCCAAGATGCATTCAGCAGACAGCCACTGAACGGCAGCCGGGCTGCGTCCTCAGGAGTTTTCGAAGGGAGAATGACGGGGCAGGGAGGGGTCAGAGGCTGCCACGTTGTCGTGGAGTGGGGTTTAGGATACGTCTCTCCCTGGGAGATTTGGGAGCACAGAAGCAGGCACAGACCCCACACCGTCAGGTCAGAGGAGCCCTGGGCTCGTGGGTTGATCTGAAGGTCAGAAGAGCTGGAAGGCGGGCTTGTCTGAACCGAGGGACTGAGTGCACCGCGGAACGGGGCTGGAAACAGGATGCCTTCAGGAGGCACCAGTCGACACGTGGAGATCGTTTCTGAGACCCCCGGTGCTTTCCCTCCCGACACCATCACTGTGCTCCCCATCACCCAGCCGAGCACCCGCAACTAACCCCGACTCCTGCTTTTCCTTATTTCTACTTTTTTTTATTTCTAATTTTTTTTTTAACATGTATTCATTTTCGAGAAACGGAGAAACAGAGCATGAGCAGGGGAGGAACAGAGAGAGAGAGAGAGAGAGACACGGAACCCAAAGCAGGCTCCGGGCTCCGAGCTGTCAGCGCAGAGCCCGACGCGGGGCTCGAACCCACGGACCGCGAGATCGTGACCTGAGCCGAAGTCGGACGCTTCACCGACGGAGCCCCCCGGGGTGCCCCACCTTAATTCTACTTTTAAGTCAAGTCTCGCCAGTGTGTGTTCCGAACAGCTCTCAGGCACGGTGGCTTCTCTCGGTTCCCTTTGCCGCTTCCTGGTTGAGACTCCCCTACCATGGGGCCAGGGTACCCCCAGAGTCTCCTGGCTTCCCTACTTTCCTCTGCCCCAAGTATATCCTCCCCCACAGACACAGAAACTCAGCCTTTACACCGCGTACGTAACACTCCTCCGAGAGTCCACATAAGCTACCCGATAAAACCCAAACCTATGAACCGGGGACGTAAGACCTCCGTTCTCGGGCCCCTGTGCCCCCTGCAGCCCCACTAGATACCCCTGCCCAGGCCCGCTCCCCCGAGCATACTACTCCTCACCTCCAGGATGCTGCACGGCTCCCTCCCCTCCACGCCACCCAGTTTCTTTACCTCATCCTTTCACCCACCACCTGGGCATCACCTTTCTAAACCCCCCCTGGCACCCCTGGTCCCCCCCACCCCGCCGCCCCACCAGTGTGATCTGGGCCGCGTGAGACCCGCTGTGCGCTCCCAATGCCGCGCTCCCCGTGTCCTATAATCGTTGGCCTCCATATCCACCCACCCCACCGGGTTGTCGGTATGTTGAGGGCAAGAACTAGGCGTTCTTCCCCTCTGTGTCCCCGTACCTAACTCAGTGGCTGGCACACAGGGAGAACTCCGACTTCTCTGAACGAATTAAATAGTGGGGCCGGTGGCTGAACGATTGGTGCTTCCAGTTGTGAAGACAGCGAGTGCAGGGGAGCAGCTGGAATGAGGGCGGTTTGCACGAGGGGGGTTGGAGCTTCCGGGGGAGCGCAGAGGGGACAGGTGTCTGGTGGGCACGGGGACGCAGGGCCTGGAGGTCAGGAGCGAGACGGGGGCTGGGGGACAGCCATCCGCCCATCATCAGTGTATAGACGGCAGTCAAAGCCAAGGGCTCAGGTGGAAAATACCCTAGAAATTCCACCGCAGGGGCGGGGGAGGCGTGGAATGGACGAGACACACAACAGCAAGGCAGGAAAGACACTGAAGAAAGAGGTAGAAACATTTTAGAAGTTCCAGCACAGAAGCCAAGGGGAAGGGAGGGTCCATTCTGCATCTTACTTAATCTTCACTGGCTTTGGGTCCGAACAAACCAACCCCGGGAACCTCTGGCAAATTCACTTGGCCTCCCTTCTTTCCCGGAGGCCCCTGGAGTTGAACAGCTGCCATTTCTAGGGTGCTAAGGAGGGGACCTGGGGGGGCGGGGGAGGGACGGCAGATGGACACAAACAGACTGAAGATCGGGTCAGCCATTCAAGCGATTTCCCAAAACCTAGCGCTAACTTGTGCAGCCCACAGTCCATTTCCCATAAGTTAAAATCCCCGTTCAACTTGAGCGGAAATATAATCCATGTGTTCATGATTCACTTGCACTTTATGTAACCAAATGTTGGGCTGTCGCCGCTTGATGTCCAAGAGACCATGTGGAGACTCTTTGCAGCCAGAAGTCGTGCGTTGCCAAGGGACGAGAAGGGGACGGGGTTTGGCCCGCCTTGTCCGTGATCGAAGGCCACCGGCAAGGGATGAATCGGTGTGGTGCGAAGGCGGAGACATCCGAGCCGCCAGCTGTGACATCGGATCCGCGTTCTGTGTCCCGGCCGCAGGTGTCTGATCTAAACAAGCCACATCAACGAGCAGGCAATGGCCAGAGACAGGGTCTTCCTCATGTAACTATTTGGCTACTGTTGCACAGTTAGATCCTTCCCAGCTTTGACATTATAAATAAAGCTAGAACCAAAATCGTCGCCCATCCAGTGTTGCCCACATCCCCTGCTTCCCTAGAGTGAGTTTCCAGAAATAGAATTACTGGGTCAAAGGGGATACACAGGTTGTTAAGTTGCGTATCAGAAGAACTACATCGGGGCGCCTGGGTGGCCTCAGTTGCTTAACTGGCCAACTCTTGATTTCAGCTCAGGTCATGATCTCATGGTTCGTGAGTTCGAGCCCCATGTCGGGCTCTGTGCTCACTGTGTGGAGCCTGCTTCAGATCCTGTCTCCCTCCTTCTGGCCCTCTCCCGCTCGTCCATTCTCTCTCTCTCTCTCTCTCTCTCTCTCTCTCTCTCTCAAAAATAAATAGACATTAAAAAAATTGAAAAACTACATTAAATTCCTCTTTTACCGGCAGTGAATGAACTTGTCTTTCTCACCATACCTTTCCAAGCACGGTACACGATCAATGAAATAACCCAGGGAAATACAAGGAAGCTATTAAAAGTCGCCTCTTCAAAGACCATTTTACACAGGACAGGAGCTATTCATGACAGATATAAAACTGTGTCACTGAATACCAATTGTCTACAAGTATAAACGCAATTTTATTTGAATTATGACGTGGGTGAGATGTACTCTCTACCGGTCAGAATGGCAATTTTGGAGAGAAATTAATCCTCAAATGTCAGCACGTAACCCCAAAGAAGTTTCTTCCTCATCCCCACAGAGTCTGATGTATGTCAGGCTCCTCTTCAAGGCAGCACGTAGGGCACCAGACCGTCCCTTTCCTGTGCCCCCACCATCACGTGTCCCCTCCAGAGCTCCATGACGGGGACGAGACAGCATGGGGGACCAGACAGGGGCCTTTCAGTGTCTCAGGTTGAAGTGATGCATGTCATTTCTACTCGTGACTTACCGTCTACACCACCCCCCCCCCAACCAGGCCCAACCTCAAGGCAGCTAGAAAGAGCACATGATATTCAGTGAGCACCCAGTGTCCCTGTGTCGGGTCACCGACACCCCTTTCTGCCCTCTTTTCCCCACAAACAAAACACTCCAACTCCGTGGACGACAACCCACGGTCCCATCCAACCTCAGCGCCCTGCTCGGGAGATCAGAATCTCCGGCCGATGCATCAGGTCGACTGTGGCTCCTCCTGGTCCAGAGGCCTATCTTTCTAGAACAAGCATCAGCAGGCTTCTCCTTACAGGGCCAGAGAGTCAGTATGTCAGACTTGTGGGCCAAAAGGTCTCTGCTGCAGACACTCAGGCCTGTCCCACACACCCGGTACTCAGTGATGCTGCAGGGACACAGCAATATCCAGAAAGAGTCACTTTCAGAGCAGAGAAAACTAGGAGACCCCCAGCAATCACTGGTCCACAGAAATTCTGAAATCCTACCGGGCGGCCGCTGGGAAGCCTTCCAACCTGAGGACGGAGAATGTTCCGGGATTAGCCCTTCATTCTGCTTTGGGGAGGGCGCTGCCTTATTCACTGCTCTCCAAGGACACATTCTGGAAGGTTCTTCCTCTTCCTCTGCTCCCTCGGCCTCATCCGAGGCGGGCTTTGGAAAGCACGTTCCCCCACGGGGGCCGCAAAGACGCCCCAGCCTGCGCGCTGCCCGTGGACGGCGGGGGTCTCGGGGCAGCTAGAGTTAACGGTCTCCGAGAATCGCAGGCTTTTGTAAGGAAGGATCTTTCTTTCTGGCAGTACAACCCTGAAACTCAGTGGTAGTTTCAAGTCCAGGAACCACACCCAATGTTCTTTCAAGACTTGGTTCCCAGATCAGCCTTATTCCTTCATTCCCGGCCCCTAAGCCTCTTCCCTCCGTGCGAGAGTGGCTGCTTTAAGGCAATAGGGAGGGAGTGGGGGGAGAGTTTCAACAGGTGTTAGAGCCTCACCCTTAATCTGAGCTCCGCCCTGGTTCCGACTGGGCACCACCCGGGGCACCGCACCCTCAGTCTGACATTTCCCTTTGGACCCTCAAGGTCTCGCCTCATCCAGTTTCTTCCTTTATGGCCGAGAGGCAGTTAGTTTTTTCCGATTTCCTTCATTCCTTTGCATTGCTATGGGAAATCAGTCCCTTCGGGAGGCCACGTCTCCCCAGTCACACCTTGTTAAGCGGCCAGGGACAACCGGCTGGGACTAGCGGACCCCGTCCCAACCCAACCTCCTCCCCTGAATCTGCGAGCCCATCGGGAGCCGAGGCGCCTTCCAGGTCACCGCAGGCGACCGGTCTCACCGGCATCTGACCACCGCGGGCCGGGGCCGCCGGTCTCCTCGCGCGTGGAGGGCCACGTGTCTCTGGGATCTTGTTACAAAGCATCTCGGTTCCGCTACTGATTGCTTGCTTTCTTTCTTTCTTTCTTTCTTTCTTTCTTTCTTTCTTTTTTTTTAATGTTTACTTATTTTTGAGACAGAGAGACAGAGGGAGTGTGAGCGGGGGAGGGGCAGAGAGAGAGGGAGACACGGAATCCGAAGCACAGAGCCCGACGCGGGCAAGGAGGAGAAACTGCAGCCCACGCTTCTGGTCCCAGAGGACAATGGACGTGAGGGGAGACGGGCCAGGAAAGGGGGGAGGGGGCTGAGAGGTTGGTCTTGAGGTTTGAGGGAAGATGAGGAAAGTAATTTTGCCCGGTTCACGCGGGACTCCTCCCGCGTCTGGCCATCGGGAAGTCACGGTCCGCACGGCCCAGCGGGAACCGCATCACTGTGAACGGGAGCTGCCTCCGGATTAGGGACATGGTCCTCGAGCTTAGTGGTAATGAGCTGTTTCCCATTCCCTTGTGCTACGCCACCCAGAAGTTCCAATGTCCTGGGGCGCCCGGGGGGCTCAGTCGGTCGAGCGGCTGACTTCGGCTCAGGTCACGATCTCACGGTTCGTGGGTTCAAGCCCTGCGTCGGGCTCTGTGCTGATGGCTCAGAGTCTGGAGCCCGCTTCAGGTTCTGTGTCTCCCTCTCTCTCTGCCCCTCCTCCACTCACACTCTGTCTCTCTCGCTCTCTCTCTCTCTCTCTCTCTCTCGATCTGTCTCTCAAAAATAAACATTAAAAAAAATTTTTTTTAATTAAAAAAAAAGAAAGTTCCAATGTCTGGAAAAGGACAAGCAGAAGTTGGCTGGTAGCCTGTACCTGAAGATGCCAGGACAGCCACAGCTCTGTCGAGATCTGAGCTGACGCTGGGCCAGCCAGCAAGGACCGTGACGTCCTGACCAGGCCAGCAGAGACACCAGATCACTAATCACTGTGGCCTCACACTCCCATCGCCCATATCCGCAGAATGTCGGCGGGGAGGGGGACGTCACCCCTCATCGGTCGCCAGCCCAGGAGGACCAGGTCCCCGGGGTAGGGCTCAGCGACGATCTAACAGGGCAGCTCGCCGAGGCAAGGACATCCAGTCACACCCTCTTGGTCCCTGCTGTCAGGCACACCTGGGGAGCCCCCGTGCACCCCAGATGCCCTCGCGGGGGTAGGGAAAGACGGTGGGGGCAAACCAGAGATCAACAATTTTACCAAAGGGGACTATTTGAATCGTTGCATTAGAATAAGAATCCAGGGTTGGAGGCCAACTGACGAGCCCCTTCCTTGCCAGCCCTTTACGGGAAGGTAGGACTTGGTGAAGAAAATCACAGAAGCTGTGAAGTTCTCCAAACTGTACCACCGAGGCACCGCTCTCGGAATCCCCGTGGCCAGGAGCCCACGTTAAAGGTAGGCATCGCAGCCGGTGGTCCGAAGGGAGCACGGAGCGAGGGGGGCTGTGGGAGGAGTCACTCATGGGGAGCAAGCATTCCCTGTTCTGTCTGGTGCACATGCGTGGGGCCAGCACCAAGTGCAAGTCCGAAAGGAACACGCCGGCCAAGGTCCATCTGCCTGACTCTTGTGTCCCCAACGCCTGGGCCACAGCCAGGGTCTCGATGAACGAGTGAGTGAGTCAATGAACAAGCCTCAAAATGAAACCATTTCGTTGAAACAGCAGTTTCGTCCCCAACTTGTCTTTTCTTTTCTTTTTAATATTTATTTTGAGAGAGCGTGCAAGCAGAAGAGAGGAGAGAAACGGAGAGAGAGAGAGAGAGAGAGAGAATCCCAAGCAGAAGGAGGCTCCAAGCTCCAAGCTGTCAGCACAGAGCCTGACGCGGGGCTCGAACCCATGAAACGTGGGATCATGACCTGAGCTCAAGTCGGACGCTTAACCGACGGAGCCACCCAGGCGCCCACACTTCATTTTAAAGTGCCCTCCCCCGGTCCACGCTGACTTCTGCGGACAAGGGACACACAGCCCCGCCGTCCCGGACTCAAGGCTACTGGCCCAGCCCCGAGCCCCCGTTTCCCCTGAGTATGATAATCCACAAACACCGAAGAGGAGGCGGGGGGCTGGCCCCGGCCCTCAACACCAGCCTCAGTTACAGATTCCTCCGAGGTCCTGGTGCAAGCGTCCCGCTCAGTGGGCACACCCCGGGGAGCCCTCCTGGCCCCAGATGGCGCCTGGCCAAAGCCGAAGGGCTCGTTCAGCCACTCAGCAAACACGTGCTGAGCCTCAGCTAAATACCGGGCACGGGGATGCTCTCCAGGGACACCGCCGTGACGGCTCATGGTGTCCCCTCGCTAGACCGGAGAGTTACCCTGGAGTCCTGGATTGGGTGCCAGGCAGGGGAGGAGCCCCTGGGGAGGGGGGCACTGAGGAGAAAGCACCCGCCTGCTTTGAGAGACAGCCACCCTGGGATAGGCCTACACTCCCAGAGTCCGAGGGACTCGAAGCATCCACGGCGGCCTGCGGGCCAGATGGAAACCATGCACGAAAACGGGGTGCGGGGTCACTTCGGCGGGGGTCCCAGAAGAGCACGCAGACCTCGGCAGGCAGAGCCCAGAAGAAAGGGGGGCTGATCGGGGGCTGAGAGTGAGCCTCGGTGGGAGGAGGGACACGTTCCCTTCAGCAGCAGCGTCCCGGTGAGTCCCCGGGAGTGGGGGGGGTCCCCCAAAGGTCTCAGCAGAAACCCCAAGGCAGACGGATCCAAGGCGGAGAACCCGGGAGCTGTCTTCCTGCAGTGGCTCTCAGGGAGGGACTGTCCCTCGATAAGGAGGAGGAGAGGACCCCCCCAGGGCGTCCCGCCAGCAGAGAGCGGGCAGGGATTGGGTGTGACAAGGGAAAGTAACACTGCGCCCGCCCGACCGAGTCTGCGTTCGAGTGGTCAGCGGTCAAAGGCCACTTTCCCCGCCCAAGGGAGCCTCGGAGTCTTCCCTCAGGGGACAGGAGGGAGGTAGCCCGCAGGACAGGATGAAGGGAAGGAGGAAGCCCCATGCCGGGGCTTGGGCTACGTGTGAAAGCAGAGGAGAGGCAGGTACGAGGCACAAAGGAGAGGAAGACAGAGGCAAAGCCAGGCAGACAGGAGCGTACGTCCTGTAAGGCGGGGGGGGGGGGGCAGGAGACCGTGAATGGGGGGATCTGACCACAGGTCAGCACCCCAACTACCTGATGGGCCTTTCCCCTCGCGGCACGGGCTGTCCCGCCCTGCCCATAGTCCCTGTGTGTCCCCACCGCGAGCACCCTAGGCTCCCTCCCCACCTGCTGCACGCGGGGCCGGGAAAGCCGGGAAGCCGATGCCCGGAGCTGCCCTCAGTCGGTGGCAGGTGGCCGTGCGGGACTGTGCTCGCCCCCGAGGCGGGTCCCTGAGGCCCCCCCCCCCCCCCCCCCCCCCCCCCCCGTCTCCCAGGTCTCTCAGTGGGAGGGAGTCCCGGTCGCCCTCCGTGTCCATCACCTGCTGACTCAGAGGCACTCGACCGACTTTCCGCTCCCCCTGCTTCTCAGCCCCGCGGATGCACACACGTCAGATAAATGCTCGCGCTCACATCTTTGTCGCAGGCTCTGCTTCCTGAGGAACCCACACTCGGGCACGCCCCGCGCCCACGCCTGTCCCAGGAGTAGGGGTGGGGGCTCCGCGGCCCCTCCCGCCCACCCAGGCCACCCCTGTTCTCTGTCGAACGTCCCTGACACGTAGCCTCGTCCCTTCTGGGGAAGAGGGGAAGGATGCGGAGCCAAGAGGGTTGTCCCGCCTCCCTCCCAGTGCCCCCCCCCAGCTCAGGGGATCCCCCCAGCCCCCCAGCAAGCCGGGCAGCGTCCTGGTGTGGCTGCTCCCCGGCCCTGGGGCTTCAGCTCAAGGGTGGTGACGCTTCCTGCCCATCTGCTCGGGAGCACATTCAGGAGACATGAGCAGATGCTCGGCCCGTGTTCAACCCTGCTCACGTCGGCCAACAATAACACAGCGCAGAGACGTTGCAGGGAGGGGGGAAGGGAGGAGGCTCCTGCCCAGCAGCTGGGGACAGCTTCAGGACACTCCGTGCCCACTCCCTCTGGGGGAGGGAGTGCCCGCCGTAAGGTGGGGCCGGGAGCACCCGGGGCCAGCGTTCTGGGCTGGAGCCCTGGCTCGGTCAGCCTGCTGCTCTCGGCTCCCAGACGGAGCCCGCAACCCCAGTGCCGGGCCCCCCAACGGCCCTACGGGGCCCGGAGGGGCTGCAGGAACTGGGGGTCTTTTCAGAAAGTCACTGGGACCCAAGTGACTGGCCCCCTCACGGATACAGGGGGCCACCTCTAACGCCCGCTCCACTGGACCGGACACACTCCCAGTCTTGCTGGGCACAGAGCTCTAGAAAGTCCCTGCCTGCGCCCCCCCCCCCCCCCCCCCCCCCCCCGCAGGGCTGGTGCCCAAGACGAAGCCCACCCGGCATCCGGTGTGCAGGTGCAACAGGTGACCGAGCTCCCGGGGCTGGGCCTTCTCAGAGGGCGGCTGCCCGTGGTCCCACCACGGGCTCCCGGCGCCTTCCAGTCCTCCTCCGTGGCCCCTGCCACTGCACCCCGCTGCCCGGGACTGGACAGCTACAGAGCCGAGGTTCCCCGCACCGCCTCCCCCCTACTCCTGCCCCCTCGCCCACGGCACGTCTAAAGCAGGTCTGAACGTAGAACTTAGACGCACAGCCGTGGTCGCTCCCCACATACACCGCGGTCTGTACGGATCGATTTCCAGTCTTCCGGGTTTGCGTGGAGCCAACAAAACCACACAGAGGGCTTCCTGCCTGGGAGGCCATCCAGCTTCCTGGTTACGTGCTCTGGGCCTGGGTCTGGGGCCCCCTGCTCAGCTGCTGGACGTTGAGTCAACCGTTGCGTGTCTCCGTTCCCCCCTCTGTCAAGTGCTCATGACGGGGCCCGTCTCAGGGGCTGCGTGTGGGAAACCGAGCGGCTGATACGCGAGAACGTGCTTGGAGGGGCACCTGGGGGCTCAGCTTGGGTTCAGCTCGCGTCACGATCTCACCGCTCATGGGTTCCAGTCCCGCGTCGGGCTCTGTGCTGACAGCGTGGAGCCTGCTTGGGATTCTCTCTCTCCCTCTCTCTCTCTCTCTCTGCCCCTGCCCTGCTCTCTGTCTCTCAAAATAAATAAATAAACTCTTTAGAAAATGAGGCATGTGCCCACGCAGCTTCTGTCTGAAGAGCTCACAGCCGCGTGGGAGACGCGAACCAGTCAGCAGCAATGCCAGACGGCGCACGAGATGGCGGAGATGCCCACGGGATGCCCAGGGCACGGTGGTCAGTGTCGTTGTTACGGGCGGAATGCGGCCCCGAGCCTGGGCGCCTGGCACGCACCGGGTCACCTGAGGTGCACGGCAGGCCCCGGGGACGGCTGATGGGGGGCCCTTCTTTATCCCAGGAGCAGGCAGAGCCTCATGCTGACTTCCAAGGCCACCCGGGCGGGCGGTGACCAGCGTCCACATGGAGCTGACGGCCCCGGAGCCGGGCCCAGAACCACTCTCCTGCTCCTGACTTTCCCACGTGCATGTAACCTGGGGGGCGGCTCGGAGAGGAAGTTCAGAGGCCCCAGAACTGGGCGAGGCTGAGAAGTAGCAGCCAGGCCTTGGGTCGGCTCCCGCGTCAGGCTGCCGTCACTCGGGGCCGTTTCCGGAGTCCGCGGGCCTGGAGAGAACTCCAGACTTCAGAGGGAATGTCTGCCCGGGGTCCCGGAGGGGCTGGGCTTGGCCCCAGGTTGGGGGGGGGGGGGGGGGGGAGGGTGCAGGTGCCCGGGACGCCGCGGGGGAGGAAATGAACGGATACCCCGGCCACGGCCACGGGGCTTTTACGCGTTTTCCTCTCTTAAAATTACACGTTTAAAACTGGAATCTCCCTGGTGTTTCGAGATGTGGCTCGGGGTTGAGCAACGGCCCGGCCTTGACTTGTTTGCGGTTTCCACATTGACACCTGGTGGCCATTCCGGAGAACTGCAGGCGGGGACGGGGGCTTTTCCTGGAAACCGACCCCCAGCCTCCTCCGGTGGGGGGGGAGGGTAATCCCTGTTACCTCCACTCCAGGGGCAGGGGCGGGGTGAGACTGACCAGCCCAGACCTGTCCTCGGTCACAGCACCCAGCCCTCGTCCTCCCCGCGGCCCGGGGCGCGTCCCTTCTCTGCTCTGGGCCCCCTCCCTCCCCCATCAGAGGTCCAGGCGAGGCCGAACCAGCTGGGACCGCTGAGGCCACTGTCGCTCACTGCCTTCCAGTCGGAGGGAGACGAGTCGGCACCCCAGCCTTCAGAGGAACACAGTCTGCGGTGCTTGGCGGACCCTCGTGGGGTTTCTTCCATGAGCGCCAGGTCAAGCCCTGGGCCTGCTGTTTCTGCCGGGGTGTCTGTGCATCCCCATGAAGGACACTTTGCGTAGCGGGCAGCCGCCTCACCTTTCCTACCACATGGTGTCCCCTCAGGGACCCCACTAATGCAGCCAGGCTCTCCTCACGCGGACTGAGTTAATGCTGAATTATTACCGCGTCTACGATGATGCTAAATGGTTATTCTTACCAATAAAGCGGCCACGTCCCTCTGCTAAGCCCGTTAGAGGGCCGGCTCTGCCCTCCCCACGTTTGGGCCTTTGGAGACTCTCGGGACTGTGACTACAGACTCAGAAATCCCCTGGTCTTTGGTCTCCCCGCACCGCTCCCTCTGGGTCAGCCTTCCTTTCTCGTCCGTCTCTCTCCTGCCCAGAGTCTCGCAGCGACCCCTCACCGCCCGCCGAGGGAAACGCAAACTTGCACACCCTGCCTGTCCCTGTCCCTGTCTTCTGTCCCTCTGCCCCTCTCTGGCTCCGCGTCCCAGCCACAGGCGGCCGCCGTCAGCTTGCCAAACACAGCCCGCGTTTCCCCAGGGCAGGCGCTCCGGCCGACGCGGGGCCAGCTCGGCACCGGGTGTGGGGTGCGAGCGGGAAGGAAGTGGGGTCCGGTCCCAGGTTGGAACCGAGCGGGGTGATGGAGACAAAATCACTTCCTGGCTTGGACGCCCCCCCTGACTCCCACACGAAGGACGAGGGGAGATGGGGGAGGCTCGTGCACACACGCACACACACGCACGCACACACGCTCACGCGTGCGGAGCACCTGCTGTCTCGTAACCAGGCTGCTCCAGAGCTGCCATTTCTCTCCTCGAGTCACAGGTGATACACCGATTCCCCGAAAGGTGGCAAGTGGCCGGTCCCAGCCCCGGGGCTTGCTGGACTTCTCCGTGCTCCCCGTGCCAGGAAGTCAAAGGTACTACTCAGCCCTGACGTTGTATTTGCTACCAATTACTAAGCTCGGTTCCCGCGGGGCCGACCCCCAGCAGAGGACCGCACTGCGGCTGGGATGCGTCTACATCCACGGAAAACCCACCTCCACTTGGGGTCACACACCCCAGGCACCTCTCCTGCCTGCCCTCCTGTGCTCTGAATCTCGGGGATGGGCCCCTGTCCAAACCTGGGCTCTGCCTTCTCGTCCTCTCTTGGCCTTAATCCACCCAAGTATGGAGTCCTCTCTCCCTCTCTCTCTCTCTCTCCTCCTCTCTCTCCCTCCCCCGCTCCACCCTGGACATCTCTCTCACCCTGCCTTAGTTCAGAGCCTCATCTCTCCCCCCCCCAGGACCCCTCTCCCTCCCTGCTGCTTCCATAATAATCTTTCTAAAGCAAAATCATGCCACTTTCTTCCTCAAAACTCTTTCAAAAGCGGACCGTCGCCTTTGAGCTGCGATTCGACTTCAACAAATTGACACGCACAGCCACCAGTGATACTCAAATTAGTTAACGACCTGCCCTGTTTTCCCTGAAAATCACGGGGCACCAAGCAAACAAAACAGACTCCAGCCACAGTGTCCTGAAGGCCCCTTGCTGAGCCAGACGAGAACCCTTCCTTCAGTTGGGGGAGGTGTAGTGAAGTGCAGGGGTCCCCCCCCTCCTGGGAGATGCCGGGGTTGCTGGGGGCACCTGTTAAGCATCAGCTCCATATGTGGCCCGCAGAAGCGGCCCCTGGCCAAGTCCCCGCCTCTCAGCAAAGCGACAAAAGCTGCAGCCCAGGGACACGGAATGCCACCCTCCCCCGCCCCCGGCCCTGGAATGCCCTTTCCAGCTCAGATGTCATCTGGTCCCCGGGCGCCAGTGACCTCCCCGCTCTTCCAGGGCCAGCAGGGCCGGAGCGCTCTGCGCAGAGGCTGGTCTCCTGCCTCCCTCGCTGCAGGAGGGAGGTTTTCACCGTGTCCCGTTTTCACTGTGTCCACCGCCCCAGCAACAGAGGCAGCACACCGGGTGTGTCCCACAACCACTGAGCCAGCGAGCGGTGGGGCTGGGGGAGTCTGGGGGCCAAGACTCAGGGCAATGACGCTAAGCAGCAGCCGTGAGCCCGCGGCTCATCCCGTGTAAGACCCCCACGTAGGCACCGAGCACACAGCTGCCTTCTCCACCTGCTACTGTGAACCTGCACAGGAAGTTCTGAGTTACACACACACACACACACACACACACACACACACACACATTTGTGCTTCTAAATTTTACACATACCTATTAAACTCCTATGAATACTTTTTAATTTTTTTAACGTTTATTCATTTTTGAAAGAAAGAGACAGCATGAGCAGGGGAGGGACCAAGAGATGGAGAGACACAGAATCCGAAGCAGGCTCCAGGCTCCGAGCTGTCGGCACAGAGCCCGACACGGGGCTCGAACCCACGGACCGAGAGATCCTGACCTGAGCCGAAGTCGGACGCTCAACCGACCGAGCCACCCAGGCGCCCCTAAACGCTTACGTACGTTTAAAAACTAACATTTTGAACATTAGAAAACACACGTTAATGCACTTTAAAGAGTAAGGAAATGATAGGCATAGAAGTTCTAAGCTTTTCTTTCCACATCGCAATGGGCCGTCTTGTGTGTCCCACACTGGAAGCCACCGCTGAGGTGCTATGTGCCTTTCGGACACTATAACTACATCCAGAGCAAGAGGTCACTCTGCACAGAAAAGTCTAGGTGTCCACCAAAGCCCAGATGAGATGCTGTAGATTACTCATACAGCTGGAAGCTACCTCTAAAGTCACACAGGGCGTCTTCTATAGAAAAAAAATAGCTTTAGGGCAGCTGGGGGGTTCAGCCGGTTCAGCATCCGACTTCGGCTCAGGTCATATCTCAGGGTTTGTGAGTTCGAGCCCCACATTAGGATATGTGCTGGCAGCTCGGAGCCCGGAACCTGCTTCGGATTCTGTGTCTCCCTCTCTCTCTCTCTGCCCCTCTCCTGCTCACGCTCTGTCTCTCTGTCTTTCAAAAGTAAATAAACACACACAAAAATTTTTAATACATAAAAAAATAAATACAGTATGCTTTGAGCTAAAAGGCAGCCTATGGAATGGGAGAAGATACTTGCAAACGACATATCGGATAAATGGTTAGTATCCAAAATCTATAAAAAAACTTATCAAACTCCACACCAAAAAAACAAATAATCCAGTGAAGAAATGGGCAGAAGACATGAACAATAGACACTTCTCCAAGGAAGACATCCACATGGCCCACTGACACGTGAAAAGATGCTCCACATCTCTCATCCTCAGGGAAATACAAATCACAACCACAATGAGATACCACCTCACACCTGTCAGAATGGCTCACATGAACAACTCAGGCAACAACGGATGTTGGCGAGGATGCGGAGAAAAAGGATCTCTTTTGCACTGCTGGTGGGAATGCAAACTGGTGCAGCCATTCTGGAAAACAGTAGGGAGGTTCCTCAAAAAATTAAAAATAGAACTACCCTATGACCCAGCAATGGCACGACTAGGTATTTATCCAAAGGCTACAAAAATGCTGATTCGGAGGGGCACACGCTCCCCAATGTTGACCGCAGCTCTATCAACGATAGCCGAATTATGGAAGGAGCCCAAATGTCCATCGACTGATAAATGGATAAAAAAGATGTGGTATATATATAACTATATGAAATACTACTCGGCAATCAAAAAGAATGAAATCTTGTCATCTACAACAACGTGGCTGGAACTAGAGGGTATTACGCTAAACGGAATGTCAGAGAAAGATAGGTATCACATGACATCACTCATATGTGGAATTTAAGAAACACAACAGGTGAACACAGGGGAAGGGAAGGAAAACTAAGATAAAAACAGAGAGGGAGGCAAATCATCAGAGACTTCAATACAGAGGACACACTGAGGGCTGCGGCAGGGGAGGTGGTGGGGGGATGGGCTAGACGGGTGACGGGCACTGAGGAGGGCACCTGTTGGGATGAGCGCTGGGTGTTTTACGGAAGTGACGAAATCACTAAGTTCTACTCCTGAAATCATTATTGCACTATATGCTAACTAACTTGGATTTAAATAAAATTTTTAAAAAAGTAAGTTAATTTAAAAACCAAAATGAGTGTGGGGCGCCTGGGGGGCTCAGTCGGTGCAGCGTCCGACTTCGGCTCAGGTCGTGATCTCGCGGTCCGTGAGTTCGAGCCCCGCGTCGGGCTCTGTGCTGACGGCTCGGAGCCTGGAGCCCGCTTCAGATTCTGCGTCTCCCCCTCTCTCTGTCCCTCCCGTGCTCACACTCTGTGTGTGTGTGTCTCTCTCTCTCTCAAAAGTAAATACACGCTAAAAAAAATAATGATAAACACTAAAACATTTTTTTAAATAAAATAAATACATAATGATAAAAATAAAAAGAGTGTTGCCTCTGCTCCAAATCACTTAAATGAAGATCTCTGGAGGTGGGCTCAAGCATCTGTGTTTCTTAAAGCCCCACCCCAGAAATGGTGCTTTGGTGGTCTGGCAGGCAGCTGGGCACTGGGCTTCCTCCTTGATCTTCAGGGGAGCCAGAAGTGCAGCCAGGCAGAGAACGGTGAGGAAAGCCTTCCCCGACCACCTCAAGGAAGCACTGCTCCCTCCCACTCCTCCTCACGTAGTAGGTCTCAACCTTGGCTGCATTAAGTCCGAGTTTCCGGGCTGGGGCCCAGGCACCAGTAATTGCCAGAGCTCTCCAGGTACATCCACCACACAGCCGCGGACGGGAACCATCACCCTGACTCCCAAAGCACTTGCTGGCAAAGGCCTCCCTATAGAGTGTCAATCCACATCGGCTTGAAGGAGCGTCTATGTAAAACACGTCTACACCACCTGTGGCTTCCTGTCTGCCTCTTGGTAGATTTACGTGGGAGACAGCCTCCTGGCTCATCGCTACCCACAAGGCTGGGGGAATCTTCATCCCATTAAAACACCCCACACGTCACGGACCCTCCACGAAGGGTGAGGAGACGAGCAAACACGCGGAAGGCAACATGTTTATTTCATCAGGAACTTACTGATCGCACAGGCGCCATGACTAAAGTGCCCATTTCAAAGAGCAAAGGGGTTCTGCGGTTTGAAAATCATGACACCACAGCGTGACCAGGCAGGTAGAGGTCCTGACCACCCCACCCCCCGCCCCCCGCCCCCCGCCCCCGAGTCAGAGGTAGAAATGAAAATACAAGGGGGAAAGCATTCGTTTCCAAGGGAAGGCCACAGCTCACAGCTCCACACTGTTGATTTCTTAGTATGTTGTTTGGTGGGGCGGGTGTTGGGGGGAGGGGGGGCGGGTGACAAAGATCCCGTGTGGTTCTGATAGCTTTATCGCACACACATAGCTTTCAAAGGAAACATACTGTCCTCGTAGAAGCTGCCGCTACCTGGGATCTACAGTTTTTCAGGAACTAGTGATCAACAGAGAGTATCATCCGTCACCTTCAAATGCCACCTAGGAGCCATCTCCCCAGAGCCAGTTTCTTTCTGTGGCCCAGACCCCCACCACTAATTCAAGAATCTTCACACAGCCTTTGTTTTAATAGAGTGTTCAGGGACTTCTACGCCTTACTGAAAAATGGCGTGGGGCCTGGCCAAGATCATCGATTTCTAGCAAAGCTACGTTTTTCCAGAACGCACCTGGAGTCACTGCGCCCCGGGGTCCGTGGCCTGCTCCAGGGCTGGGGGGTCCTCGGCCGGTGGCTTGGGCAGGTCCAACATGGCGGACGAGCCTTTCCTGGGATTCCCGGTCACCAACATCCAATGGTTGCTCAGCTTTTCGACTCTGTGTGAATCCAGATGTGTGTGGACGGCCACCTCAGCTTCCTTCCCGAAATAGGTACTGGGGCAAGAGAGAAGGGACACGGGTTGGACGGGGTAATGGCCCTGGGTAAGCTGTCCACATCATCTTCGACAGCCTCTGCTCGGGGCTGCCTCTACAATACGTCTTTGCTGGATGTTTGACCTGCTCGGGCAACGCCAAAGCGCCTGGGGTCCCATTATCGCTAAAATCCTCTTGTCAAAGGGGCGCCTGGTGGTTCAGGTCATGATCTCCCGGTTCGTGGGTTTGAGCCCCGCGTCGGGCTCTGTGCCGGCCGTGCGGGGCCTGCTTGGGATTCTCTGTCTCCCTCTCTCTCTGCCCCTTCCCCACGTGTGCTGTCTCTGTCTCTCTCGACATCAGCAAATAAACTTGAAAACAAAATCCTCTTGTCAGGGAAAAGCTTCTGGGACACAAGGGGCTCCGGTAGGGTTTGCCACGCCACCAAGTCAGTCCTTGGTGACAATATTTCATCATCAAAGGACTTCTTGCGTGCGGGGGGGGGGGGGGGGCACCCTCGTGAAACCGAGCTGCCTTGCTCAGAGGCACAACCTCCACACCCATCGTGGATGCGAAACCCTGCAGCAAAGTTCCTTCCGTACCTCAAGAAAACATGCCTCAGGACTGCTAGCCCCCGATTCGTGCCGCAGTGATAGATGAGGATCTTTGCATTTGCCTTTAAAGAGGAAGAGACAGTGCTGTTTGCATTATGCATTAAGGCCTCCGATTCCTGAAAAGCAAAAATTTGGAAACATACTATATATTCATTTAAATTGCATTTAAAAAAAAAAAAGAAGAAGAAGAAGAAGAGAGGGATTGGGATGGAATAACCTAGAAGCCAAAGCATACTGGATCAACGTCACACCTCGTTGCAGGTGCACCCACAGCAGAATGTCGTAGGGCATTCAGAGCCACGTGGGAGCAGACCTTCCCCCAACGCGAGAAATAATCAGGGGTGTTTTTAGGTGGAGAAGAAAAGGATACTCCTGATGTTCTATTGGGAAAAAAACTAAATAAAAACAAAAAGCAGGCATGGGCAAAGAAATCATAAATGACAGCGGCTTCCTCTGGGACGTGGAACTTCGCGGGTTATGTTCGTGTTACTCGTTGTGTTCTCTGATTTCTCCTTCAGGGAGCATATATCATGTTTAGAATCAGGAAAAAAAAAATGAATAAATAATGTTATCATTTCAAACTCCTGGCCGCCGTAAGCTAAACGCTGTGGAGGGAGACCCGAGCGGCCCCCGACCCCCGGGGGGATGGGCCCGGCACCCACAGCAGGGCCCTCGCGCTCCCGCGGGACGTCGCCGGCCGCGGGGTGCCCACGTCAGACCAGGCCACTTCCGCAACCCGGACGGTCGAGGCACAAACAAGACAGTCTGTGATCTCGTCTGAACACGGACGAGCCGTGAGCGCGGTCCGAGCCCCAGCACAGCAAACGTCCGCCCCTCCGGGCCACGGCGGGCAGCTGCCGCTTCTGGACCGATGGACCGAGGACGGCGTGAGCCCTCGCTCTGGCCCGCCCCGTCCGTCGCTAAGATGCGCCACGGCAAGCAGCACGGCGGACGTGCTCCACCCCGGGGGTAACCGGCCGTGTGGGCTGGACGGTGTCGCCCGGCACGGTAGCCCGGCCAGGGGTGAGGCGCCAAGCGGGGTCTGGGTCAGCAACGGGCCGGACGCCCCGCTTTCGCACGAGCACAGCCGGGACCGCGGCACGACCACACGCCAGCCGCCGGCAGCCAGGCACTGCTCCCGCGAGCGCAGGGGACGCACTGGCCACCTACTGCTCCCCACACCTCGTCAGGCAGCCGCCGTCTTCACCCGCGCTCCGCGGGGAAGAAAAACGAGATGCTAACGGTTGAGATCATGGCAACGGCGAGCGATTTCAAGGAGAGCAAAGCCGGCCCGGGGGGCGCGTCGCCGGGGACCCCGCGTGCATTCTCTGTGCTAGAGGAGAGACCCTGGTGAGCGCGGGTCCGCCTGCAGAGCCCGGCAGAGGGGCGCACGGGGCCGGGCGGGCGCAGGTGGCCCCTAGCTGGGGGCCCCCTTCCGCGAGGCCACCCCGCTGGTCACCCCTTCGAGTCCCTGCCCGCTGGGGTTCCGCACGCTCCCAGCGACTCCCAGCAACCCCCACTCTGCGTCCGCGGGAAGCGTCAGGAGCCAGCAGCAAAGCGCCTGGCCCAGCGGACTCGCCTTCCCATCAGGCCCATGTGTGGGGCCCCAGTCCCGCAGGGCCCGGGCTCCCAAGAAAACGTCAGCAGTGGGAACAGGAAGGATGGCCCTGCAGGACCCAAGCTTCCAGGCCCTGCAGAAATTTTCTTCCCAGGGGCGTCTGGGTGGCGCAGTCGGTTAAGCGTCCGACTTCAGCCAGGTCACGATTTCGCGGTCCGTGAGTTCGAGCCCCGTGTCGGGCTCTGGGCTGATGGCTCAGAGCCTGGAGCCTGTTTCCAATTCTGTGTCTCCCTCTCTCTCTGCCCCTCCCCTGTTCATGCTCTGTCTCTCTCTGTCCCAAAAATAAATAAAAAAACGTTGGAAAAAAAAAAAAATTTCTTCCTGGAAGGAAGCAGGTCATGACCCTCACCGTCCCGGGTGAGGGGCTCTCAGCCTGACTCAGGGGCGGGCGCCCAGCCTGTGTGTGTCTACAGCTGGCAGGGGCTGGACGGAGAGAGCATACAAGTCACTTCAGGCCCTGGCGCGCTGAGAATCCCCGGTGTACAGACAGGAGAAAATCGCATCCTCGGAACAGCGCCCCGGGTCTCCCCCAGGCAGAGCTCACCGGAACGGGGGCGCCTTCGTATTCCAGGCGCAGCTGGGGGTCCAGGAAGGCGGCCTGCCAGCAGCTCAGGTAGGAGACCTCATCCGTCAGGTACGCCTCCTGGAGCAGAGATCTCTTGGACAACTTCTGGAGGGTCCTGTGGTCACTGGATAAATACAGCTGAAAAGGACAGCGCACAGATGAGCTACGTCACGCTGCTCGAAAGGCTGGGGACACGAACAGCTAACTGGCCGACGTCAAGGGCGTTCAAAAGCAGCTTCGGAAAACCCCGTTCTTGCCGACTTTTGAGAACACTCTGTTTTCCTCTGCCTTCGAGACGCCGTCTCAGAATGCTGAGGCCGCCCGCCGCCCGCATCAGCTCCGCTGCCTTTCCTTCCTTTGAATTTTGTTCGTGTTTATTTATTTTTGAGAGAGAAAGAGACAGCATGAGCAGGGAAGGGGCAGAGAGAGGGGGAGACACAGAATCCGAAGCGGGCTCCAGGCTCCGAGCCGTCGGCCCAGAGCCCGACGCGGGGCTCGAACTCACAGACCGCGAGACCGTGGCCTGAGCCGAAGTCGGATGCTCAACCGACTGATCCGCCCGGGGTTATTTCTTCCTTTGAATACCAAACCCTCTGTCTCCTCCTGATCCCGCCCCCTCTCCTCACTCTCAGGACCTAGGCCTGGACCACTATTTTTCTTCTGAGAAATAATTATGCATGAAACTTGTTCCATGAAGCCAAGTGTCCTTAAAACCGTCCCTGTCACAGCTACGTTTACTGTGAGCCTCGGAGGGGGGCCCACGCCCCCGTGGAGCTGATGTCCACACTTGGGATTTATTTAGGCCGCTCTCTGGCCACCTGTAACTGGGTCAAGAAGCACGCCATCCTGCAGAAAACTCCAAAACGTTAGTTGTTTGTTAGTCCTTTACTGATTCCCCTTGACCCTGAACCTGGAGGCGGTCTCTGCAGATTTCGGTAGGTTTTCATGTGCAAAGCTGTGCCGTGAGGCGTTACGGGGAAGGCAGTAACAGGTTGCCATCGTGAAGGTGTTTCCTGACGAGCAGGAGAGGGGACGGAGGAGGTGAAGGGGAAGCACCCGTGAGGCGTGGTGGCCAGAAGGGACGTGCAGAGCTGTAGGCAGGCACACGTGGGGACACGTGCTCTCCCAGGGGCTCACGAGAGCTCTGAGAAGGAAGCAGTGTGGTGCCGGGAGCCCGCGGGCAAGGTTGACCGCGTGTGGACACGGGACATGTCACAGAGGGCCTTAAATGCCACTGTGGTGGCAGCACTTACCAAGCCTGAGCCCCTAAAGGATCAGTCTGGCAGCACGCACCTACTCTGGTCTGAAGTCAGGACAGACCGGAGGGGTCAAGCCACGGGGGGCCTGGATTGAGGTCCCAGCACTGGGGATGAAAAGACAGGGCCAGGAGCACTGCAAAGGGAGAACCGTGGGCTTGACCACAAGCTAGATGTGGGCAGGGAAGCCGGCCGGGCCCACACAGGCAGACAATGCCGACGTCAAACCACAAACCCCGCTTTGTCAAAGAAAGATGATAACGACTCAGGAACAAGTCTAAAAGGTGGCGATTACCAGATTTTTTCAGGAACGCCCCGGAAACACTTGCTAATTCAAAGACAAGGTCCAGAAATATGAGAATTTGGGAAGAGAGGCAGTCGTCATCCCTGGAAAGAGAAACAACTGTCTGCCCAGAAGTCATAAGAGAACCAAGTGGGGGGCCCTTGGGGGGCTCAGTCGGTTGAGCATCCGACTTCCGCTCAGCTCATGATCTCATGGTCCGTGAGTTCGAGCCCCGCGTCGGGCTCTGCGCTGACAGCTCAGAGCCCGGAGCCCGCTTCGGATTCTGTGTCTCCCTCTCTCTCTGCCCCTCCCCTGCTTGAGCTCTGTCTCTCTCTGTCTCTCAATAATAAATAAACGTTTTTAAAAAAAAGTAAGAAGAGAACCAACTGGAAAAACCACTGGAAGCGATAGGAGTGACTTCATCAAAGGCGAGCATGAACATCAATGACTTTGTCACATTTTTGTTGCAACTATGGTAACACCCAGTGGGAGATACCAAGAGACAACCTTCACGGGGATAAGCGTCAGGTCCACTTGAGGAGAACCACAAAACTTCACTGAGAGATAGGAAGAATAAATGAGTACGCAGCGGGGCATCTCAGAAGAGCATGCATGTCATAGAGCTACTAAATCCGTGAACTTGTGCAGTTTTAGTGGCCAATCAAAACCGCCGCGTGATCTTTCTCCCCATCCAGGGGCGGGGGGGGGGGGTGGGGGGGGTGGGCAGAGAAACCTGCAACAGTAGCTGCATCTAACTGAGACGTTCATTCCTAATGCGATGCAGACGAAGAGGTGTGACGAGAGAGAGACAGCCCTAGAGCTGTCTGAATGTCGAGTATACCCCTCGGACAAAAATACACAACTTGAGCTCAAAGCGTCCAGATAGGAAGCTGAGAGAGCTCGTGGATGTATGGGGACCTCACGGGTGCTACGCAAGGCATGATGTGTCAGTGAGGAAAGAGTAATTATTCAAGAAATAACACAAATGTGGCTCTTTAGTCATTGGGGGGAAATCACATGTCTGCACGGAACCCTGTATCAGAATAAATCTCAAGCGGCTAAGGAGGACCTGGGGCGCCTGGGGGGCTCAGTTGGTTGAGCCTCCAGCTCTGGATTTTGGCTCAGGTCATGATCCCAGGGTTGTGGGATCGAGTCCCACGTGGGGCTCTGTCCTGAGCATGGAGCCTGCTTGGGATTCTCTGTCTCTTTGTCTCTCTCTCTCTCCTGACCCCTCCCCCACTCTCTCTCTCTCTCTAAAATAAAATAAATCCATTAATTAAAGAAGAAAAAATTCCAGGGCACCTGGGAGGCTCAGTCAGTTGAGCATCGGACTTCGGATCAGGTCATGATCTGGTGGTTCGTGAGCTTGAACCCCACGTTGGGCTCTCTTCTGTCAACGCAGAGCCCGCTTCGGACCCTCTGCCCCCCTCTACCCACATGTTCTCTCTCTCTCTCTCTCTCAAAAAAAACATTAAAAAAAAAAGAAGAAGAAAGCAAGAAGAAATCCCAGCACAAGGTCAACTTGAGCCATCAAGAAGTCGATACAAGTTTCCCTTTCTATAGTATCTCTGGGGCAGGGGCAGAAATTGCAAAGGGAAACACTGATCCGTTTACTCAAAAATCCGATAAAACAACTACCATGTCAAAGCCAAGTAGCCAAAAAAGATAAATAAATAAAATAAAATAAAATAAAATAAAATAAAATAAAATAAAATAAAATAAAATAAAAATAAAGCCACATAGCAGGTGGGCAGGAAACATTACCTGCAAAATGACAGAACGTTATCGTCTGTGGAAGGGCAGGTAATAAACGCAAATCAATGCACAGGCGGAGAAGAGAGAATTTATAGGAGACAAAGGAGTTGGGAGAGTTAAGGAGAGAGTGGAGGAGAGAGGTAGGGAACAAAGGAGGGAGGGAGGGAGGGAGAGAACAGACTACAAAAGATAGTAAGCCAAAATGTTGGGAATGTTAATCTCTGAATAGGACAACTGTGACTTACTCCCCTCCTTCAACGATTCGGTATTTTCTCTACTTTCTACGTTTCAGAGCAGGCTTGCAGCTGACCATCTGCGGTGTAGGGGTTCGACTGGCAACGCTGATTTTTCTTGGCGGCACAAGAGGCAATGATGCTACACGATACAGTGATGGAAGCTGTGATTCGGGGAGAGACGGTGCGGAGTACCCAGTCCGCCACCTAACGGCTGAGCGACCCGGGGCAAAATCACCTGACCTTGTGCCTCGGTGTCCCCATCAGTAAAATGGGTGTAAAACGGTCCCTAGCTCACAGACTTGTTTGGGTATCGAAGTGAGTTCATACAAGTGAGGCAGTGAAGCGTGTAGCAAGGTGCAACAATCCCACGTTATAGATGACAAAGACTCAAGAGAGGTCAACAACTTTACCCAAAGCCCCACCCCATAGATCGACATTTCAGCTGGAGTTAAACCCACATGTAGCTGGTTCTAATCCCCAGGGGAAAGAGAAAAGTCAAGTTTAAAAAAAAAAAAAAAAGGAAAAAAAAAGTGATCAGATAATACGCCTTGCTGGCCTTGGTGACATTGACAGGTGTCAGATGATTATTGATTAATCCAATCATTAACTTACAGGTGGAGCGGTGTAAATTTTGGTTTTGCGTCAGCTGCGTAGCAAAGGAGGGTTTTCTCCCTTCCTCCTTAGCGCCTAAGGGTATTCGCTTCGTAATCGGAAAAGCAACGAGGCAAGGAAGTGACCCCCGACACCGCGTGTGCAAAGCTCCAGGCTGAGACCGGGACCAAGTCAGAGACGGAGCAGACGCCTGCAGCGTTCCCTGTCCCCTTCAGCCGGCGGCCGCGACTCACCATTTTGTCTTCAAACCCTCCCGTGGTCGCGAGGCAGAAGTCCTGTCCGTATCTGAGGACTTGACCCGTGGCGTTTCCGTCTGCCCTGCGCGTCAAGAATAAGCATCGCGTCAAGTCTCTGCAGTGCGATCCCTGCCACGTTCTAGTTCTGGCGCGTGCAACTCTGTTTATGACCCACGTTCTCGCTAATGCGTGTCCACGCTTTCGAGATGGCCGTTTCTGTTGACCCTCAGATCCGGCTGGCACCCTGTCCCTGCGTCCCGCCACAGCCAGAACGCACAACGCCCCTTTATCTGTGGGCCCAGAGCACGTCACGCTGCCCTGCCCTGAGGAATTGTGGTCAGGTGCGCGGACAACTTTAGAAAGATCCAGGGTGACACATTGATTTGAACACACCTAACACAGCCTTCCCCCCCCTCAACCCTCCGGGACGCGGAACTTGTGCTCGGCGTTTGGTTGTCTCAGCATGAATGAATTACCGGTATTCAAAGAAATCTGAAGACTAAGAGGTCGGGCTACATTTTCGTAATAGAAACATTGCTATCCATATTTCACGAGCAAAGTGAAAGCAAGGCTTTCCTACTGTAATCACGGATCTGCTCTCTGAGGATTTAATCGCTCATTTTCAAAACCTCAGGCACATTTTTGGTAAACAGTTCATTAAAAAGAGCAACTCCCCTTGCACCGAGCTATCTAGTTTCGCTGTAAAAGCAACAGAGTGATTAAAAGCCACAGAAACACCCATAATGAGCTCCGAGCACCCCGAGAAGCTGTTAGCAAAACCCAGTCCAGGCGGAGTGTGAATTTAGTTCTCTGGATCCAATACCTCGGAAGGAAGCCTTTATAAGCGAACACGAATTAGCAGTTGCCCTGAGGTTTAAGGTGAAGGGTGTGTAAAAAGGGCCCCAACGGCGTCCTCAGGGGGGGGTGGACGGCAAGGCGGGAATCCCAGAGAAGGTTCCCACCGCCTTGGCCTCCAGGCACCCTGAAGCTCTGCGCGCAAACACATTTATGGCAAAAACGCGCGGACAACGGGAGCGTCTCTACCTCAAAATGGTGAAAGTGTTTCTGCCAACCGGGATCCTGGTTTGAGCTGCGCTCAGGCCACACGGCACCTCTAACTCGTCGCTCAGATGCGCTTTAATTTCATCGGGAGTCGCGCACAGGCTCAGGTCCCCGCCCAGAAACAGGTGGGCCTCCACCTCCGCGTGGGCGGGGTTCACCAGCATCACCTTGTCGCCACAGCGAACGTACCCATCCTCCGACACGGAAAGCTGCATCTACAACGGAAATGGGAGTTTTTCAGACTCACCTCACTGCCACGTGCACCTTCTTTTCTTCACTGTCTAGGACCCATTTCGTTGGCGGTAATACCACTCGGACCACTTGGGTAATACCCACTCTGGCTCCCTCGAGTTTTCCATTTCCTTCCTTTCCCTCCCACGTCGCCAAAGTCCCCCCCCCCCCCAAATCCCCAGTGAGGTAGAAAAAGCCGATGAAAAACCACTCAGGCTGACTCCACCACTAATGGATTCAAACTCACTGGAAATGCCTTCAGCACCAACCAAAGGGTGTTTTACATATTCCTGCACTGATGCGTTCATTTCTTTATTCGGAAAAGGGTAAACATAATTAAGGGCAGCTTTCTCCTCTGTTCCTAAAATCTTAGGGAATTTTAAACATGGTGGTTTTCAGATCTAAAGGAAAAAACCACCACCTGGTATCTTCCAAATGATAATTCATTTATGGGACGTTTGCTTGTCTGACTCACACTTAATTCAGTAGAATTTTGAAAACAGTGCTTGAGTTTAAAATTATCAGTCTCAGTAAGACTCTTTTTTTTAATTGTTTATTTATTTTTGAGAGAGAGAGCGACAGAGTGCGAGTGGGGAAGGAGCAGAGAGAGAGAGGGAGACACAGAATCCGAAGCAGGCTCCAGGCTCCGAGCTGTCAGCACAGAGCCCAACGCCGGGCCCGAACTCACGATCGGTGAGATTATGACCTGAGCCGAAGTCAGACGCTTAACTGACCAAGCCACCCAGGTGCCCCACCATCGTTTTTTTTTTTTTAATGTTTTAATTATTTTAGAGAGAGAGAGAGACAGAACATAAAAGGGGGAGGTGCAGACGGAAAGGGAGACACAGAATCCAAAGCAGGCTCCAGGCTCCGAGCTGTCAGCACAGAGCCTGACGCGGGGCTCGAACTCACGATCGGTGAGATCATGACCTGAGCCGAAGTCGGACATTTAACCAACTAAGCCACCCAGGCGCCCCAATAAGAAACTCTTAAACACAGAGAACAAACTGAGGGCTGATTGGGGGCGGCGCAGGGAATATGGGGGATGGGCCTTGAGGAGGGCACCTGTTGGGATGAGCACTGGGTGTTTCTATGTAAGCGATGAACCACAGGAATCTACCCCCAAAACCAAGAGCACACTTTATGCACTGTAGGCTAGCCGACCTGACAATAAATTATATTTTTAAACATTTTTAATGAAATAAAATCAAATCACCGGTCTCAAGAGATTCTCTTTGAGTCTTCTGTTTCTCTGTATCAGAAGCTGTCCTTTAGCTCTCTTCTCCAAGAAGTCCTTCATGAGCTCCTGGTAAAAGACGGAGAGAACGTGACCCATACAAGGACAACAGGCCTGAATGATACAGATGCTGGTGGCAGGTAGGTCAGAAGCACATCAAGTCGAAAGAGCAAAATTTGACCAAAAGAAATGTGAGCATAATGGGGAAGGGTGGAAATCCTCTTAGCATTTTTAAAATATTGTTGCTTCATCGTAGAACGTTTGAAAAAAATGAGAAAAGCACAAAACAGAAAGAAAGACAAGAAAAAGCAGCATCACCTTGGAGGACTCCAGCCAGAGTGGTCCTGAGTAACCTTTGGAGGCCATGTGTCCCCCGCTGAGGTCTCAGCAGGTTGGTCGGTGATTGTCGCTGAAAGCCCACCCCCCCCAACCCACCCCCCCATACACACACACACAGCTAGATGGACACGTGATGGCCCAGGGCCTCTTCTGAGCCAGTGTCAGTGACAGGGACACCACGGGGACACCTAGGAGGCAGTGTGTGACGGGTGGGGGAGTGCCAGGGGGCAGTGCGTCCACGTAGAGCCCCCTCCCCGCCTGGTCGGCGGCCTCTGGAGCCCCTGAGTCTGTAAGGGCGGAGGGAGCGTGATGGGCTCTGGACTAACCCGGAGGCACCGAGTTCGGGACGTGTGACCGGGTCAGTGGGCGGCAGGTGAACTTTCTGGGCGTTGGGAGATGCGCGGGGTGAGGGGTACTGGGCGCTGCGGGGTGAGGAAGGAGCCCGGGACGCTGGACTTGGGGCGGGGAGGGGGGTCCCCGGGACGTACCTCCTCCAGGTAGATGTCCTCGTTCCAGTTGCCCATCCGCACTCCAGGACCATACAGGTTCTGCGCCATGGCGCCCTCTCCTCTGTCGGCCCCTGACACCGGACACCGGCGGTGTTAGCGTGCCTCGTAGTCATGGCAACCGCCCCCACTCCCGCGATTGGCTAGGCTCAGGGCCTGCTGGCCAATCGGTGACAGCACAGGAGCCAGGGGCGGGGAGGAGTGAGGGTTGGAGGCGTGGGCAAAGGAAGGGTGGGGGTAGGTGAGGGTTGGAGGGGTCGCCCTCCCCACCCCCTGCGTCTTCCACCCCCCCAGGGGAGATCTACCTGAGCTGGGCTGCAGAGCAGGGGAGAGGAGAAACTCCAGCGGGCCGGCCTCCTAGAGTTAAACACGTCAAACCTTTTCCTTCTGCGGCTCTGGGCAAGCTCAGTCCAGGAAGGATGGGGCTCTTGATCTCAGGGTCGTGAGTTCCAGCCCCACCTTGGGCGTAGAGATCAAGATCTTGAAAATAAATACGAAACCATTTTCTGATGTGGGGACCAAAGGCAAAGGAAATGTAGATGAAATCAAATGGCCTTATAACCTGCAGCCCGCTGACAAATACTTGAGGCGGGCAGAGGAGGATTTTCCTTCTGGAACTCTCCGCTGTCCTAATGCTAATGCTTTGCCAGAGGGGAGAACAGCCTTAGCTTGACAATAGCCAGGCCTCTGGGACCCTGTGAGTCCTTCTTAGCATATGAAAGTCCTTCTGGACCCTTCACCCTGTGTTTACCTCCCCCAACTCCCAAGTGTATAATCAGTCTCTCCTCAAGGCCCAGTCTGTCCCCTAGTCCTCTCCCTTCGATGAGGGAACAGAAAGAAAGCTGACACCCCACCCCACCCCCATTCCTCAGGGGGGCATGTGTGACATTCCTCAGACACTCACGGATGCCCCAGGGCAAAGGAAAGGAAAAAAAAAAGCAAACAAAGGGTTAACTGATAGAGATCACAGCCCTGGGGAACCTGAGTCCCCATCAGTTTACATATGTCTTGGTAAATTACAAGAAAAAGGCAACTTTGCCCAAAGCCTAAGCTCCAGAAACCTATAGGCCGTTGAGAAACCTGCAGGCCCTTGAGATACTGGAGGCAAATACGTAGAACCTTCCCCACCCCACCCCCCCAAGCCCCTGCGGTCCTAGTGCTAACTTCTCAAGAGAGGGAAACCAGCCTCGGCTTGACAACAGCAAGGCCCCTGGCATCTTCCCAGTCCTCGTTAGCACATCAAAGTCCTTCTGGAGGCTTCCCTTAGGCCTTCACCTCCCCAACTGCATAGTATATGAGGAGCCACTCTTCACCACCCCAGTGCAGCTCGCCCACCGGCCCGTCCTGTCCCCTTGCTTTCATAAAGTTGCTTCCTTGGCCGTTGGCTCCAAACCCCCACCTTTTCCACATCATTTTCCTTTTCCTTTAACTTTTCGAATCTGAATGGAAAACCCAGCACAGGTAAAGGACCTGTCACTCGTTGACACAAAGAGGAGCTTTTGGATGGAAACCCACCCCCCCCCCGCCCCCCGCCGCCTGTCTTGTGGCGGCAGCAGCAGCAGAGTGACCTTGACCCTCAAAGGATGCATCCTCAGTGCAGAAATTTGGAACCCAAATAACACCGAAGGAAGCGGGAAGGCAGAATTACAACGTCACTGCCTCAGAAGTAGGACACGTGTCATATTAGCCTATTTCTGTTCACACGGTTCTGAGGCAGGACAGCGCTCCCTGGGCTTCACGGCATCCCTGCCTCCCCCCTCCCCAGTCTCCGAGGGACCGACAAGCCTGTGGTTTGCAAGAATTCCTGATAAAGCTAGAATAGGCTGGAGCCAACGTTTTCAAAGATCGTGACCTGAGCCGAAGTCGGAGGCTCCCCCATGTCAGTTGTTTGGTAAGAACTCCCCCCCCCCCCCCCCCCCCCCCCCCCCCCCCCCCCCCCCCCCCCCCCCCCCCCCCCCCCCCCCCCCCCCCCCCCCCCCCCCCCCCCCCCCCCCCCCCCCCCCCCCCCCCCCCCCCCCCCCCCCCCCCCCCCCCCCCCCCCCCCCCCCCCGTCTCCATGTAATTTAATGAAGTTGTAATGAGTCAGTTGTTTGGTAAGAACTTACCCCAGTGCGGCTGCGCCCCCCCCACCCCCCGCCTCCGGGGCGCCGCTCTAGTCGAATATGCTGCGTCTCTGCACTTTATGGGCACAACAATACGCTATGTACATCCTATCTGTGAAACTGCTTTTTAAATGAGCCAGGAGGGGTGCCTGGGTCGGTTGAGCGTCCGACTTCGGCTCAGGTCATGGTCTCGTGGTCCGTGAGTTCGAGCCCCGCGTCGGGCTCTGGGCTGACGGCTCAGAGCCTGGAGCCTGTTTCAGATTCTGTGTCTCCCTCTCTCTGACCCTCCCCTGTTCATGGTCTGTCTCTCCCTGTCTCAAAAATAAATAAATAAAATGTTAAAAAAAATTAAATGAGTCAGGAGAAGACCTGGGCCACGGACACAACCGGGTGATGATGGACGCAATCCTTGTCGCTGGTGCTCCCTGCTAGCGCGCGTGGGTATGAAAGAGCGGACCTACCTCGGCCAACTCCATCTTGTTCCGTGTCCTCCACCTTGAGTGACTATGACCCCGACTTGGCCCCTTTCCGGGAAAATCCCAGAAACCTCAGACCACGCCTCCTCCCCTTGAGTAACCTCCCGCTCACCTGATCAAATTTCCCAATCAAATCACGCCCGGCAACCTGCCTGACGGGACTCCGGCCCTTTCCCAGCCAATCGGCCGAGGCCACGCCCCTTCCCCAGCCAATCGGCTGAGGCCACGACCCTTCCCCAGCCAATCGGCCGAGGCCACAGCCATTACCTCACCAACTCCCCCTAGACCCCTATAAAACCTTTGTGCGTTTGAAACTCGCTCTCTCTCCCTGGCATCTCACCACTGCGTCGGTGCAGGTAGGGGATTGAGCTCGAGCTAGCTCGAATAAAGGCTCTTTTGCTTTTGCATCAGACTCGGCAGTCTTTGGGGATCGCGAATTCTGGGCATAACAGGTACAGGTCACTGCCTGGCGTTGCTACTGCGACCTGATCATCCTCTGTGTTTCTTGTAAGGCGGGTCTGGCCACACGTTCTCTCAGCTTCTGCTCACCTCCTTAGGTTGCCCTCTGTGCTGTAAGGGAGCCGACCGGATGTGCGATCCATGGGGACGCTTTTGTCTTTCATTCACCGCCTGCTGACCTCCACTGTTTCCAACGGGAAGTCAGCCGTCAGTCTTCAGGCTGTCCGTGTGCCATCGCTAAGGTTGGTGTGCGGGCTCCTCTGCTTTCCACATGCTCTCTGCGTCTTTGGCTTTCATCCCTGATTGCTGTCTGGGGGGGGGATCTCCGGGCATTCGTCCCTCTTGGAACGCACTGAGCTGCCTGAGCGTGTAGACTGGTTTCTTTTTGAATCAAATGTGCGATTTGCCATTATTTCTTTGAATTTCTGTCTCCTCCTTTTTACCTCTCCTCTTCTCCTGGGACTCCCATTACGCAATGTGGGTGCACTTCGCGAAGTCCTGCATTTCTCTACGGCCACATTCATTGTTCTTCTTTTTCCTCTCTGGCCCTCAGATTGCATCATTTTCTATTGCTTGATCTCCAAGTCTGCTTACGTTCTCTTTTTCTTTTTTTTAATTTATTTTTGAGAAAGAGAGTGTGTGAGTGGGTGAGGGACAGAAAGAAAGGGAGAAGACACAGAATCTGAAACAGGCTCCGGGCTCTGAGCTGTCAGCACTGAGCCCAACACGGGGCTCGAACTCGTGAACCCTGGGATCATGACCTGAGCTGAAGTCAGACACTCAAGCGACTAAGCTACCCAGGTGCCCCTCTGCTTACTTTTTCTTACGCCAGCTCAAATCTGCTGTTCCACCTGTCCGGTGAATTCATTTCGGTCACAATGTTTTTCAGTTCCAGAATTTCTGCCTGGTTTTTTTTTTTTTATCATTTCTTTATGAGTGTTATGGATTTGATGAGATATTGATGTCATACCTTCCTTAAATTCTATAATATGGTTTCCCTTAGTACTTTGAACATATTTTTTTTAACGTTTATTTACTTTAGAGAGAGAGAGTGTGTATGAGCGAGTGCAAGTGGGGGAGGGGCAGAGAGAGAGGGAGACACAGAATCCCAAGCAGGCTCCAGGCTCTGAGCCGTCGGCATAGAGCCTGACACGGGGCTCAAACTCACAAACCGTGAGATCATGAGCTGAAGTCGGACGCTTAACCGACTGAGTCACCCAGGTGCCCCTAAACATATTCTTAATCACTTTGGAGAGTTTCCCTGATAAGTCCAACATCTGGACCCTCTCAAAGCCTGTCTTTTCCCCCCAAATATGACTCACATTTTCCTGTGTGTTGGCAGGTTTCATAATCTTTTGTTGGAAGCTAGACATTTTCGGCAATGTGCGATAGTAATTCTGTGCATGACCCTCCACACTTGGTGCCTATTGTTTGGCGACCTTGGTTGGACTGGCTCATTGAGACCTGTCTCCCCTCCCCCCAGCAGTGTGCAGCCCTCTGATGTCACCATTCAGGGGTACCATTCAGGAGGGCACTGACTCCCCTCCCCCCAATGATTCTTAATATGATAAACAAAGTACCATAACAGGGCATCTCACAACTTACAACAGATGGATTTAAAGGTCAGATAATAATACCAAAATGCTAAGGAGTCTGGGTGGCTCAGTCAGGTAAACGTCTGACTTCAGCTCAGGTCATGATCTCGCGGTTCATGAGTTCGAGCTCTGTGCTGGGCTCTGTGCTGACAGCTCGGCTTTGGATTCTGTGTCTCCCTCTCTCTCTCTGCCCCTCCCCCACACTTGCACTCTGTCTTGGTCTCTCTCAAAAATAAACATTAAAAAAATAATAATAACAAAATGCTAAACAAACATGCAAGTTTTTTTCTTTTCCAAATGTTTACTTTCATTTTTGAAACATTAGAAAATGCTTATTTTCTACATAATTATTTAACATTTTTCATTCGTAACCCTCCAAAACCCTCAAAGCTAAGGTTAAAACAGAGATACACTCATGCCTTTCCGGCCACTATAAAATTGGCTCAGTTCTTATTTAGCCATAAATATCTCCTTGAAATCAGGCCATCACTCCTTCCCCTTTCCAGTTACTATGATTTTGATGTAGACCAGGTATATACCAGAAAACATATCTGCTATTTCTTTTCATGCTCTGATGAGACCCTTGGAAAAATTTAATTGGAACCTTTTGTTACTTACTTGTGAAACATCTGGCGGGAAAAGAAAAGCCAAAGAAATACTTGGACGCGATCATGTTTAGAAAAGAGAAGTGGGACAAAGTTCAGCTATTAGGAAAGAGAACTGAGTTATAGTCTTAGGAGCCAGTAAGTCCTGGGGTCCCAAGGATAAGCTTTCGAGTCCTCCCTGGATGACAAATATCAGAAGTCATCAAGGCATAGTAAAGAAAATCACGGGGTTGATGCACCTTTCACTCTGCTCGTGTGAGCATTTCTGTCTCGGAGCCTTGGTTCTTTCACCAATAAAAACAGGTTAAGGCTTACCTCCCCGATAACTCTCCAGGAAGCATTTCCCAGATCCTCTGCAGTGTGTTAATAGATCAGAGTGGGGAAGAGCTCTGTTGTCAGTATGTTTAGGAAATGCGGGTCAGAGAGGTGTCCTCATAATAGCCTGCCTTGGAACCTCAGACATCATGGTGTCATAAACCTGCAAAGATGTGATGACACACAGTATTGCCCCAGCTGAATTCAACGTGAAAGGCTTTTTAAAATATTTTTAACGTGTATTTATTTTTGAGAGACAGACAGAGAGCATGAGCAGGGGAGGGGCAGAGAGAGAGGGACACACAGAATCCGGAGCGGGCTCCAGGCTCTGAGCTGTCAGCACAGAGCCCAACGCAGGGCTCAAACCCACGAACTGTGAGATCATGACCTGAGCAGAAGTTGGACGCTCAATTGACTGAGCCCCCCAGGCGCCCCTGCAAACATGGAAGCCTTTTTAAATTTTTTTTTTCCAACGTTTATTTATTTTTGGGACAGAGAGAGACAGAGCATGAACGGGGGAGGGGCAGAGAGAGAGGGAGACACAGAATCTGAAACAGGCTCCAGGCTCTGAGCCGTCAGCCCAGAGCCCGACGCGGGGCTCGAACTCACGGGCCGCGAGATCGTGACCTGGCTGAAGTCGGACGCTTAACCAACTGCGCCACCCAGGCGCCCCATGGAAGCCTTTTTAAAAGGATCAGCTGGTAAGACCAATACTTTAAGACGGACTCAGAGATTTTGTGAGGCTCAAATGACATAATATGAAAAACAGGTAGGATTTGGCCATGCTCTTGAAAGAACCAAGGAAAGGTTGGGATGGGGGGAGAATGAGGGGAGGGGGTAGGGGAGGGGGGTGGGGGTGGGGGTTGGGGAGGCAGCAGGATGAAGCCAGCACAGAAACAGGGACTCAGGGAACATCTAAAGGACCAGAGAGGACCATGAGGCAATGAAGGTGGGCGGAGGGAGATGGTGAGGGGCCCCCGGCACCACCGTGGGGGACAGGGATTTTCTTGCATAAGTGGCAGAGAGCCACCGCAAGGTCCTGAAGTCAAAGCCACCACCGGCAGAGGCCAGGCACACCTCAGAGACGTGTAGAGTCCCTTCCAGAACACTGCAATAAAGCGAATGTTGCAATAAAGTGAGTCACAAGAATTTTTTGGTTTCCCAGGGCATATAAAAGTCACGTTCACACCGCACTGTGGTCTATCAATCACGCAACAGCATGGTGTCTAAGAAAAACAACGCGCCGACCTTAATTTAAAAATACTTTATTGCTAAAAAATGCTAACCGTCATCTGAGCTTTCAGTGAGTCACAATTACTGAACACAGATCACCATAACCAATATAAGAATGATGTCAAGAGAACGTTGGAAATATGGCGAGAGTTACCGAAATGAAACACAGAGACACAAAGCGAGCAGACGCTGCTGGAAAATGCAGCTCGTGGACCTGCCTGACGCAGCGTGGCCGCAACGCTTCAGTTCGTAAGAAATGCGAGAGAGCGAGGTGTGCCCGTCGAGCTGGTGGGGGGTTTGCTGGGGCCACAGGCTGTTGCACGGACTCGGGGCCAACAGGCCGGGCAGCGGGCAGGAGGCCCAGCCGGGAAACAGCGTCGTGATGAGCGCACGTAAGTGTGGTGGCGGCAGCAAGAACAGAGGCAGAACCGAACGAGGAAAGAGCCCGCGTGGCTACCGTCACCTCTCGGAAAATGCGCGTTGGGGAATCCGTTCAGTTCATTCGACCCAGATGCGTCTCGTGCCGAGCTCCGTGCTCGGCATTTGGGACACGGGGATAACGGAGACGCTCCTGCTAATGTGGCTATTGAGTCAGAGGAGACGACTCTGACCAAGTGCACACGTGTGAGGCACGCTGCCGAAGGCCCAGTGAGAGCAGACTCCTCGAAGGGGTATCGGCAGGTGTTTTCCCGCTGAACAACGTCCTTCCGTGAGCTAGGCAGGGCGACTGCGCAATCACTTTCTAATGCCTCGTCTTATCAGGCGTCTCCAGTCCTGTCCCAAGAGCGTAAGGTAGTGTCTGACCAGAAAGAGGTCTTCTGGTCTTTTTGTCTCCATCTGCTTTCCTCCTGGTTGCGCCAGACCCCTGCGGAAGAGACCCCCCCACCAGCGCCCTCTAACTCTCCCCAGCCGGACGTGAGCACAGAGCCCGGCGTTTGGCACAGGGAAGGATCCGAGGGACTCCTTCTTCTCGTCTTCTCCTTGTCACCCCTGTGCCAAAGGCCAGTGCCCCTCCGTTCAAGCTACCTCTTGGGTGATAGACTTGCGTGTAATCTGAAGTCCGGACAGCAGAAGAAATTTCCTTCCGTGTACAATCCTGGCTTCTGTAGAGGGCGGACCCTGTCGGTAGAAAACCCTTCCGTTCTACGCAGCACGCTGGTGGGGTTGGAAGTACCAAGGTGGACCCAGGGCTGGGTGTGACAGCGGGGGGGGGAAGGAGCCAAGTGGTCCTGCCTAGAAGAAGGGGAAGAAAGCAAGTTTCCCAACGGGGTGGAGCATTTTGGAAAAGCAGCTGGAGCCAGAGGGAGAAAAGAAGTCCCCTGAGACCCATGAAGTCTGGGGAGGACTTTGGGCTTCCCAGGGGCATGAAGGGGGACGTCGAGCCACCTGTTGCACATCTCAAAGAGCGGGGATGCCTCTGATATTTAGGTTACAAGAGCATTCCTCTCTTAAAGTCACCAGAAATTTACGTCAAACTTTCTTCCCCTTTAAAAAAAAAATGTTTATATATTCCTGAGACAGAGACCATGAGCGAGGGAGGGGCAAGGAGGGGGTGGGGGACAGAGGATCTGAAGCAGGCTCCTCACTGACAGCAGCGAGCCCCATGGGGGCTTAAACTCTTCGCAGCCCTCAGCGCCCCGCCCACGGGACCACTCGCCTGTGCCCCCCTGCCCCTCGGCCTGCCTTCCTCGTCAAAAGAGGGGACCTTTGCAAGCCAAAAGCCAGTCATTCTGGAGGCATTGCAATCATCCCAACACTTTGGGCACAGAAAATGAGCTCGTTCCAGGAAATCCTCCAAGATACCGGGTAAATGCGCCCAGGAGGGAATCAGGACAAATGCACGTTTGCCCAGACCGGCAGCTTTTCCAGCGTCGTCCATCCGATGGGGAAAGACAGGGTGTGTCCTTTCACAAACAAGGAAACAGAAGTGCAGAGAGGTTGTGGGAAATTCCCAAGTTCGCATCAGAGCTGGAACTGAAACCCCCCACAGAATGCAGGGAGAGAGGCGGAGGGGAGAACGGAGAGAAGACAGAAAGTATGCCCCCGGCGTAAGCTCACGGCGACCACAGGTCCTACACCGCTTCTATTCACACATCATTTCGGTCCGGCTTTGCCCTTACAAGGGCTTGGAAGATAATTCTAGGTTCTGGGGCCAGTTCTGTGATTTCAGACACAGGCTGCGGAGTCAGACATTCTCAGTTCAGGTCCCAGAACCAACCCCTCACGGGCTGTGTGACTGTCGGGCCGAGTCACGACCTCTCTGTGACTCAGTCTCCCCGCCTGTAGTATGAGGAAATCGTAATGCCCATCTCGCGTGGTTCCGGTGATGCATGAGAAGATGCGTGAAACCCGGTAGGTACTGCTGCTTACCCTTTTGCAGACACTGCCTTCTGGAGGGGCACGACCGAGCAGTTTTCTGTTTGCCAGACTTGCGAGTTTCGAGTTCAAGGGAAACTTCATTTGGTTCATGGGAAAACGAAGACCCAGCCAGGGGAAGATAAGTGTCTAAGGTCACAGCTAGTGTTGTCAGAGCAGGCGCCAAGACCCAAAACTCGTCATTTCTTCCATTAGACTATAAAGGTTCCAGCTAAGATGCTGAAAGCTGAAGCATGTCCTCGATACAAAATTCACAAATAGTAATGGCAGCGACGCTGAGTACCAGGGCTCTATGCCCTCGAAGCACGAAGAAAAAATGCAGCACGAAGAAAAAGTCCCGCGGGAAGTTCATGCTCTACAAAGGGATCATCGTCCTGGCTCTTGGGGTGATATCTGTGGCTCAGTGGGGAGACCTGAACTTCTCGAAAGCATAAAGCCAGTGCCAGGCTATAGCGTGGCTCGAACCCCAAGACGCTCATACCCCAAGTCCAGGGCTCCCTGAATCCTCCAACCGTTAGAGCCCCAAGCTACAGGCACGGCCCTCCTTGAGTTCCTGAGGCTCACCTTCAAATACCCACCCAAGGATTACTGGCAACTCCACGCCCCGGTGACTTCAGCCAGGACAGGGATCTTCTGTTTATCAGCATCTGACAAATACCCTGAGAATATCCGGGAAGCCCTTTTATCCGCAGCTGTTGAGACAGGAAACCACGGTAATGATTCCGGAAGGCAGTTTTGCATTATGATATCAAACGCCTTAAAATTAAGTGCCTGTATCTTTCAATTCCACTTCAACCATATGAAACCAAGGAGATGTGTCCTTTAATAGAAAAAACAATTTGCAAAAAAACACAACCCAAATATCCAATACTAATGGGTTGTTTCAGTAAATTATGGAGCATTTATGTTTTGGAAAGTTATGCAGCTATTAAAAATCATGATATAAGAACATTATTGGGGCACCCAGGTGGCTCAGCTGGTTAAGTGACCGAGTTCAGCTCAGGTCATGATCTCGCAATTTGTGAGTTCAGGCCCCGCGTCAGGCTCTATGCTGACAGCTCAAAGCCTGGAGCCTGTTTCAGATTCTGTGTCTCCCTCTCCTCTTCGGGCTCTCGCTCTCTCTCTCTCTCTCTCTCTCTCTCTCAAAAATAAATAAACATTAAAAAAAATTTTTTAAAGAACATTATTTAATGATCTGGGGACTTTTCACCATATATTAAACGAAAACAGGATTGCAAAATAGTTTATAATGTAAGACGTCTATTTTGTAAAAATGTGTATCCTAGGGAAAAACCTATATAGTTTATAAATTTGTGTGTATCATGTGTGTGTACATTTAGATGTGTAACATGCATGTGTGTTATATAATGTCTAATATTATATGGAATCATATGCATGTATAATCTATAAGTATATAATCTATATACATTTAGGATCCTGATACATGTAGCTGGTGGGGAGGGGACATCAGGCGTTCTGTATGAGCCTGCATTTTGTTGTAATCATAAACAAAGAAAATACTCTGAGAGCACTGGCCCGGTGCTAGTCCACACCTACCTAAACGGAAGCTCTGATCTGTATCACAGCGGCAGGAATCACAGACGGAATGTTTCAGGGGGGGTGGAGACATTAGGACCGAGAATGGGAGCCAGTTTTCCGCCCAAATTCCTCCAAGCACCTCACTCAGCAGATGTCGGTGGCTTTAATAGAATCAGGTGGGACAGTTTCATGCACTCCTTGGTCACTGTCGTGGGGAAGAAGAGCTTTTGAGGACAAGGTCTTTCCTGACCTTTCTTGGGGGGACTTTGAGTCCATCGTGGGGCAATTGTGCCCTCGTGTGGCTGGTCTTGGGTACAGCTTTCTGTCTGTACCGATGACACCAGGGTGAGACGGTCTATGGGCTTGGGACAGGAGACCCAGTTTACAAATGTTCCCAAAGGGAGATGTTGAGCAGGGCTTCTAGGAATTATAATGCATCTTCCCTCCAAATGACGAACACTGACGTTGAGAGCCAGCCACATGTCAAAAGCCTCGTGAGCCATTATCCACTCCAACAGTCTTGTGGTAACACGTTTCCTATTAGATTCCAAGAGTGTCCGAATATTTGAGGTCCCCAGCACAATGCTTTTCCGGCTTTGATGTTTCCTCGACTTGGATGTTCTTACTCAAGATGCACCTTCTCTGTGCATTATCTACCCATTCATCAAGACTGACCCCAAGGCCACCTCCCCGACAGCATCCGCAGACTGCATTAAGCCAGGTCCCCACCTTGGGCTCTCATGGAACTTTGTATTTTCTCTACAGTCCCTAATGTACGCAAGTTTTCTTAGCAACGAGCCATTTGGACGAGTGTGAGCCCCGGGGGGACAGCGGTCTTTGTTTCCGTGGCACGTCCTTAGCACAGTGCCTGACAGAGCAGGTGCTCAGAACACACATTACATCAGTGAGCGGCTCCGTAATATTCTTCCTTTCCAGCTCTCTTGGGACCAGACATGGCCCGGTCCTGTACCAGCATCTTGCCCCAGTTGTGGACAGAAATGTTAGTCCCTGAAAATACCCAGCTGCTGAGTAAACACTGAGAGTGTCTGCACGGGGACTCGACAACTTCCCATCTGCTGACAGCCTTTGAACACCTGCCCACTCGGGGCTCACGTGGACGCTTCAGCATTAGGCAAGCCTCAGTTTCCCCACACCGTGGGGGAAGGACGCTGTCTTCTTCCTCTCATATTCAGAGCGCCCTCTGACCCAGGGCGGGCAGAAAACCCTCTCCGGCTTGTCCCAGGAGAACTGCTGTTCTACTTCTGTCCCCAAGCTTCTGGAGTGACGGTCCTACGCGCGGCTGCCTTCTGAGCTCCCCGGGCTCACGCGCCCCCTCCACCCGTGCCCGCAAACCGAGGCTCACTCCCTCCCCCCCGGGTCTGGGAGCAGAAGGTGACCGGGTTTTGTCTGATAAGCGGATTCCTCTGTTCCCGTAAGCTGGGTGGGTGCCTCGGGGCAGGGATCGTGACCCCATCCGGTCTGAAAGCCGCGCAGAGCCCTCGATGGGTGTCGGCCGCTGCCGTCCTGGTCCGACCCCAGGCTTGTGAACCAACGTCACAGCACAGCCTACTGCCAGAGCTGTTCCCTTGACCGGACATTCGTGCAGACGGTGGTTACGGGCCCCGCCACGACAGTGCCAGAACAGACCCCCGAAGCACCTGCTCCCCAACCCCAGCCCCCATGCATTTGGCATCCGAGGAAGAATCACTGCGGAACACGCAGAAATCTCTCTCTGCTCAGTGTGGCACTCAAATAAACTATTTGGTTTTTGCTGGGGAAAAAACGCTGTTTTTCATAAACACCCATATTCACTTGATAAAACTCTTTCAATGCCTGCCATGCGTCAGATCCAGAAGTCTCCTGTGGCCTTGAAATGGGCTTCCGGTGAGGCTCTGGAAATCCTCGGGAAACTATCCCAGTTGGTGTATAACAGAAGAACCCCTTGCAGTCTCTGACCCCACTCAGCCATTGCTGGGACCATCCTCCTTGGGGGTCAACAGACGTCAAGATAATAAAAGCCCAAGCCCTTTGGATCACCAACCCTATTGGTAGTATTTCTCTAGGAAGAATACAAAATCATAAAGTCCAAGTACAAGGGTGTATATCACACAGATGCTAAAAAATAGCCCAAAGATAAAATACAATAATCTAGATGTAAATCCATAGAGATTATAATATAGATCTCCCGTGAAATATTATCCTGCCCTTTAAAACAATGGGTGTCTACATGTATTTACATAAAGAGATGGCCAGGTGTCCTGGATGGAAAGCCATCCCCCCCCCCCAAAAAAAAAAACACACGTTTACCTGGTTTCTATGAGTGTGACATTGTTTACATATAGGGTCTCTGGAGATGTAATCAAGTTAAAGTGAGGTCATACGGGATTAGGGAGGGTCCTAATCCAATGACTTGTGTCCCTATAAGAAAAGGGAAATTCAGCCACGAACACACAGGGAATATGCCACGCGAGGAGGGAGACAGAGTTCTCCGTGCAGGGACACAGAGGATTGTCAGAAACCTCTAGAAGCTGAGACAGAGGAGTGAAGCATGCCCGCCTCCGAGCCTCCAGGACGAACCCGCCCTTTAAGACCTTGATCTCAGACCTGCAGCCTCAGCCGTGTGAGAGCGAACTCCCCTGGTCGTTCCCTGGCTGGCAGTACTTTGTTTCACTGGGATGTGATCCCTGTAAAATGTTATGCAAATTGATACCCATGTATGGAAGCCCAGAAGGATGCCTGGGCAAATGTCTGGCAAATCCATCTTGGTGATAGTCTCTGGGTAGTGGAATCCAGAATGGTTTCTCCTTAGTGCCTTTGTTTCATGCCACTTAAATTTTTTGCAACACTTCTTTTTCGAAAACAATAAAGCTGTGTTCGTAAGACAAATATAGAAACTTACCTACTAGCTTGGGCTGCTATCACAAAGTAGTGTGGCTCAAGCAACTGAAATTAATTTCTCATAGTTCTCGCGCCTGGGAAGTTCAAGATCAAGATGCAGACAGGTTTGGTTCCTGGTGAGAGCCCTCCTCCCGACTTGGAGACGGCCGTCCCCTTGCTATGTCCTCACGTGGCAGGGAGGGGAACCTCTGGTGTCTCTTCTTCTAAGGACACTAATCCTATGTTGGAGCTCCACCCTCGTGGCCTCGTGCATAGCTAATTATCTCCGCAAGACCCCACCTCTGAGTCCCATCACACTGGGGTTAGGGCTTCAGCATATGGATTTTGAGGGGACATAAACACTCAGTCTGTGACAACCTATGTGTCCAGCAGTGGGTGGCCGGAAGGCACGAAGATAATCTGGTGATTCTCCGATGCAGGAAAGAAATCCTACAGTTTATGCCATCCGTATTCTTCAAGCTACGACAGCTGTCTGCAGAAGACAGAGCAGCAAGGAGTAGGTGAGCTGAAGGGCTCTGCAGGTAAATGGAGCTGGGTTCCAATCCCAGCGCACTGTGAACATAAGCCACTTCCGTCTCAAAGCCTCAGTACCCTCCTCTGCAAAATTACGAGATAAACATCGGTCTCCCAAGGATGTCATAGCAGTCCAGTAAGTCAATACCGAGAAGACTTTGCCGCGGTCATGGGCAGAGAATAAAGTTCTGGGAAGGAACATTTAAAGACACATTATTTATTTATAGTTCTTAGAGGGATCAGCCCTAAGCAAAACTTCTGCATCTGGGTGTGACAATGCTTCTGGGTCCCTGACTCTGTTTTCTTGCTTCTGGGTCCCTGACTCTGTTTTCTCACTTCGGCCCTGCTTTGTCGGGGGAGGGGGGAGGGGGGGAAGGGGGTTGTGTAGATATATATATACACACATACATGTATCCATGTATGTGTGTATATATATATATATATTTCTATGTATATATATGTCTGTGTGTATATATGCATACATTTGCTAAATATATACATATATATGCATGTGTGTATATATATGTGTATATGCTAAATCTGACTTATGAGTTTAGTGACTTTGCTGATGGTGTTCAGATGCCAAGAGAAGAGGCAGATGACATCAACACAAGCTGCCGCCATCTTGCTCAGACCTCCTATCACTCTTCCACACCCAACCCGACAGATAACCCATCTGGACCCCCCACGTAGGCTGGTGGACACGCCGGGTGCCATTGTTTTATTCATGGTGAGCAGCCGTCCAGCCGGTCCACAAACCCAAGCCACCTTGGAATTCAACATTTAATGACACCTTACACCTGACACTGAGAACCACCGACCCCTTGTGACTTGGGGACACAGAGAACTCTAGAGTTCGTAGTGAATCCTCTCAGTAGGTTTTGACTTTTCCAGACTTCCAGATTGGAAGAGTGTTAAGATTTAGGTATAAAGACATTTCGAAATAATTCCTTTAGATGGTTCCTCAGTGTGTGATCTCCAAACGCAGTCATTCTAGAACATTCCACAGAAGGTTAGACTCGTGCCTTGTAACTCACGGGTGCTGCGTCCCTTTGGCACAGCGTAAGGTCCACTCGTGGGAGAGGACACCTCCCTTGTGGCTGCTAGCTTCCCTTTGTGTGTCTCCTACATCTTGAGACTTCCCAGATGAGGGCTATCTAGCCTCATTTCCTCACCCCACCCCCGCGGGAGACAGACAACCGGTTCCCACCATCCTCGGCCCCTATCTGACCTCAAGAGCTGGTTGGCGCATGAAGCAGGAATAGGCAGCAGGGCTGAACTCAACTCCCAGCCTCTTGGCAACAGCATGTCTGAAATTCCGGCACAGTCTGGACTCAGCGACTCCTACCAGACCTTATACAACCATGCCCACTATTTGTCTCTCACACCTTGTCCAGAAACTCCAGCTTCCCCAACATGCACCTGCCCCGTAAGTTCTGTCCAGGATCATGGCCCAGTCGCCTGTCGCAGGATAAGGTGGAAATGACCTCCTGCCCAAGTCTGCCTGGCAAGTGTCTCCACCCCTTCTGTTCTTGGGCCTTTGCTGGTGGCCTTGCCAACCCCAGTGGAAAGGGCTCCGCGTTCAGGACAGCTGCTCGGGGGGAGGAATCTAGAGCAGCTGCACGGGACTGGCCCTGATGGGGTGTGACTCGAGCCAGCCAGAGCCCTTGATCTGCAACGCTTTTCTAAACGACACGACCGACCTACCCCGAGGACGGGCCCTCCGAGGAAGAGTTCCAGTTTGCCATGTGGTGCCCGTCTCTCCACACTTATTGTGGCGAGACCTTGAACTTCATCTCAACCTACCTCCTCCACCGGGCGGTCCTGGGTCCCCACTGTCTCTCAAGTAGGGGCTGGCACTTCTGCCCACCTCTGTCCCGTTAGGCCTGCGTCAGCCAGCAAGGCTTGCTAGGGGTCTCGGAGCAGAGGCCCCGCCATCCCCCGGCCTGCTGCCGTGCCTTTCCGGATGCCACCCCGGCTTCTTTGCATTCGTGGAAAGTGAAAAACTGGGCGAGGGAGTTGGCTAAAAATCTCCTGCCTGTGGACGCCTCCTGGCAACGTTCGACCAAACCAGTGCCCGTTCCTCGTGCTGAAATCTGCTATTTTCCCCATGTCGCGGAAGAATCCCGACTTCCGCGACTCGATTGGGAGTCTGCTGGCTCGCTCTCCACCCGCGGGAAAGAACCTGATTCCCCCGCACGCTTGCTGTGTGTTTTGAACAGGTTTTTGCTCTTCTCTGCGCCTCGCTTTCCTCGTCTATAAAATGGGGATGGTGATACCACCAGCTTTGTTCCCTTGCCGCAGCAAATATGTGAGCGCGTGGATTTTCATGGCGTCAGGCTCCTTGCACTAGGTGCTCAGTAGATGTCATCTGTCATCAGCACCGTCGTCATCGTCACCATCACGACAGGCTTCCTCCGTCCTTCCTTCCTCCGGCTGCCGGGCCCGCAGTGGCCTGCAATACTCAGCCTTGCAGCCCGAGCACCTCCCTAAGGGTCTGTCCGGCGCCCTCTCAATACCCTCCTTTATTCCCACCCCTTGGGATGCTCCATGCCCGTAGCATGAACCTCTTGCGGTCAATCCCATCGATCAAGTTCTTCCCTTCTAAATTAATACCCAGGGTAACGACCCAACGCCATCTGTGTTTCTTGCCCCGTCACCTGCCCTGGCCCATCAGCCCTGGGTCTCAAGGTTATCTGCAAGCTAAGCCGGTCTTCCTTTGGGTTTGCCTGCCAAATACAGCAGCCGCTCTCTCCAGAAGCATTCCAAATGTCTACATGATTGTGAGCCAGTTCTGCACTGCACTCTCCAGACCATCGCCTCCCATGTTCCCCGAAGGAGGCCTTGCCCGGGAGCTGGCCGAGAGAACCTGGCCGTGGCCTAGTCCTACCCACTTTCCAGACCCAATCTCACCCCATGGCTCAGGTGCCAAGATCATGGCCACTGTTTTCCTGACCGTGCCCCCCCCCCCGACCCCCGACCCCGTGCGAGAATATTCTGAGTACGTCGCTGTTTGTGCCGATGGATCTGTACATCTTGGCTCTGTTCTCCTAACAGTTTGGCTGCCATGTGATAGAGCCGTTCTCTGGCTCGGTTCTAGGGGGTGATGAGATTTAGTAGCAGTTAAATGCCGATCTCAGTTCAATACGCATATGGTGGTTACCATCCCCCAGAGTACCCCCAGAGCTGTACCTTTCACCGGGGAGGGGGAGAGGAGGGAGCAACGTGCAGCGGTGTGGGGAGGGGAGTCCCTCAGGCACCTGCTGAGATGCCTGGAAAACGTGCTGTCGTTGTCTGTCCTTCTCCTGGCTTTGAAGGACGCCATTGACGTTCAAGTGGCCTTGCAAAACATCCTTGCCAATTGGACCACGAGCAAGCAGACGTACTGATGGAGAACGTGGGGAGGCCGGACGTCACTGGCATGGCTATTCTGTCTTCAGTGGACGATCGGCTTCCACACCGGTTACAAACACCGTGGCCCCCGAACTGCCTCAGTGTCCCTCTGCTACAATGGCTCCCCCAGTCCCTCCCTCTCAGGTCACCTGACATCATCCCCCTCCACCACCACCATTCCTCAACAACTAAGGATAAAGACTTGGCACAAGAGGGGGTCCCTGACACCTCTGCCCCCATAACGACCTCTGCTTCTTTCTGATTGGCTGGGACAGGTGGTTAAATGTCATGGCTGCCAATGCCAGCTGGACCTATTCACAAAAGGAAAGCCAACTTGATCGGAAATTTGATCATGGAATGCTTGCCCCGGTCAAGTAGCATCATGAAAAACAAAACACACAGGATTTTCTGGACTCCTTCCTCAAGCCAACCAAGATGGTAGCCAGATTCCTGAGGTGCGAGCACAGACGTGACAGCCAGCCCTCAACCGCGGTGGGGGGGAGAGAAAGAAGGCACTACCCACCTCCAGGACCTCCCAAGGAGATCGCGAGTGAACGTTTGGGAGGGAGTTATCTGGCCAGGTCAAACCTGTTTTTGTTAAGAGTGAGAACTTTTAAGAGATAAAAAGTGGAGACATTTTTTTTTTTAATCTCAAGGATAAAGGGAGATGCCTACCCTCATCTAGGCATATAAACATCAGGGGTGAGGGAAAAGCAATGAAACCAGCCTCAAGGAAACTGAGGGGCGAGGTCGGCAAAGCGAGACTTCAGAGCCCAGCAAGTTGGTGTTTGTGGTTCAAGCAGTAGAAAGACATTCTAAGGCATAAGTCAGCGCAGAACATGCCTCTTAGGTAACTTTCCTTGACAATATTGGGCAAATGGGCTGTAAACCAAGTTAAAGCACTCGGTAATAGGGAGACTGAATTATGGAAGGACTTGTTCTGTATAAATGGGGAAAATACGTATATTGCAGAAGCGTGGGAATACTTTGGGCACAGAATCAGACATAATAATCCCAGGGACAGACACTGACAACATCACCCACTTCAATAACTCTTGAAGAAAAAAGGACTTATTAATAATGAGCATTATTAAACCTCGTCCAAAAAAAAAAAAAAAAAAAAAAACCCAGACTTATACCCAAAACCTGGAAAGCCGGCTGAGGTGGAAGAATTTAAAACGGGAGATTTTCTCCCCCGCTCACGACAGCTTCTCTCAAATGTTTGCAAAGTGCTTTCCACACCACACTCCCACTGCTGTAGGTACTTGAATCCTGCACTCGTCCGCGGCCAAGATCACCCCCACTTCCTAAGTGACAAAATGGGTGCGGAGAAGCCAATTACTTGTGCAAATAAAAGGAAAAACCCTTTAGAAATATGACAGGCCAAGGAGGATGAGGGCAGCACAGGGAAATAACGTAGGATTTAGAAACATTGACACGACACTATGGATAAGCTTGACTGAGTATCTATTTTGTCTCTCCGTCTTCAAGTCCCTTATCTGTAACAGGGGCAGGGGTCCTTCCTGCCGCAATGTTCTGAGTGCGCTAAGAGGATGCCTCCTCTCAACAAACAGCCCGCAGGTTGGGGCGACCGGGGGAGCTTTCTGAATCTCCAGAGCCTGGTTTCCAAGAGCTGAGATGATCACCCAGGGATCCGGGACCCAGTCGGAAGAAAGGACCCAGATTCCCCTGTCCTCTCAATTACAGAAGTGAACTTCGCTTCTCCGGCTGGAACACGCTGGAGGTCCTGGGAGGAGCTGCTGGGATCCCTCGGAGGGTCCCCAGGTCCCGGGAGAGTCTGGCAGGGAGAAGTCCTCCTCCTGCACAAAGGAGAGCGGGCTCTCCTGGCTGGTCCTCAGCTGGTCCCTCCCCTGACCAACTCGATCCCTCTGGGGTAAAGGATTGGGCAGGGCCCCTCTCTGGTCATCTGCTTCTGGAGATAAGTCCTTGATGACTGTCTGCAGAACCCCATTCGGGAGATACATTTCCTATTTGGGAGGAAATCACACCCCCTCTTCCCCAGGGGGGCCGCCGCAGGTCCGCCTTGGCAATGGTGGGAAGTGACCACACCCACCCTTCCCAACCCGGGGGATTCCAGCATTTGAAAGTTCAGAGCTGGAACGATAAACATCACTGCTCACCCTCACTCCCTCATTGTTCCTCTTCTGCAGCAGAAAAGGAACAGAGAAGCCTGCCGCGCAGAGATCCACCCGTGTGCGGGCGTTCTTAGGGGACCTGGGCTGCGACTGCACCCGGGGGCGCCTCCCTTCGATTCTCGCCAGCACCCCGCCCGCCCCTGAAGGAAACGCAAAGCAAACCTCTGAATCTCATCGCCGAGGTGGGCCCCCCTAGCCCGACCCCGCGAACCCCTTCCTCCGGCATTTCCAGAGATGGAACGAGGCAGGGAAACCAGAGCCAGGTCTGGGTGTGGGGCCCCGGGTTTCTCGCTTCCGCGGGGTCTCTGCGAACAAGTGACTTAACGGGTCTGTAGCCCCAGCCCCTGACCCCAACGAGGGCACAATCGGTTTTGCTCTGCCTGCTTCATAGGGTGGTTGGGCAAAAGGATAGCTCGGGCCCCATTCCGCTTCCAAATTGCAGAGTACAAGAACGTTGTCCTCAGCTCCCGGTGCCTCCGCCACGTGTCTGACCTGCCAGCTGAACTAGGTTCCCAGTGTTTTTGCCAAACGCGCAGGGCAGTGTATTTTCCCCTTCTCAAGACTTTGTGCAAACTGTTCCCCCGTCAGCAGTGTTCCTCCTCCGTTTCTGCCTTCGAAACCTGTCCCGCCCTTCCCCGCGAGCCTCCCTTTCCTCCAAGAAGTCTTCCCCGTGCTGACGTCCCACGTCTACTTCTGAACGCTGCCAGCCTCCCCCCGCCCCCCTGCCGCCTGGTTTCGGCGCGGACCTAGCTGTCCCGCACCTTCAGGTCCGTTCTCCGTCGGCCTATCTGCCCCGTCGGCCAACCGCAAGCCGCTCAGGGCAGCGTGGCCACCTGGCGCGCAGCCCGGACCGGGGACGTGGTGGGGGTGACGGTAAGAAGTGGGGACGCCTGTGCCTTGCACATGTGCGTGTGTGCGTTGAGTGTCTCTGGGGGGAGGTGCATCTCACTCTTTCCCAAAACGTCCCAAAACTTCTAAGGAAATTTGACCAGCTGAACAAAACTCACAGAAGGACAAGGGAGGGTAAGAGAGAAACACTAGGTCTCGAGCCACCTGCGATGAGCTGTTTACTACAGCCGAACGCTGGATTTATCTCTGAATTTCCTGGATGAAGGGGAAACAGGCTGGCTCGTGTACTTTTCGTTGGACAATGACTTTGGAATCAGATTGGAAAAAGAAATTTTTCCTGGCACTGTGTTCAAGGAGAAATTTATCAAGCGAGCCCTTACATAACAGACATGAGGTAACACAGCAGCATCTCCAACGAGCTTTTTGCAAAAGCACCCAGATGTCTTCAGACGGGCAATTCTTGTGTTCGACCGCGGCTCGGAGACCAGGGATTTCTGCAAGGAAATGAGACCACGTGGCCCATATCCAGGGCTTCCTCCACAGCTGTAGAGACCTTGAGAACATCGGAGGAAGAAACGCTGGTGTGACTCTGTTTAATATCAGATCCCAAAGACCACATCTAGGTTCATCCCGGAGATGGTGCTGGCCAGCGTGCCCCAGCGAGGGGTGTCCTGGAGCTGGGACAAGGGTCACCCTTCAAGGGGCAGACCGCAGAGGGGCTGGTACCCACTGAGGCAAGCAGGGCTCTGTGTTCAAGTACAACCAGTGTCTGTCCCCCATGGGACCCCATGCTGAATGATGTCAAGGGATCCGTTGCTCATCAGACTCGGAAGAGGTGTGGGAGCCTCACAGATGTCATGATGGGCAACGAAAAAGACTTGACGAAAGACAGTTAGTTCGTGAGAGAAACACCAGGCCCCGGGTCTGGCTCACGACCGAATGCTGGGACAACCAAGATGGCAGACGAAGACGTCTAGTCCCACAGGTGGGGCTGAACCGGAATATGGGAGCCCTGGGCTGTCCAACTGTGAGCTCCACAGGCAGGAGAGAGGTGGCCACTGGCCATCTCAACCGACCTCCTTACCTACACTGGGAAGCACGGAGGCCCAGGGACAGAAACCTGAGCGTAAGCGCTCTCTTCCGTGCCTACCACTGAGGAGATCCAGTGGGTCACTCGTCTCCACGGAAAAGACCCCTGTGGGGCCTCAAACGTGCCCGAGGAACAGCCATGCCCCCCATGAGTCAACCGCTGAGCTCCCTCCAGGGTTCTCAGCCTCAGATTTTTATGTCCAGAAGGAACCATCTCTGTCTTAGTTCTCTCTTTCCTTTTCGTGCCTTTTGCCACTACAGCAGCTCCTGAAATGCCAGCTCGTCCCTGTCACTCACCCGACTCCAGAGGCCCGTCCCCTTCTCTCCAGGTTGGGAGAGACCCCAGAATGGAGGTCCCGGTGCCCACCCCAGGCCTGCACACATCCGGCAAGATTGGCAAAGAGCCACTTCCCTCTGTCCTCAGCGGCAGGTGGCCACGGGAAAGGAGAGGTCAGGCGGAAGGAGGGACAGCCGGGATGGCCGGAGGGAAACGTCGCTCTGTACCCGCTCCCTGTGCGCAGGCTGTTGCTCTGTGGGGGGCGGCCCCGGTGTGGACGCGGTGCAGCCCGGCAGGGCGGTTCTGTGCAGCACGTTCCCTGAATCTTGCTCAACAGGATCCAGTTGATGACTGAGTCTCGTCCCCGTAGGACACGAGAGCCCTGCCGGCGCCTCAGCATCTCATCCCCGCCCCTGCCGCTGTCGTCACTACCGCTGACAGCGACGACGAGAATGGCCTCGTGGGGAGGAGCGGCCGGGCCCCCGGGCGCCGAACTGTGTTGTCCCCCAAAGAAAGTACGCAGCACGTTTTCGTTCAGCTGGAAAGCCCACAGCCTCAAAGGAACGAATTGGCCGATCGAGTGACTTTTTAGAAATTCTTCATCACCCACTGGAGCGCACAAGGACCGTCTTGGGCGCCTACTGCGCGCCCACCCGGCGTCGGGCGCTGTGCCTTCGTGCCGCACGGGGCCACGGCGCTCGGGCAGGTCCACCCCTCGCGGTGGAAGACACGGCTGTGACAGCGGGGATACCGAGGCAGGGCGGCTCCCAGGGAGCTACTGTCGCCTTTCCGTGGTGGCCCAGAAAGGGGAGGCACAGGCCAGACGCCCTCTCCGCGCACCGGCCCAGAGGAAGGAAGTGGGGGACCCCCAGCAGCACAAGATCCCTGAGGCAGACCCCACAGACACCCACAGACCCCGAAATCGTCTACACGTGTCCAGTGAGACCTGGGTCAGGCAGCCTGCTCGAGCTCCTCCGAGGGGCCCTCCTGCATGCCCACCCCGCCCCTGACCACGGTCCCCGTATCCTCCCGGCACCCCACACGTTATCTCTACTCTGCTGATAAAGGAGAAGAAGCACCAGCCCTCAGGTGAGTCACTCAGGATCCTGGTCACTCGGCGACAGAGTTGGGACCCCGGCTCTCTCCTGGCGGGCAGGGGGTCTCGGCCATTACTGCAAGACGACACCTGTGGAGAACTCACTTCCCTCTTTCGGGAGTGTGGTCTAAAAGTGGAATGGACAGCTGTCTTCGGGGGACAGCAGCAAGGCGCTGGCGACGGACCCAGTAGACCTGGGCAACCTTGTCCTCTTGCCTGCTTCCTTCCTTCCTGTCCCTTTCACCTGCTCTCCGGCTCCGTGTCTGAAAGGGTCCCCACGAGACCAGACACCCCCCCCCTTCTGCCTTCGGTCCCCGGCCCGGGGTCATCTGGCGCTCACGTGACACGGGCCGCTGTAATCGTGAGCGTTTGCAGGGCGCCGGGCGGAGGGAAAAGTCAGCTCACGGAGAGGCCCGGGCGAGGAATGACCTTGATGTAAGCTGCAGCCTGCTTCTAATTTTAGCACCAGCGAAGCTGAACTTCCTGGAGGTTTCGGATTGCCCGGCCCTCCCCTCCCCGCGCCCGGCTGACACCACACATGTGGAAGAGATTCAGATCAGAAGAATCCCCAGATCAGGCCACACCCAGGGCTCATCCGGTCAGCCCGTCTCGGAAAGCGGGGACAGAGAGTCTCCGATCACCAGAGTGTAGCCGCCTCCTTGTAAAACTCCTTTAGTCTACAGACTAGGCCAGAGGTACAGAGAGCGAGAGACGGTGGTTGATAACGAGTGGCCTGCACGCCCGGGTCTCGAATCTGGGTCTTCTGGCATTTTCTGCCAGTTACCTGTCAGGTCCCCCTGTCCAGGTTGGCACTGTAGCCTGAGGACATACTCTTTCCTTTTTGAAGTATGGACCATGCAGAAGTATTTCTTTTTCTTTTTCTTTTTTTAAATGTTCCTTTACTTTGAGAGAGAGAGAGAGAGAGAGAGCAAGGGAGGAACAGAGGGAAAGGGAGAGAGAGAATCCCAAGCAGGTTCCGCACGGTCAGCGCAGAGCCCAACGCGGGGCTCGAACTCACAAACCGTGAGGTCAAGACCCGAGCTGAAACCAAGAGTCGGACGCTTAACCGACTGAACCACCCAGGCGCCCCCACGCAGGAATATTTCTAAATAATCTCCCCCACCGTTTCTTTATTTTTAAATATCTATTTAAAACTTCCCTCACGGAGAAATGCACGTATCTTACGTGCACGCCTGATGAATTTGGAAAGCACACACACCCCCGTCAGACTAGGGAACTCTCCCGTGCCCTCGGAGAATTTCCCAATGCTGCTCTCCCAGTCAGTCCCCAGTCTGTGCCCCCGGCAACCACAGCTCCGATGGTTTTTCTGGTTCTTAACTTCCCTGTTTGAAGTGGGGTCCCTCCCTGGCTGGTTCCACCTGTCCTGTGGGAGCCCCTTCTCCCTGGGCTGAGCGGGAAGGACCCTCGGCTCTGGGTGTCCATCCCACGAGCCCACAATGTGGAAAAGGGACTCAAAAAAGAGGCCGCAGAGGTCTGTGTCGTGTCGTCAGGTTACCGGTCACTTGTTCAGGCTGGCTCCCTGCCCCGAGTGGGACGTGCGTGTCGGGGGCTCCTTGATCCCATCCTTCCCGATCTCCAGGGACAGACCCTGCCAACCTCCGACCACTTCGGTGACGACCTCACCCTGCAGCCAGCCTGAACGGTTTTTCTCATCGCAGCGCGTGTCTGTCCGGGGTCTCCTCCCCAGGGAAGGGGTCAGTCAGTAGACAGTTACTCGGTGAGAACACTCCCTCAGTTGAGTGCCGGGCACCCGCCGGGCAGGGGTTTCCAGTCTCCTTTCTGAAACATTTAGCACTGAACGCGCTGGGTCTTATCGCCTACGGCGCCTGGCGCACAGCTCCGCCCGTGACGGCCCCGTTCTTGAGACTCGTCACTGTGTGTCCTTAGCAGCCTGGTTTTCCTCAGTGGAGAACGTGTGTGCATAAGCAAGTGGTGCCTCCTTGACGGCTTCTCTCACCCGGCCTCTCCGGGGGTCTCCTGTGCTGTCTCCCCGCCATGTCCCTCACGCCCGGGTGCTCCCTTCCTGAAGGTGCTGACCCTCGGAAGACCCAGGACCCGCCTGTCAGGCGATCGTGACTCTGTGCTCCCTGAGTCCCCTTTTAAGACCTCCTCCTTTGTCTCTGTCACAGGCTTGGCTTGGGTACCCAGCTCGCCGGACGGTACTCACCACAAAACAAAGGAAGAGGCAGTTCCTTAAGGAAAGTTTTCCATGGTCTTTATGCTGTTTTCTGGAACTGTGATCCATCCGCAAAACACCCTGTTCCGTCCATCGCAGGCTTCGCTGAACCCCCATCTTCCCCAACATCTTCGACGCTTTTCGCCTGGGCTCCCCAAATCTGGGCGAACGGTCTTCTCCGTTGCCTCGAGTAGGAGACGGAGAAGGCTCCTTTCCTCGCCTGCCTCCTGAAGCCTGGCCCTACATCACCAGAGCCCTCAGTGGCTCCACGAACACGAGCTTTTCATCCACAAGCAGAGCCTAAGTCCTGTGCGTTCGCTCTGTGCTCAGACGCCGAAACGAATAACCACCCCTTGTAGGGAAACTGCGCCCCGGAGCCCGGGGCTCCAGGAGGCAGGAGCTCAAGCTCCTGACTCTGCTGCCCCGAGAGCATCTGAGCCCCTCCCTGGGCAGCAGCAGCCATCAGTGGCACAGAGCTGTGATGGATCCCAAAATAGAACTAATGAGAAGGATGCATGGGTCATGAGTGATGGAACCAGAGCCAGGAGGGATCTTACAAATCTCCTGGCTCAACTCTTTCAAGATCGTAAAGGAAAAAGACTGAGGCGTAGTGATTTGCCCGGGTCACCCAGCAAGCAAGCGCCCAGACGCCCATCAGGTGGATTTTACTCCAGCCACTGGGGACTGTCCTGGGTCTTCCGAGGGTCAGCACCGTCAGGAAGGGAGCACCCGGGCGTGAGGGACATTTTGGGGGGGGGGGGAGACACGCGGTGATGCCACTAGGCATGCTTGGTACCTTTCCGCTTAACCTGAAGAGACGAACGGAATCTTCCGGAAACTTAGAAATGGGAAAAGGCAGCTCTAGTGTATACAGACTCTCGGTGGCCGACGAGGCAGAGGTTCCAGGGGGAGCCAGTGTGGAAGTAGGTGTTGCACCGGACAAGGGCGTCCTGCGTCAACGTCCTGGGAAGGCCTGGCCTGGGCGATGCCCAGAAGGGCACGATTCGGCTCAGGCCAGAAAACTCAGCTTTGGCAGGGTTGGCGGGTGGGTGGAAGGGGTTAGGGCTGTCCCCGCCTCTTGTTCTGGAGCAAACGCCGTGGACGCCAGTGGCTGGGAGAACAGAGGTGCTAGGAGGTGCACGTGAGTGGGCGTGCGTTTGGGCATGCGTGAGCGTGCGCAAACGTGTGCGTGTGTGCGTGTGACGGTGTGCGTGTGAGCGCGTGCTCCTGCGTGGGTGGGTTGGGACGTCAGAATGGGCGGGGGAAAGAAGGAAGTGAGCTGGGAGGTCCCAGACAGCGGACGCCCAAAGCAGGCAGAGTCTCTTTCCTTTGGGAGCAAATGCGAAGTCAGCCTATGGCAGCACTGAAGACAAAGGAAAAAGAGAGAGCAAAACCCCCTGTTCCCACCCTGCGTGTAGCAGCCCTCCTGCCGCCTTCCAGGCATTGTCCAAAGGCGGACGTGTTTGCACGTTGCTGCTCCCGTGCACGCATCGTTTTGTGATCGGAGATTGGTCAGCATGGCGCTCTGAGCGCTTTTCCTGCCGACGGACACACTGAGGACTGGCGCACCGTCGCGCTCTGACTGTGTCCTGAGGCCTGGCCGTCTGAGCTGCCCCACAGATGCTACGTAGTAAAGCCATCGGGAAGGTCCAGCTGCTGCTTCTTAGGAATTAGTTGACTAGGACAAATTCCCAAGAGTCGGGATCAAGATGGCTCTTGATGTATGGCCTCAAAAGAGTCAAACCAAGAGAGTCCGGCCGGGGACACCCTCACCCGTGTTGAGGACAGACCCGGAGCCCTGTGGTTTCAACGAGGCCGTAAAACCTCGAGGATCCAGGAGGGTGGAGTCCAGCCCCACCAGCACGGCCTCGCAACAGCCAACAGCAGATGACCAAGGGCTGAGCCAGGCTTGTGATGCCACAGCTTCAGCCAATTAAGACACCGTCTTTAAGAGAAAGGAACACGGAGGCGCCTGGGTGGCTCAGTCGGTTGAGCCTCCGACTTCGGCTCAGGTCACGATCTCACGGTTGGTGGGTTCAAGCCCCGCGTCGGGCTCTGTGCTGACGGCTCGGAGCCTGGAGCCTGCTTCGGATTCCGTGTCTCCCTCTCTCTCTGCCCCTCCCCTGCTCACACTCTGTCTCTCCCTCTCTCAAAAATAAATAAACGTTAAAAAAAAATCTTTTTTATAGAGAAAGGAATACGACGTCATTAACAAGAACTAAGTATGAAAGTGAGCTTTTCGAACGAGGGAGGAGAAAAATTCAAAACAGATCGCAAAAGTTTAAAAGACGTCAATGCCACAAATTCGCAAAATTGAAAAGATAATTTTCACTAATGAACGGATGCCCCTCTGTAATACTTTTTCCTACCTCTTCGGTTCCATACTTTGCGATGTCCTGTTCACGTGATGGCCATGTTCAGTATCATCGTATGTGGCAGAAAGAGAAATTTAACTCAGTCTTTCCTCTGGCATGGCCAACCCAAATTGCTTATTACTATGAACAGGTTAAAAATTTCCTTCCAGCTCCACATCTCATCGTTAGCAGAATCACATAGCTTTACAACTGCTATACAGTTTGGGAACAGCTCCGTCAGGTGTCTTTCGTATATAAAAGCAATTCGTCTTCCTAAGTTGATAACTGTGTTTATCATAAATTTATTTACGTATTCTTTATTTAATATCATTAGAGAGAGAGTGCGTGTGTGCACGCGAGTGGGGGAGGAGCAGAGAGAGAGAGAGAATCCCGAGCAGGCTCCACACTCAGTGCAGAGCAGGACGTGGGACTCCAGCCCATGACCTTGGGATCATGACCTGAGCCGAAATCCAGAGCTCGATGCTTAACCCACTGAGCCACTCGGTGCCCGTCTCATAAATTTAAACCAGAACTGGTTTTCCTAATCTGGGTGGATCCCTTGGAATCTACTTTATGTTACGGTTGGATATAGACAACCATCTAGGCTGAGTCGGAATATTTTTTCAAACCTTGTTTCTCTACGAATACCACGCACTTCCCGTGCTGGCCGTGCTCTGTGTCCCTACGGGTGGTGACAACACAGCACCGATGAGTCTTCCTGAAGGCCGTTCCTATACGGATGTGGGGAAGGACAGTTTCACTGGACGTGGAAGTGACTGTGAATCACGTAAATAGGTCCCACCAAACCCAAAATAGATGTATCCCTCAGCCTATTCCAGACCCAGATATACCTGCAGCCACTCCTATGCCCGCTGACACAAAACGGAAATGAGCAGAGGGGAAGTCCGAGTGGAAAGACGCCGTGGTCTTAACCAAACGTGGTTAAAAATACCTTGTTTGTTCACATTGTAAAACAGCTTATGACCATGGGACGCGTTTGGAGGGCCCCTCCCAGGGCCTTGGGAGGGGTCCACGCGGGAGAGGCCCCGACGAGCTCTGTGCACCGTCTAAATTAATTCAGACCGTGGTTTGATCCCGTGAGAATCTTTCATCACCTGAATCGCAGCAGGGTGTTGCGTGGGGCTTTTCCACCTGTAATGGGTGGTCCCAGATACCCGGTCACAGGGAGCGGGGAGCTGGAAAGAACGGGAAACGGGCATCTTACTTCTGGTTACACGGCTGCTTGCACGGAGTAAGCAGTGACACGCTTCCAGGATATGGCGGGGCGGGGGGCGGAGAGAACTGGGGAGAAAGAACAGGTGGAAAGGGGGGCAGCAGGGTCTGAATTCCCCAGTTTGGAGAGTCAAGGCCGCGTGAATTTCCCATGGGGAGGCGAACACCACAACAGTAGCCAGGACTGAGCCTTCTTACCCATAAGCCTCTCCGAAGGGATGGCCAGCAGGCGAGGAAGCCTCTCCCGTGGGAAGTTCTGGAACAGACCATCCAAGTAGGAAGCTTCTGGGAATCACAAGAGGGCACCCCGGGCAAGAATGGATCTCCTACATCAGGGGAGTGTGCTGGGCAGAGGCCCCTTCCAAGAGGGCCCTCCTTCCACAGGACTCACACGTGGACCCCACAGAGGAGGCGCCGCCCGAGCACCTGCTACCCAGACGGCCGCGATGGAGACAGAGCAACAGAGGAGGGGCTGTATCAGCATCAACGCCCAGCGGGCCCGGAGGAGAGGGTGACCCCCGGGAGGGAGAGCAGGGCTGTAAAAGGCAGGCCGGACCCGGATGCAGTGAGCACTGAACTCAACAGCATCACCAAGTTTTATTATTTTCTCACTTATTTTTTTTTTGAGGGGGACATAAGTGAGCGATGGGACAGAGAGAAAGAGTAGAGGAGCTCACCGGGGCTCGTGCTCACCCGAACCACGAGATCGTGACCTGAGCCGAAGTCAGATGCCTCCCCACCGAGCCACCCGGGCGCCCCATCACGACTCTGCCTGAGACGCCACGAAGGGGGAAAGACAGGAGACTCAGCACAGAACAGTCGCGGGAAGAGTGCAGAGGTTTTAAAAAAACTTCGTCTCTGCAACAAGTTCAAGCTGTTCCATAAATTATTTGTGAGCCTGAAGAATTAGGAAACTAGATTAGGAAACCTGCATCGTTGCCACGGGCTCCTCCGTCCCCTGCCTCATCCTGCGACGCGCTGGCCCAAAGCTGCCTCTATCACCCGTCCTCTAATGAATTCCCCAGTCGGTGGAAAATGTTTCTCTCCAAATCTCTGCTTTCTTCATCAGAGGGACAGTCGTGAAACATAATGCTCGTGAAAGTGGGTGCTTTTAAATGCGTCGTGTACAAGCCTTCCAAGAAGAAAGGAAGCTCAAATTTGCAATGATTTTCTTGCTGCACTTCGGGAATCCTCTGGGCCTCCTGCCTGGCGAGAGGCCGTAGGAGGGCCCAAAGAAAGGGACATTAAGCCGGACATTGGCACTCCTGGCCCCAAGTCCCACCCTGCCCACTGTCAGGTGTAGACGTTGGCCTCTCCCGGGAACCTGCCCCAGCCTTTCAGGACCCCCCTGGGGTTTCTGAATTAGCGACGAGGAGACCGAGGTCTCAAACCTGGGTCTTTTGCCTCCAGATCGACTTTGCACATACACTCGTTCAGACCCCAAACCACTGTGTGGGTCTCTTCTTTCCCATTCCGTGGGCTCTGAGGGATGGTGGCAGCATCTGTATCCCCAGCACCTGTCGGTGTCCTCGGCATCGAGCAGACGCTCGGAAAACGTTAAAGAAATGAATGTAAAAGCCACGTACTGTGAAATGGAAAACGCGGGCCCCAGGGTTCTCTTAAGCGTCCCCCGTGATACCCAGTGATGAGCCCCACTTAACCTTCTAAGTAAGAGAAAGAGAGAGAAGGAAGGAAGAGAGAGAGAGAGAGAGAGAGAGAGAGAGAGAAAGGAAGAGGGAAAGTAAAGGGAAAGAAAAAAGGCAGAATGTGAGGCACAGGGTCTCTCGTGGCACGTGTGACCAGGGACAGCAAGAGAGTCGTTGACAAAACTGTACCCACCACTGGTAGCAGGGAAGGAAAAGTTTGCTCCAAAAGCTGGCTGCTGCTTGAGCCACTTCCGTATGTTTGTTAAGGAGCCGATGACCGTGTGTGTGTGTGTGTGCGTGTGTGTGTGTCTGTGTGTGTGTGCGTGTGTGTGTTACTTTGCTGTCTGAACACTGTGTCTACAACCGCCGGACCCACGCCCGGGAACACTGAGGCACTCAACAAACATGCGTGAGCGAACACGAGTCAGTTCATCTACAAGCCAATAACCACAGACAGTTTTTTTCCTTGCGACACAGAATACAGACAGGACCAACCCGGGTGGAACATGTGAGGGAAAAGCACGCCTAGCGGCAACGGACGGCACCTGCTGCGGACTTCGAAGCCCTCCACGCTGGCTCGCCAGGGGCTGCGGGACAGTCTGTGGCTCCGTGGCTCTTGGAGAGCCCCGCCCTCGGGACCGTTGCAGAGAACGCCTGATTCTCAAGGCGGAGGAGTGACGAGACGAGGGCAGCGGACGCCGAGATGCGCTGCCCACGTCCCCTTTCCGGGCGGAAGGACCGAGCCCCCAGCTGCCGGGCGTGCCGTCCGTGCTCAGCCCTCTTCTGAACGAGGCTGGGCTGACGCCAGCCACTGTGCCCAAGGCCACGGTGCCAGCCAGGGTGGGGCACACGGAGTGTCGTTAGATGCGGGGGCGGGGGAGGCTCTGATGCCCACGCCAACTCCCAGCAAGTCGGGAGGTCCTCCTCGCTTTGGACGCCTCCGGGCGGCTGGCAGGGGCTTCCTGAGGCTGAACCAACGCCCGGTTTTTCCCCTGTCCACCTGCTTCCTTCCCTTCTTTTCCACCAGTGTCTTACCCCCCAGTCCCCTCCTGCCCGCTGGTCTCCTTCTCAGAGACCCCACCTTCGAAGACAAGCCCTCAGAGGCCCCGCCGTGCGTAGGCCGGGCTGCAGGCCAGCGGCTGGAGGTGCCCGGGTGCTCCCCTGGGCACAGAGTAGGGGACGGGGTAGACTCACGCGCCCGCCCGGCACGCCGAATCCCACAAGCTACGGCTAAGTATCCCAGTGGATGAATCCCAAAAGCAGGATCTTGGGTTACAAAAAGAAAAGTTGCAGAATATATCCATAGAATAGGATTTCTTCATCTTTTCTTTTTTAATTTGTTTAAATGTTTTTATTTATTTTTGAGAGAGACAGAGAGAGAGAGCATGAGTGGAGGAAGGGCAGAGAGAGAGGGAGACCCAGAATCCGAAGCGGGCTCCAGGCTCCGAGCTGTCAGCCCAGAGCCCGACAGGGGGCTCGAACCCATGAACTGTGAGATCATGACCTGAGCTGAAGTCAGATGTTTAGCCAACTGAGCCCCCCAGGCGCCCCTTAGTCATCTCTTCTTTTTAATACATGAAATAATACTCTATACTGTTTTCAGGGTGTAAAATAAAATAAAAGCATAGAAACACGGCCCGGGAGTGGGGGGAATGTCCACGGATTTCATGGTGGGTTTGCTCTGAGGAGACTAAGGCAGAACAGAAAGGGGGTTTCAGGGACCTTTGACTTCTGACATGGTAAAAATCGAAAGAGAATGTGCCCAGATGACAAAAATCTGTTCAATTCCAGTAGCAGGCTATACGAGTATGCATTAAATTAGTCTCTGCACTTGCTCTGTTTCTAATTTTGTTGTCAAAATTACAAAAAAAATTTTTTTTTCAGAATCAAAAATGTTAAAGAAAATGAAATCATGAGATAATCAAAATACCATATAAGTAAAGTTTAATTCATATAAGAGCTCTCTGAGAATAAACACAATGAAACAAAATCACAGCAAAAGATCAATTTTGACTTTAAACCAGTTTGAGGGTAGGGGCACCTGGGTGGCTCAGGCAGTGAAGCGTCCGACTTCAGCTCGGGTCATGATCTCACGGTTCGAGAGTTCAAGGCCCGCGTCGCGCTCTGTGCTGACAGCTCGGAGCCTGCCGCCTGCTTCGGATTCTGTCTCCCTCTCTCTCTGCCCCTGCCCTGCTCGTGCTCTGTCTCTCTCTCTCTCTCTCCCTCTCTCTCAAAAGTAAAAATAAACATTTAAAAAATGTTTTTAAACAGTTTGAGTGTAGAACCAAAACGTTCTGAATTGGGTTAGAAAACAGCCAATTGCAAACTTGCAATAAAATGGCAAAGGATTAATACTCATAATTCGTCAAGAATTAAGAAAAAAATCAAGTCTATTTAGAAAAAAACCCAATGGACAAAAATGAGAGTTTTCACAAAAGAATACGAATAAATACATTTAAAAAATCAACCCCCACTACTAATCCCACAAATGCCAGTTAAAATATCTTTTGTTAATCCATCAAATTGGCAAATATTTTCTTTCTTTTTAAATAGAAGTTATTGTCAGATCGGCTTACCTACAGCGCCCAGTGCTCATCCCAACAAGTGCCCTCCTCAACGCCCATCACCCATTCTCTCTGCTTCCTTCTGGCCAGAGTTGGAGGGTTCAATCGGTAAAGGTGACAAGGGAAATTATCATTCACTCAGGGCAAGAGTACAAAATGGGTGAATCTTTCTGGAAAACAATCTGTCCGTGTGTAATAAGAGCCCAAAATCTGTGTGTCCTCCTGGAACTACCTCTAGAAATCTAGCCTAAGGAAATAACAGGACACGAAGCAAAGACTCGCTCAAGGACACACGGAACCTTGTTCCATACTCGCTGCCATGGGACATTTAACGTCGCGAATTAGAGAGGGTTGAATGCCCACTGCTGAAACAGATAGTTTTTGTTTGCGTCCACACGTAGCAATGTTGTACGACACTGAACGTATATTTCCAGAAGCTACAATACCGACATGTATGAATTGCGCACGATGAAACGGAGGGCGCGATGCGGCTACGTGCATCGCGTGCTTCTAACGTCGTGCGCATCTATGTGCACATTTTATGCTCAGAAAGCATACACGTGAGAGAAATCAGGTTGCCAAATAAAACCGTGCAATCCCGGTTTTCAAAAGATACGTGCATTTAATAACCTGGAAAATTGTTAATTAAATCATGTGCATCCTGTCTGGACTTTTTTCCCCCTTCTCTATCTACCCTACACTTTTATGAAGTCTAAAACTGAGTTGAAGGGGGAGAAACATGAGTGTAACAATGTCCAGAAACCCAAAGCTCCCCTGTGAGTCAGAGGAAAACAAGGAATCAAGGTCCAGAGATTGGGGAACCCAAGCTCTTCCTTGTTAAAGCTCTACCATGGCATGGGCACCCACTTCTGGACAGATTCAAGATGGCACCCGATAGACCTCTCTAAGCTATTCCACGTTCACGGCTGGAAGGAAGGCAGCATCTGCACAACCTGTGGGTCCTCACATGGGGGCTTCCTCCTCAGAGCCCCCAGCCAGCCGCCCAACCGACCATCAGCCTCTCTGCTCCTGGGCCTGTGCTGTCCTCCTCCTCGGCATCCCGAAGTTCAGGGGTCCGCTGCTCGCCCGTCACCTGTGCCGCTGTCTTCCTGAACGAGATCACATCTCAAAGGCTCTGCATCTCCAACCTGCCTGATGATCCTTCTGTTCACCCACTTACATGGCGAACGTTTGATCTTGGGTTCTGGAATCTTATCATGCATTTCAAATTCTCTTTTTAGCTACTGCTGGGTGAGACAAACAAAAACAAGAACAAGAACTCAGCACACCCACTGTGACAAACCTCCGATCACAGAGCCTAACTGAATCTTGAGCCCTGAGAATTTTTCACAAAAGCAACAAACCAGAGACAGCTTGTCCAAGTTTGCCTGAGCTTTCTGGTTTGGGCGCCGAAAATCCCACCTCTCGGGAACCCCTTCTTTTCCTGAAAAACCAGGGCAGGTAGGTGGTCGCCCTGGGAAGGGTCCGAAATCCTTCAGCAGAAACTCAGGGCATCATCGCTGATACTCAGAAGAGACTCTCTGGATCCCCCACGGCTCTCCCTGGTCACAGCCCCTGACCTCACTGCCACATCACGTCCATGGGACTCAGAAAGAATCCTTCCTTCTTCTGATCCTTTGTTCTCTCAAGCTTCTACCTTTATAACCCTTGTTTGGTGCAAATATCCAAAATAAAAACCATGCTCACTAAAGCACTAGGAATCACACCGAGATTCTAACAGAGAATCTGCTCTGACATCTTCTGTGACAAATCAATGGCTGTCATTCTTCAGGAATTGGAGGTATGGAGCCAATGTGAGAGTCGTGATTCCCCGCAGCCCCTAGCTCCTGCCCCCGCGGGGGCGTCCATTAGTCAGGAGCCTGTACATTCTCCAAACCCAATCCAAGGGAGCTCGGTCAGGTTGGTATGATCAAGTCCACAGCCGGATGGTGGCAAGGCGGCTTCGGAGATGACTAGAGCCTCAAGTCTCTCCGTCTTGGGCCCCTTGTGTTGGTTTTACTCCCTGCACACTCACTTGTCACGGCCACGGCACTCTGACACTGGGAGAAGCAGCCTGTCTGTCCCAGACCCCATCTGAAAAATCCCACTAGAGGACTTTCTGATTCTGGCTGAGATCATGTGTCCATCCTTCTGGCCAAGAGGTCAGGTTCTTTTGCCGGATGGCAGACAAAAGGACTGAGCAGATGGAAGCAACAGGTTCCCACAACAGCCCCCTCAATGATAGCACGTGTTCGTGCCCATCCTGAGAAGCTGGCCTCAAACCTCACTTTCTGGACACAGAAGCACCAGATCTGATTCGATCTGGTGAACACCTGAGGTTCTGAGCTCCGATTTGTTCTCGTGAACACCCAAGGTTCCGAGCTCTGATTCGATCTGGTAAACACCTGAGGTTTCGAGCTCTGATTCGGTCTTGTGAAAACCTGAGGTTCTGAGCTCCAATTTGGTCTCGTGAACACCCGAGGTTCCAAGCTCTGATTCGATCTGATAAACACCTGAGGTTCTGAGCTCTGATTCGATCTCGTGAACACCTGAGGTTCTGGGCTCTGATTCGGTCTGGTAAATACCTAAGGTTCTGAGCTCTGATTTGGTCTCGTGAACACCCGAGGTTCTGAGCTCTGATTCGATCTGATAAACACCCGAGGTTCTGGGCTCTGATTCGATCCGGTGAACACCTGAGGTTCCGAGGTCTGATTTGGTCTCGTGAACACCCGAGGTTCCGGGCTCTGATTCAATCTCGTGAACACCTGAGGTTCTGAGGTCTGATCCGATCTGCTGAACACCCAAGGTTCTGAGCTCTGATTCGATCTGGTAAACCCCCGAGGTTCTGGGCTCTGATTCGATCTGATAAACACCTGAGGTTCTGAGCTCTGATTCGATCTCATGAACACCCGAGGTTCGGAGCTCTGATTCGATCTGATAAACACCTGAGGTTCTGAGCTCTGATTCGATCTGGTAAACACCCGAGGTTCCGAGGTCTGATTCGGTCTCGTGAACATCCGAGGTCCCGTCGTCTCTGTTCCACCCTCAGACACTCACACGTCCTTTCTCAACAAGGAGTAAATCTGCACAACGGAATGATTTTTCACAAAGTCCTTTGTCTAGAGGGCTGAGTATTTATCTAAATATAGAGTTAGTTGTAGGGTAACCAGAAGTCGTGTCGCAGATCATGCAACACGCTCACCTTCCTTCCCTGGTTCCTGACCAACGGGGGCAGCATCCCCGCCCTGAAAAGCATTTATGATCATTTATTCCTTTCCCGCCTGCCTCCACAAACTTCCAAACACGACGACAAATTACAACGATGGAAGATGCCAGAGCGGGGTGACGGGAATCCCGGCTCCGCTCCTCCGCCCTCCAGGCCGGTGAGAGAGAGAGAGGAAGCCGAGGGAGGTGGGAAGAAGCCCGAGACTCTGGAGTGACGTTGACCCCAGTGGGTCACTGCACAGCCAGGGCAAGTGCATAGAAAAAGCCCTCGCTGGCTGGGCATCCAGTGGAAAGGAGAGGACGTCGGAGGGCCGTCAGATCAGCGTCCAGGACCCTGCACTGAATTGGGGGAGGGGCTGGAGGTCAGAGATGGGTCTCTACCTCCCAGAAAACAGATGCACACCCCTGCTTGGGAAGTGAGCCCTGCAGCGGTCCGGGAAACTATTTCAGATCAAAGGCAAGGCGCCCACGCACTCTCTGATGTGTCCTCTCCCCACGCAGTGTCCTCAGGCCACAGGAAGGCCAGGGGACGCTGGAGCCATTCTTTCTCAGACTGCAGCTGGGACAGGAGTCCAACAGGCTCAGACGAGCCGGGAAGGGAAGCAAGTTTGGGGAAAAAATGGAAGAGCCACTGCAAACAAGCACTAAGGCCCGGGACTTTCATAGGTAACTCCTCCAGCCTTCCCGAGAGAGCGCCATTCCATGCCGGAGCCGCGGTCACCTGAACACAAGGCACCAGAAGGGACAATTGGAGGCATCACAGCCTCGAATGACCTCACAGGCCGGACAGTGACTAAAATGTGTGACGCTGACCAACCAAGACGATGGGAGTGCACATTTGTGTGTGCCAGTCCCAAGGGGGGCCTCGGGTACGGCCGGTCCCAGGGGGGCCTCGGGCGCGGCCGGTGCAGAGGTGACCGCCATCCACCCCAGACCGTCTGCCACGCGGACACTCAGCCCCACTGAAACGACAGACTTTTCGAGAAAAGCTCAAGGGAGGGCGCCTGGGGCCTCAGTAGGTTTAGCGTCCGATCTTGACCTTGGCTCGGGTCTTGATCTCACGGTTCGTGGGTTTGAGCCCCCACATCGGACTCTACGCTGACATTCAGGGCCTGCTTGGTATTCTCTTTCTTCTTCTCTCTCTCCTTGTCTCCCTCCCTTTCTCCCTCTCTCTCGGTCCCTCCCCTTCCTTGAAAATAAATGAATAAACTTTTTAAAAAAAAAAAAAAGGAGAAAAGCTGAATTGTATGTTTGACCTCCCAGTTCTGAAACACCGACGGGCCCAAGCAAACTTCGTCAGCTGCCTGGACGTGTCTCACAACCCAGCGGTTTCGGACCCCTCCCCGTTGAGCCTGCACTTACAAATGTTGGCCCAAAATCTTTTCTACAAGGCAGCAAAAATGTTTTCTTCGTGACCAAGTGGGCCCCATCATTGGAATAAAAACGTGGTTCGATATTAGGAAACCTATCAACACGCTATACCAACAGCTCAAAGGAGAGAAAGCGTAAGAATAGTTGCCTTCTAATAGGGAGCCTTGATTTTTGAAACAAAAGTAGCGCTTCGTAGAACAGCCATGGCTCACATCTTGCACGCTGCCGAGGACTTTTGATTGTCAGAGATAAAGCTCAACTCAAGAAACATACGAGGAGTTTTGTTTTGTTTTGCTTTGCTCTGTTTCGTGAGTTGCGCATCTGAAAAGTCCAGATGCGGCTCCACCTTAGGTCTGGCTGGAAACCAGAGCGTAACACAGGTCAGTCCTGACCAGTTTGCCACGACTCACCTTGGCCTCTCTTTTCACGCCGGCTCCGTTCTGTCCCCCTCCAGGTGGCTTTTTCCGTGTGGCCGGGAAAGACGCGTGCAGGGGGCTCTGGTTGAGTCCGGGCTTAAAGTGAACGTGGAGGCAGCCTGTGGGAGCCAGAAAAACAAACAAGGCGTCTGCCCACAACGCGAGCCGCGAAGTCCCCAAGTGGTCTCCAATCTGCTCGGCGAGGGACACGTGCGTCAGGGACTAGCACCCACAATATATACACACCTCTTGAACTCCATAATAAAATGACATGATAGGGGCGCCTGGGTGGCGCAGTCGGTTAAGCGTCCGACTTCAGCCAGGTCACGATCTCGCGGTCTGTGAGTTCGAGCCCCGCGTCAGGCTCTGGGCTGATAGCTCGGAGGCTGGAGCCTGTTTCCGATTCTGTGGCTCCCTCTCTCTCTGCCCCTCCCCCGTTCATGCTCTGTCTCTCTCTGTCCCCAAAATAAATAAAAAACGTTGAAAAAAAAATAAAATAAAAAAATAAAATAAAATAAAATAAAATAAAATAAAATGACATGATAAAAACTAAGCAAATGATCTGAATAGACATTCCTCCAAAGGAGATATGCAAATCGCAAATAAGCCGTTGAAAAGATGTTCCGCGTCATTAGTCACTGGGGACACGAGAACCAAAACCACAATAACAGACCCCTCACGGCCAGTAAAGTCAGAAAGACAGACAATAGGGGCCCCCCGGGGGGCTCAGTCGGTTGAGCGACCGACTTCAGCTCAGGTCAGGATCTCACGGTTCATGGGTTCGAGCCCCGCGTCGGGCTCTGTGCTGACAGCTCGGAGCCTGGAGCCTGCTTCGGATTCTGTGTCTCCCTCTCTCTGCCCCTCCCCTGCTCATGCTCTGTCTTTCTCTCAAAAGTAGATAAACATTAAAAAACTTAAAAAAAAAAAAAAGACAGGAGATTGGTGCGTGGGTCCCCAGGATGGAGGGCATGGGGAGACAAAAGAATTTGACTTTTTGTCGTAAGCCATTCTGTATTTTTAATTTTGAAAACTTAGCCAGGAGCGTGTATTACTTTTATGATTTATCGAAGTGGCTCGACATTGTTAACTCTCTGTCCTGACACGGCCTTTCTCCGGGGCCTTCCACGCTGGAGAAACGGAGTCTGGTGCATCTGGAATGGGACGGCTGGGTGGGGGCCACCCTCCCACCTGGGACGTCCCCACCCCGGGAATGGTGGGTGTGTGGCTAAGGCCGACTGCCCCCACCTCAGGAAGAAATGAAACGCTCTCTTCCCGTTCACGAGATTGTCCCTCGTGTCCTGCCTTGCCTCTTCTTACCGTCGGATGTCAAGGGCCAAGAGAGGGTGTGGGCCGTGGGGAAGGGGCCAGGGACGCTGCTCAGCCTTTGTTTCGTCCTGGCTGGGACAGGAGGAGCGGGAGAGTCCTGTGGCTCAGGTGTGGGCCAGGGGGCCCACAGGGAGGTCTGGGCCCCAGATCTGCGCTGAAAATAAAGGTGACAATGCCTGGCCTCGTCGTCTCTGTCCTAGAGGACTGGGTGTCACGGTAGATGGCACAGCTGACTGCCCAGTCCAAGTAAATGTGCCAAACATCTGCTGACCCTCGGATCCCCCACCCTCCCCCACCTCCCCTGTGCCCAGGGGCCTCGCCGCGCCCGCAAGACCCAGGACAGCCCGTTTTTGCTGCGGGGAACTTGTCACGGGCTTCTCGTCCTGACGTCTGCACGGTTCCACGTGCCTTCTTTTTCACTTTTTTAATTTTTTTTTAATGTTTATTTATTTTTGAAGGAGAGAGAGAGAGCGTGAGTAGGGGAGGGGCAGAGAGAGAGGGAGACCCAGAATCTGTGCTGTCGGCACCGAGCCCGACGCGGGGCTCGAACCCACGAACTGCGAGATCGTGACCCGAGCCGAAGTCAGACGCTTCACCGACTGAGCCACCCAGGGGCCCCTCAGTTGATGCTCGGTCCCTCCAGCCTGAGCCCCATCGGCGAAGCCTGAGCACGGCTGTAAGGCCAGGACGGGGGCACTCTCCCCACCTGCTGACAAGGTGGCCTCCTAGCAGGCGAGCTCGCTGACGGGGGTCCCCGCTCAGCAGCACGTCCTAGGTCACACGGGTGAATACCTCCAGCTGGAACTGCTCCAAGAAGCCCAGGGCCGTGCTCTCCTTCGACGCCCCGAGAAAGAGGTTGGGCTAAATTCCCTCCGGATGCTGGGAGGCCTGCAGCCTTGTAGATGAGCCCCAAAATCCACATAAGTTTGCAAGACAGCACTCAAAGAAAGGGATTCAAAATGCTCATCCTTCTGAGGGACAGAGTCCTGAAAAGGAGGAAACCCGAATTCATTATTCATTCACCTTTTCAGACCCCAGCGGTCCCGTTTGTAAGATGGGGGCGATCGGACAAGAATGTCCCTTGACTCTCCCACACTTATTACTAAGAGATGGGCTGTGATTACTAGGGAGGACTAGACTCTTCCCTTTGAGGAGCCTCAGATTACCTGGTGGCATCTGTCCCCGGGGCCCTCACGTCTGCCCTGAGACGGCGGGGTGGGCCACGTGGTCAGAAAAGCTCTTCTCTATCCTGCAGCCTCGCGGCCGTCTTTCCCAAGTCGGCGTGGGACTCAGGCCCACAGACTTCCCCCGGCCCCCAGCATCTGCTCGTTGGGACTTGCCCTTCCAAAAAGGTGTGACCTTCTCGACCCGCCTTTTCACCGTCCAAGCCACCTGTGAACGGCATGCAGATGAGAGTACCAGCCAGTCACGGTGACGGCGTTCTGCGTAGACGCGGGAAGGCCCCTCCGAGTGAATCTGCTACTCGGGGTGCCGGGCCCGGGACGGCAAAGGGAAGAGAGGCCCGTCTTCCAGCCGGAGGCTGCTGGGCGGCGGGGCTCGGAGAGGGCCGTGCAGGGGCGGGGACCGGCCACTTGCCTCCTTCCACCGGAAATGGGTGAAGCCGGCTCGAAATCATTACTCAGACGCTCTGTGCCGTGAAGGAAATGTCTTCTGATAGCACAGAGCTATTGGTTTCCTGTTGTGAGCGGAGGGTTCTGGCTTGCCCGAGAACGCGCAGGAAGGGGGAGGGTGGCTGTCCCTGGAAGCCTGTTCCATGAAAACGCCAGCTCAGGGGCCTCGGGGACACTCCACGGGCCGGCGGGGGGCTGGCGGGCGGGGGAGGGCAGGCCGGTCGGGGAGGCCGGGCGGAGGGAGCACCGGGGGGCAGACGGTTGTCCCCGGGTCTCTGCGCTGTGCGTCGTGCCACGTGCGCGAGGCGCGGGCGGCCCGGGACCTCCAGGTGACAGTCCCGGCTGCAAACGGGCACCAAAGTCGCGTGTGCGCGGTGCAGTGAGGGGCAGCCTGGAGCCGTGCCCGCGTGCCGGCAATCTACGGCCGAAGCCCGGACCAGACTTGACCCCTTTCGGGCTCCGTTTATAATGAGGGGCGGGACAAGGAGTAGAGTTTTCTACGTGTTTCCACGGAGTCATACCTCCTGGGCACGCGGCACGTTCCGGGTGTTCCCCAAGCATTTTCTCATCCACCTTCGCGATGACCCGTGGCAGGGTGTTTAGAAGGGACGGCAACTTGGGGACGGTCCCGGTGAGTAAGTGGCAGGGCGGGGCTCCAGCCCTCCTCCCCCCACGCTCACCTGCCATGCTAGACGCCCCTTCTTCCGTGAACGTGGGGTCGGCAGGGCTCGCCACAAGCCCGGCTCTGGGCCCGAGTCGCCCTCCGGCAGGTGCGCTCGACGGGTCGCCGCGGCCCCCTGTGGGTGCTGCGGCCGCCGACCCGATCTGCCCCGCGGGTCCAGCCCCCCCTGGTCCATGCAGCGTCGTTCCTGCCTCGCCGGCCCCTGGAAGGTGACGGGGGGAAGCTCAGAGTCCCTCGGGGACCTAGCCCGGAGCCCCCCAACGCCACCTCGGAAGGCTGGCTGTGTGAGGGGCATGCTATCGGACATCTGGGGAAGGAACTGCAACGCTTCATGACGCAGGAAGGTTCCCCTCCCCCCCCATCCCAAAGAAAACAGTCTCTCCTAAAAAGTTACAGACCAGCGGGAAGTGGTGGGCTGGCAGGTACCCCCATTCCTAGGTTTGACCCCCTGAGTTCACCCCTCTCCTGTCCCTGCACACTGCCGTCCTCACACTCGAAGGCACAGCGACCTACCTACAGGGAGCAGGTCTGAGGCTCCCAGTCCTGTGCACGTGTCCACTCCGGCGTGCGTGCGATTTCGCACGGCGGTCAGCGACGGGCCAGATACTGCTCTAGACGCTAGGGATTCAGGACAAACGTTCACGGACCCTTCCTGTCTTGAGGAGGTGGCTCTCAGTAAGGGGACACTGTTTGCAGCTGATGCTGTGGATGGGCTCGCTGAGCACCTAATTCCAGCTCCCTTCTCCCAGAGGCTGGAGAGCTAAATGCTTGCTCGTCGGCCCTCCCTCCTGGAACACAGTGCAGGTCGGGGAAACATAAACAGAAGCCTATGGAAGGGTGTTCTGGAAAAGCTTTTGCTGTCGCGTGAGAAGAGGGACGGACAGAGACACGACTTTCTTTGCTTCCCGCTTGGAAGGCAGACGTGATGCCGCAGCCACCCTGTGACGGAGAGGTGACAAGACGACCCCGTGATGGCGGAGGAGCCTAGAAAGTCCCCGCGTCCCCAAGGACCCTGTCACGTGCACTTGGCATTTCTCGCCGTGAGGAAAACAGCCCCCACAAGTCTAAAGTTTATTTATTTATTGTAGAGAGAGCACAAGTGAGGCAGAGGGGCAGACAGAGGGAGGGAGAGAGAGTCCCAAGCAGACTCCGTGCTGTCAGCACAGAGCCGGATGCGGGGCTCGAACCCATGAACTGTGAGACTGCGGCGGGGGCCGGAATCGAGAGTCGGTCCCCAACCGACTGAGTCCCCCGGGCGCCCCCAGCCCCCCCACGAGTTTAAAACACCGTCAGCAGTCCGGGCTCTGTTGCGTGCCTACGTCCCTAACACGATCCTACGTGAGGAATCACATCTATGCGAGACGCTCTGTCGTGAGAGGCGAGAAAACAGAGTGCTGGAAACACCGGAGAGACGCCCCGGAAGAGGGGGCATCGGAGCGAACCGCCAAGACACACAGAGGCAGGAAGGGCGCCCGCAGCACGGCCACGCAGGGGCGGCAGGTGCACAGTCCCGGTGAGGACGCCACCGGGGAGCGAGGAGGCCTGAGTGTGGGCTGAGGGACGGAGACGGGGGGTCCAGGAGGAAAACACGGGGCCGAAGCAGAAGCCGGGTTAGACTTTAGACGTGGGGCCCTAGAGGCGCCCCTGAAAGTTGTGAAGCCAGACGACGCCCCAGGGTTTATTCTTGGTGCCCGGGGCACTGGGGTCTCACACGGGGGGACACCAAAACCGGCACCGAGGCGGTGGCCGCAGGGCACAAGGAAGGGAGGAATTTTTAAAGCACCGGCACTTAATCCCCACCTGCAGACACACACACACACACACACACACACACAAGCGTATGAGACTGGTGGAAAACTGAATAGGGTCTGGAGCCCAGTTAACAGGACCCGTGTCGCCGTCCTGATTTCCATGCTGTGCTCCGGTTACCTAAGGCGTCACGGCCGTGGGGGGCTGGAGGAAGGGCACACCGCTCCTTAGGCACGGTGTTAGCAACTCCCTGTGAATTTATAATTCGTTCAAAACGAAACGTTTAGCAGCCTCTCATTTCTTCAAAAATTCTACAAGAATCTAGGCTTTTCTTTTAGAAGGAGACACGTTTTGTAGAGAGGAAAGTCACAGAGGCAGGTGCCAAGGTGGCATCTACGAACTTCTAAGGATGAATCAAAATAGGGATCTCGAGGGGCGCCTGGGGGCTCAGTAGGCTGAGCGTCCAACTTTGGCTCAGGTCACGATCTCACGGTTCGTGGGTTCGAGCCCCACGTCGGGCTCTGTGCTGACAGCTTGGGGCCTGGAGCCTGCTTGGGATTCTGGGTCTCCCTTTCTCTGCCCCTCCCCCCCCACCTCTCAAGAATAAATAGACATTTAAAAAAATTGTTTTTAAATAGGGACCTCAAGAATGGGGAAGACATAGTTTAAAATACTAAAAGTCAGCAGTGACATCATTTCAACGTGGAGTAGTCTTTTGAGATTGATTTCGATTTTCCAAACGCGTGTTGGGTTCTTTCTATCTCGTTCTTCTGACTCCTTGGCCCACCTTCACCCCCTTGGGCTGGTGGTCTTTGCATTTCTTTCTCTTTTTTTTTTTTAATTTTTTTTAACGTTTATTTATTTTGAGACAGAGCATGAATGGGGGAGAGTCAGAGAGAGGGAGACACAGAATCTGAAACAGGTTCCAGGCTCTGAGCCGTCAGCACAGAGCCCGACGCGGGGCTCGAACTCACGAACTATGAGATCGTGACCTGAGCCGAAGTCGGACGCTCAACCAACTGAGCCACCCAGGCGCCCCTGCATTTCTTTCTCAAGCATGTACATTCTCTTTGGCCACCGGCCTCCAGGGGCGGGTCCCAGGTCACCTGGCCTGCACCCGAAACCACGGGGGTCACGGTCCCTTGGTCCCCCCTCAGGTGTCTAAAGGATCCTATGAATGGGCTCAGAGCTGCCCCCGGGCGCCAGGGAGGCATCGTCTGATGGCTTTGCCCGCAGTGACCAGTAGCCACACTGGCCTCCGGCGTCCCTGTGTGTCCTCCTCCTGCTAACCCGGCCCACATCCCTTAGCCGTCCTGACCCTCTGGGGTTTGATCTTGCGTCACCCCTGCCCTCCGAATAAATGATCTCTCCTTCAGCAGGAGGAGCGACGGGAGGGGCGATTTATCCCACCCTGTGATTCCAGACCAGAAGGAGTGATTTCAGAACAGCAATCCCCAAACTGCGTCCTGGAACATACCAGAATCCCGGGAGATTAGCCATAGGCAGTGTGGGGCAAGTTCAGTCGGACGACCATTATTGTAAATCATCTCAGACTTCTCAATGCGCGATGTCATTGTAAATATGATGCCGCAAACGAATTTGAGGACCCTTATTTGTGGAAAACCTAATTTCGCTGCTCGGAACGCCAGACGTTTACAGAGCTACAGTTTGGGGACAGGCTGCTCGGGGGAAGGTGGCCCCAAGGAGCAACGGACCCCTGCGGCACAAAACCCGCGGGGAGAAGAGTCTGCTCGCCCCGGTTGCTGGTATTTCCAGGCAAAGAGCGAAGTAGGTGGGAGGGAGAGAAAACCGCGGAAGGAGGGCAGGAGGGGGTCACGGGGATAAATATAGTCTCTTCATTCTGGATGCTCCCCTATGTCAGTCCCCTGCCGACTCGCTCTCTCCTCTCTCTCTCTTGCTCTGTCTCTCACTCTCTCTCCCTCCCTTCCTCTCTCTCTCTCTCCCTCCCTCTCCCTGTCTGCTCCCCCATCACCCTAACGCCATTTGATTCTAATTCCTCCGTGAACCGTCTTCTTAAAACCAACACAACCTCACTCATCCCACATTTAGGATTTGCCTCGAAACATCTGAGAGAAAAAAGAGAGAGAAACAGAAGACAGAAAACAGGTGAGGGTGGGTGACTGGGGTTCACCGTGTGACTCTTGGTATTTATTACAGTTTCATGATGAAGTAAATAAAGCGACGCGCCCGTCAGGTTCTTGGCCCCACGGCGGGCGTGGCCTCGCCAGCACCCGGAGTTTGTACAAGATGCCACGTGGCAAACGGAATTCATAAAACGAAGAGGAACCAAGAAAGAAAGACAAAGAAACAAGAGACCCGAACAGGCAGGAGACCCGGGCGCTGATTACACAATTGCGACATCTAAGCCTTGAGCAGCCGCTGAGGAACAGCCCTTGTCTCACACCCAGCACCCAGCACCCAGCACCTAGCACCCAGGATAAGATACCCACCACCTCAGTACCCTCAGTACTCAGCACCCAGCACCCACCACCCAGCATGAAGCACCCAACAGCCAGCCTCCTGCGGCCATGCCCCGGGCTGAGCCCGGGAAGTATAAGTAAATGCTACAAACCTACCCGAGAAATCATCTGAATTTTTAACTATTCACGTTTCTGTCAGACCTGTTTGGTTTTGTGAATTTGGAACAATTGTTTAATCTTTTGTTGTGGTCCATGCTAACTATCCACAGTAGAGACCAATCTTTTTTTTTTTTTTAATGTTTATTTATTTTTGAGAGGGAGAGAGTGCAAACAGGGGAGGGGCAGAGAGAGAGGGAGACACAGAATCGGAAGCAGGCTCCAGGCTCCGAGCGGTCAGCACAGAGCCCGACGCGGGGCTCGAACTCACGGACCGTGAGATCACGACCTGAGCCGAAGTCGGAGGCTTAACCGACCGAGCCACCCAGGTGTCCCAAGAGGGACCGATCAGTTTTGTCTCTAATCTCCAATTCAAAAATGCAGTGAGTATAAGTGACACTGAAAACCTTACATTTTAGAGTGACCTCTTTTGTAAGCTTGGTTTAACTTGCACTTCTGGAGTTAGAGCTCGGAACCGCATGAAGGCTTCTCTCTCTGGAACAGTGTGCCATACAGCCTGAGTACGGCCCGATGTACGTGTGTGATTAGTATGTTGCTGGTGGACCCTCGACGGCTTGGCATTCCTACAGGTCGTGCAGACACGGGACCCCAAACCCCCGGCCGGCCTCTGCCTCTGCCATCCGCCCTCGAGGACTGGGTGTGTTTGTGACAAAAATGCAAACATCCTCCTGTTTTGCCCATATTTCTCTCCTCTGACACCAAAGGGCTTTCCACACTCAGTCTCCGCCCGACCGTGACTTCCCGCCCTTATTCCCGGCCCCAAGAACTGTTGGGTGTCTGTCCTCTCCCTCCGAGGGGCAAAGAAGCCGTGGAGTCTTGCCTTCGTGGTAGAAAGCCTACGGGGCAGGAAAACACACAACAGTCCACAAGAGGGAAACCGGCCGTGTGATGTGGACGTGTTTCCCTTCTCCCCTCTCACAGGGGCCGCCTTCAGTCCGCAGGACAGCGTCTTCACGCTCAGAAATCCCTCCGGGCCGAGACGGCTGCTGGATGTGGGCTGACTCCTCTCCGATTCGGCAGGCTGAGCCCAGTGGCCACACGTGGTCGGGGAGGGGGGCTCCGCTCCCCTGGCCCCTGGCCCCTCGCCAGCCGGGGAGCCCCAGAAAACCAGGGGAGTGTGGACGTGTGAACAGGGGCTTGGTCGGGTGAAAAGCGCTGTCTCTGCAGTTGGCGCGGGCTGCGGACCCGACCCTGTGACCCACGTCCCCGGCGGTACAACGGTCACCAAGGGGGCCGTCGTCGCCCGGTCACGACGCGCATGGGCTGAGACCATCCGCAGAGTGCCCGGACCGGCACACGGCCAGCCCACGATAAAAACGAGCTGTTCTCATCTCCCGGCACAGGTAGCCCTGTTTCGGTTCCCAGGTGTTCATCAGCCACGGACCGTACAGACCCTTCCAGAAACACGCGGGAAGTTAACATCGACCCGCCGTTGGGGAGTTTCGGGATTTCCCCCTTCCGTTTCCCCTCAGCAAAAAAGACTCGGAGGAGCATGGACCGTTTCTGATTTCTAACGTGACCCCTCCCTCTCCCAGTGCCCTCGGTTTCTGGAAGATTCCTAACACGGCTTCCGCTCTCAGAGCTACGCTTCCCCTCGGGCCTTGCGGTATAATTCAGGTGGACCCGACGACTCGAATCCAATTAGCGCGGCTACCCTCCCCCTCCCCCTCACGTACCTTGGTTCACTCATTCAGCAAATACTCCCGAGCGGAGCCCTGTGTCAGGGCCGGGTCAGTTACACGCTGGCAGGACCCAGCTTGCAGTCTAACGTCCCAGACGTCAGCTCCCTGTGCGTGCCATTTGCCCCATCCGTTTGCCATTAAAGCTAATTCCCTGGCCGCAGAAAATGGAATCAGAGTAGGGGCTGAGCCACTTTGCTTCCTCTTGGTCCCCTGGTAATTTTACGTCATCTCCTCCGAGCCAGGGGCCTTTCCTGTCCTGTTCTTCTCCATCCGAAGCCTTCGAAGTCCGTTCTGAGGAGTTCCGTCTTTCCTCCACCCCTCTGTTTCTCCCCACTCCGTCCCTGCATGTTGCCCTCTGTCCACCTTTTACATACGACCTAAATCTGTGCCTGGGGAGAGATCGGCTGGGTCCTCCGGGCCCCTCTCCCTGTCCTCTCTCCCTGTGAACGGTATTAGTCAGGACAAGTCAGTTTTTGCTGCGGTAACAAGTACCACCCAGGCCTTAAAGCCACAACAAGCATCGGTTTAGTTCTGGCCCGGTCAGCCGGCGAGAGTCAGCAAAACGGGCTGACCGAGGCTCGGCGTCTTATACCGCGCCATGGGAACGGGTGGCCTTCTGGCCAACGGGGCAGGACGGAGAGGACTCGAGGGTCTCCCACCCGTGAGTGAGGGCGGCCGCAGGGACTGATGCACACCGCTGCCACTCACGCACCACCGGCCAGAACGCGGCCCCCGCTCCATCCGCCTGCCGGAGGGGAGGGGGGCGCTGGGGAAGTGGCCCAGGCAGCAGAAGAGCAGAAATGGGGGAGCACGAGCTCCCACCACGGGCTGCGTCACAATAACACAACCACTCATCTTCCAGGCCCTCCCGGTCCTTAAGCATCACGGACCCTTGGCGACGCTCTGACCCAGCCGAGGGTCACTCCCATCCCCGGCTGACCCTCTTTTTCTAAAATCCGCTTCACGTCCGATTACTCCCAGCCTGTCCCTGCTTCGCTCCTTAAGCCCACGAGCAAGATTCCTCGGGAGAGACCCCGGCCCATCTGACTTAATTCCTGAATAGCTTTTTGGGCAACGGGAGGGAAATCTGACTCGAGCCAGACGGCCCTGCCGGGGGACAACCATAAGACAAGTGCGCTCAGGCCAGAGAGAGGAGAGAGGCAGAGGGCAGAGAGGAGCACGCGACTCCCGTAGGGTTGGGGGACGTGAGGCAGACAGAGGCAAGGAGGGTGTCACCGGGAGCTCATCCAGCCTCTCGGAGCACGGCCCCCCGTGCCCGCTGCCCCAGCGCCCCCTGACCCCCAGCCCCACCCCAGACCTGCCTGCCGGCGGGAATCTGCACTTTAACCAGATCTGAGGGTCCTCACGCACACGGTACAAGTTTGGGAAGCCCCGTGTCAGAGCACTGAGAACGCACCTGTCGGGACGGACGACCTGGCTAGATCTCTGGAGCCGAGCGAGAGCTGGCAGACAGAATTCAGCAACCGCGTATCTCAAAAACAGAGGCATGAGACAGTCACGTACAGGGTGTGGGCACGTGCCAGTGGTGGTGACAGGATATATGTTCTTTCGGCAGCAAGACGCAATGGGTTTATGAGCATGTTGTTCAAACCAAAGAGGAAGGAGATTCTGCAAAGCCTTTACCGAGTAAGGAATAATAAACGAGAATTACTTACGTGACGTTTACCGTCGTTGATGGGAGGTGTGCTAAATGTTATCGGTAGCCTCTGAATTTAGTATTTTATTTCAGGAGGGCGCAGATATCAGCAGGGCTTTGGCGCAGGGTCCCCCGGCACCCTCAGCCCCGCCAAGCTCTTTTTCTGTATCAATTCCCGTTGGCGGTCCAGGATCACAAACCACCCGCCTCGCCACCCCCCGCCTTCGCCTGAAGAAGACGCGGTCAGGGCATCTGATTTGGTCACTTCAAATTCTCGACGTTCTTACCGCCCACGCCCCGAGCCTCCCCCCTCCAGCCCGGGGACTTCTTATCTCCGCACCGTTGCCCTTATCCGTCCTGAGCGGTCACAACCTCCAAGTTTACAGGCCCCATTCTTCACCTTTCGTGGGCTTGGTTACGTCCTCAATGGCCTGGAGAGAGGCATCTGGGCCACAGGCCACTTGGGAACAAATCCCGGACGAAAAGACGAAATGCAGACTGATTTCACGCAAAGGAAGGCTATTCCTTGCATCTGCTGATAAACCAGGCTCGTTTCACTCTTTTTAAAATTTTTTTTTCAAAGTTTATTTATTTTTGGGACAGAGAGAGACAGAGCATGAACGGGGGAAGGGCAGAGAGAGAGGGAGACACAGAATCGGAAACAGGCTCCAGGCTCTGAGCCATCAGCCCAGAGCCCGATGCGGGGCTCGAACTCCCGGACCGCGAGATCGTGACCTGGCTGAAGTCGGACGCTTAACCGACTGCGCCACCCAGGCACCCCTGACTCTTTTTAAGGAACTTTTTATATCGCCATCGCTCCACATAGCTATAGATAGAGACGTAGGTGTATGTATTCATTTATTCATGCACGGGTTTGGGATCTATGCTCCAGCCACGCGCACCGTAAGCGGTTATAAGGCTTCTCTCCTCTTGGGAAAAGCCAGTGTCAGTGAGAGCAAAGCCAGCACACCAAAGGCCGCAGGTGGGAACACGGGCAGCACAGCCCCCATGCGTTCAAGGCTCCAACATTCGATCATTCCGGAGGCCTACTATCCCCTCTGCTTTTTGACTCAACTCATTCTCAACCGTGAGCCAACCCCCTTCGGTGCCAAGTAGCTCAAGCTAGGTTTGTGTTGAGGTGGGACCAAGAGACCAAAGTCATTCTCTAAGGCCTTACCTTCTCCAGCCTGATGCACCCAGGCAAGCTAACGGGGGACGCGGGAGGGAGTGAGCAGCCCTGAACGTCCGTCACCATCTCCAGGATGACCTGAACGCACGCCCTGCTGAAGTCAGGCAAGAGGGCATCGCTGAGATCACATGCCAAGGCACGTCCACTAGAAGATTTGCCATATGGGAGGACGGGTGCATCCCACTGGTCCTGGGGCTGGCTGAGTCCGGAAAGAAAAAGAATGTGTGTTTTTGAAGAATCTACACGTACCAGGCTTGGTGCATTTCCTCAGTCGACAATCTGTGGGCTTACGTGCGCCGTGGCATTGGGACGGCGTTCGTCATCTTACAGAGGAGGAAACTGAGGCTCAAGGTCGCCAGCTAGTGAACAGTAGAGGAAGGATTTGAACCCAGCTCTGCTAGACTCTAGAACCCCTTCTGTCCCGTCACTGTGCTCCTGACTATACCGTGCACACAGCTCCCCGGGGACCTTGTGGACCGCAGTTTCTGACTCATTGGTCTAGACTTGAGGGTTGGAACTGAGAGTCCACATTTCTAGCAAGTTCCCAGGTGATGTCGGTGGACCCACTTTGGAGAGCAACACTGCGGAAGGCAACATGGCCTTGGGGCTTACGTTGAGAATTCTCAAGGGCCCTTGGGAAGTAGGAGCAATCTTGGGGAAGGACTCTGACTTTCCCAGCCCATGGAATGGGGAAAGGTTTGAGCTAATTTTGCACAGCTCTTGTGGGGTAGGGAGGCCTCCAGCTAACATCTGGGCTACATAAGTATTTAGTTTTACAGAACACAACTTCCTTTTTTCTAACATGCAAAGGAGTTTGCAATTCCTTTTTTGGTCTGCGGGACCCTGCTTCTTCCAGACCTTGTTCTTCACCGGCCCCGTTCAGCATCCCCCCACGCCCTGGAAGCCGAGAGCACCACGGCCGGCCGGCCATCAGCCCCCACCTCCCTGCGTCCCTACCCCGGAGCTCGCTGTCCAAAATATTAAAATTATAGTAATTATGCGAATTGCTTTGACAGATGACCTGGAGACATGGATTAGTACAATGGAGCCCGCGTCGTCAATCCAGGGGGAGGAAGGGCAGAGAAAACTGGCTTAGGGATCCTTCTAGCCCAGAGTCTGGGCAACCCAAAGAGCGTGCCGGAGGTGCTTGGCCGTGAAGACAGCCCCAAATGCGCTCCGGGTCCGGAGGTGCGCTCCAGGACGGAGGTGAGCTTCAGGACAAGGGCGCGCTCCAGGACAAATGCAAAGACGGCTCCAGGAGGAGGGTGAAGGTGCGCTCCAGGACAAATGCAAAGGCGCGCTCCAGGACGAATGCGCGAGTGCGCGCCCCAGGACAAAGGCGCGCTCTACGACGAATGTGCCCCCCCCCCCCCCCAAGGACAAAGGCACATTCCAGGACGCGGGCCAAGGCGCGCTCCAGGACAAAGTCGCCGGGAGCCATGTCTCACAAGCAAGTCAGACGCCGCCGAGGCCTTTTCTCACGGGACTGTGAGCTCCGCGTGTGATCCATCAACAGCCGCAGCTTGACGCACACCCGCCAGCCTCGTTCACAAAACCCAACCTACCAAACCGGAAGCTCGTGTGCCGCAGCACCCGCCTCCCCGGGGACCCTGCGTCCGGTCCCGGGTGCAACCCTCAGGACAGGTGCGCTCGCGTGGGCCTCGGAGACCCGGCCAGGGCCGCCCGTGGAGGCCCTGATGCCGCGGGGTCTGCACCGGGAGCCCCTCGGTGTCCGCCGGTAACGGAGGAAGCGAGGGAACCGTGCTGTTTTTGTACAGCAGAACGTGGGGAGCGCGCGAAGCGGACCAACAATTCGCGGGGATTTCACAGCACGCTGAATGGAAGACAAAAGCCATCTGCGGTTTTGGGAGTCAGAATGGCGGGATCCTCGGCAGAAGGGGGGAGGGGAAAGGGGGACACGGGGAAGGGGGCCTGGGGCGCTGGCTGGGCTCAGTCTCCCCATGGGGGTGCCGGTTAGGCCTGTGTTCACCCTGCGAGGAGTCATCAAGGGGTAGGTATCCTCACCGTTTGCGTGCTTGTCATGGATATAGGTGACACTTGAGAAGTTTACTAAAAAAGGAAAGCCTAACAGTCCCATCTAAATCAAAACCTTCTTTCTTTGTTTTTTTTGTTTTTTTTTTTTTTTTTTTAAATGAAGTTCTCCAATTTTTTTTTTTTAATTTTTTTTTCCAACGTTTATTTATTTTTGGGACAGAGAGAGACAGAGCATGAACAGGGGAGGGGCAGAGAGAGAGGGAGACACAGAATCAGAAACAGGCTCCAGGCTCTGAGCCATCAGCCCAGAGCCCGATGCGGGGCTCGAACTCCTGGACCGCGAGATCGTGACCTGGCTGAAGTCGGATGCTTAACCGACTGCGCCACCCAGGCGCCCCAAAACCTTCTTTCTTTGAATGACTTCAAAGGAGCACGCTGGAAGGTGCCCTAGTCCCCCCTCCCACACCAGCCTCCACCACAGCCTGGCTTTGCGGGGCCCCTAAGCCACCGGCGACTGTCCCCTCCCTCCCCACGCCCTCACCAGGCTCTCAGGCCCTGAGCCCCGTGGTGAGGTCGCTGCCTTTCTAGGCTCCCTGCCTCCTGTCTCCCCCAGCCAACCCCTTCCAACCTGGCTGTCCTCACTGCTGCTTTCCTCGTGACCTCCCTCCTCAGCCCTGGCACCCTAAGCAAAGAGAAAGCCTGGGTCCCCTCTCTCTGGCTCCTTCCCCCCAGAAGGACGGATTTCCTCAGCCTTCCCGGGGCAAAAGTCGGCCTTAGCCTCGCCGCCTGGCGCCGGCCGTCCCTGCTCACTTGCCCAAAGCACGCAGGGTGCGCCCCTTGCAAAAAGCGGGAGAGAAAACTTCCTGAATTTTTTCTTCCCCCCCATACCCGATCCGGTCCCGAAACGTCACAATCCGCAGAAAGTCGGCTCAGCGGGGAGAACGCTGCCAACGATGACAGAGCGTGAGCGTTTCCTCCGGCTACACAATGGAAGGCTGAGTAATTCACCCACCACTGAATGACAGGGACTAACATCACAGGGCTCGGAGGTCGGCTGAAAGTCCGCTGCCGAATTTGTCCTTCCTCTCGGGGGAAGCCTCCCTGAGAAAACCCTGCTTTTGCAGAGAATCAAAGCTGGAGTCACGGCCCAGGCAGTGCCTGGCCTGCCGGGCTGGGCCGGCTACTTCTCGGCCCTTCCCCGGGGTCGGGCCGCAGGAGGGCCGGGGACAGAGTGAGGCAATCCTGGCCGGGCAGCTGCCGCGGGGGCCGGCAAAGCCCCGCGGGCCGCAGTGGAGAGGAAGCGGAGCAGAGGCGGCCTGTCAGTCTTCCGCGGCCAAAGACTACGAGTCCAAACTGGATTTCTGACCCAGCCCAGACGATCCCCCTGGGAACGTCGGCACGGCCGTCATCGGCGGGCCAGGGAAAAGCCAACGGAGCTGCTAGGAATGCACACGCAGGCGGTCCCGGCGATTCCGGGTCCGCGTCGCGGTGACACCGCGCGCCGTGTGGCCTCGGACCAGGTGCCTGAAGCCTCCGCGACGCCCCTGCCCGTCTGGAAGTTGTGATGACCACATGCGTGCTTCCTGGCGGTGTCGTATGAGATGGGGGCGTACCTTAGGGGCTCTGTCCCTTCGCACGCCCTCACGATCGGGATTCTACCAATATCCTGGGCGTCCGGCATCCTCTTTCCAAAGAGAAGCCCTTCCGTGCAGAGGAAGTGTGTGTTTTAGTCATTCCCATACTAGCGATGAATTAGCACTCTGCTCCTGCGAGGGACTCAGGGATCTGACTGGGCGGGGGGGGATGCGGTTAATTCAGGAGCACAGAGCACTGCGAGTGTTAGGCCCGGGCCCCCTGGTCCCGCCACCCCGCCCCACGCAGAGGCTCTGGGTAGCAGCGTTGTTCAGAGCACGGATTCTGGAACCGCCCTGCCTAGGCTCAAATCCTATATTTCATCATTTAGTGGCCGTGACCTTGGGAAAGCGTCTGCACCTCTTCGGGCCTCGGTTTCCTCACCTATAAAGTGGGGATGGTGATCCTGAGGTTATATCAGGAACACGAAGTCAGTTGTGTGTACGCGCTTGGAACCGTGCCTGGAACACAGGAAGTATCATATGCGCACGTGTTGGTTATTATTAAGAAGTTAGAACCCGGGGCCCAGATCCCGAATTACCAGGAAGATGATGTCAAGGACACATTGCCGCCATTTCCAAACTCAAGGCCCGGCCAGAGTCACTGTTCCTCCCCACATCCGGGCCATCCCATAGTCCTTTGCTGCCGACACAGGGAAATGTCCGTCCACCCCGTCTGGGGGAACGGGAGTGTGGGGGCCGCTGAGGACGCCAGGCAGCAGAGTTGGCACATTTTCCTCGGCGAAATGCACCTAGGCTCCAAACCACCCGGTCTTACCAACGGTTTTGTGGGTCCAGGCCTCACCTGGCTCATCCTGGAGCACCGTGCGTGTGAACACGGGGACCTGCAGCCTGGAGAAGACACCAGTTTGTCCGGACAGAAGCGCCCTGGGGTTAAGATGGGTGAGAGCAAGCTGTCTCCCCACAAACATGGCACCCAAGTGGCACCCAAGACGAGAAGCTCCTCTGGTCGCAATTGTCTTTCTGGAGAAATCTCACAAAATGCCCTTATCAGACCTTGACCTCAGCCTTCAGACTCAAAAGACAAGAATTAGCTTATTTTGCTCTTCTGTGCATTCTGGCGATGACCTCACTTTCCTTTCCCTGGGACAACACCCTGCCGCAGCCCTTGTCCCCTCTTTGAACTTCCGGCTCCTCATCTGTACAAAGGGGATAAAAACCCAGACCTCCCAGGGCTTGAGGAGGTTTAAATGAAGTCAAGTACGTGCTGAGTTCGGAGATCCGGCCCGCATGTAGCTGGTCCGTCACACGGTTCCCATTAGCATTTCTTTCTGAGCCAAACAAATCTCCCCATTGCAAGGTGCCTCTTTCCAGAAGCTTTTCATTTCTCAGCTCCTCTTTGCTCCAGGCCTGGACCCTGTTTCTTCATCGATAATTTGGTTTGTACGAAGGTGTCGTCTTGGGGTCCTAGGGCAGAAATAAACGGGGCTACCTCGCTGCCTCCCGGCGAGTCCCACAGAAACTGTCCCAGATTGCTGGACGTAATTAGACATTTAAAAAAGGAAAGTATGCACTCATGCTCACCCACAGCCTCCAACTATTTAAGGGGCACAGAATGGCACCATTCGAAACGACCTAATCCAATGACCTCATTGAAAGATGAGAAGACCAAGGCCACACGAGGACAACTTGTCCCAGGTCACAGAGGAGGGCGAAGGCAGGCTCGGGTCAGAATCCTTCAGCCCTGAGTCCCAGGGAGCGCTCAGTTCTCCTCCTGGGAGTTCGGGCCCCAAGCACAGGAAGGCGTGTTGGAAAGCGTGCACAGAGATGACCGTAAGTCTCTCTCTTTGGGCTCAGTCCTATTTTCACTCCTACCATACTCCCCGACTAGACTCTAAGGGCAGGAACCAAGTTCAAGAATTTCTTCACCAATGCCCTGTACTCACTGCATGCGTGTGGCTAAGCCTAGAGACACGTTCTGTACGATGAGAGAGCTCAAACTCGGGCTGTTCACACGGTTTCTACAAATCCATCGTAGAAAGTGATCACAAATGTGGAGGGGAAAAACTCATTCATAAAGACGCCCATGCAAATACGACTTGTAAAAGCAAACGATTGACAGAAAACAACTAAAATGTCTGTGATGAGTGACCCATTATACTGTAGTATACTTATATAATAATATCGAATTGTATTTTAACGACATTTTAATTCACTTAATTTCTACACAATGGGGGAATGCTGATTTTATGAAATATTTTTTTAGTGTTTATTTATTCCCGAGAGATAGAGAGACACAGAGCACGAGCAGGGGAGGGGCAGAGAGAGAGAGGGAGACACAGAATCCGAAGCAGGCTCCAGGCTCCGAGCTGTCGGCACAGAGCCCGACGCGGGGCTCCAACTCACGGACCGTGAGATCATGACCTGAGCCAAAGCCGGACACCTAACCGACTGAGCCACCCAGGCGCCCCAGGAGTGTTAATTTTAAAAAGCAGGTTACAAAATAATTTTTTTAGGCGATGAGCTTTGTTAAAGAATATGTACAGGAAAAAAACTTGGAGAGATGCACACCAGAAATTAAAGAGTGGTTACCCCGAGGGCGTGGGTATCAGGGGAATTTCTTTTCCTTAGAACCTTTGGTGTTTTCTAAATTGTCTACAGTGGGTAAGCATTTTATGACAGAAAAAAAAATCACTATAAAAGTAACAATTGAGAAGCTTACTTTTAGAAGAGTATGTGCTTGGGTCCCTAGAACTCAGGGTACCAGGCAAGCCTGCAACAGAGAAATGTACTGCTTCCCGAGTGCTACATGCCCCTTTATCCCCAGCTCTCCTACAAGTAGGGCACGTGATTACTTCTGACCAATCACCTATGACACAGAGCACTGGACGTCACTTCTAGGCTGAATGAATCATTGAAACCACTGGCCTGGTTCTCTTGGCCTTGAGTAATACACTCATATTAACTCAAGTGCTTTTTTTTTTTTTATTTTTTTTATCGTTTATTTATTATTGAGAGACACACAGAGAGAGAGAGAGCATGAGCACGGGAGGGACAGAGAGAGGGGGAGACACGGAATCCGAAGCAGGCTCCAGGCCCTGAGCGGTCAGCACAGAGCCCGACGTGGGGCTCGAACCCACGAACTGCGAGATCACGACCTGAGCCGACGTCGGACGCTCAACCGACTGAGCCACCCAGGCGCCCTTTAACTCAAGTGCTTAACTGAAGGCGGACTTATTAATAAGATTATAAAAAGACAGGTCCCAGCTCCTCAGAAATGCCTCTTTGCCTGGATTCACCTTTGAAAGAATTTTGACATAGTCTTTTCCAAAAGCGACTGCATTAACTCAGGCTCGTGGCAAAAGAAAAGCCATCGGACTCAAAATGCTTCCCGGGCCCTTCCATTCGCCACCCTTCCATTTCACTGTCTCTGTTTTCCCTTTTGCTCAGACGGGTGAGATCTCCGTCACCGACAGGCTCTGGTCCTCAGCCAGCCTCCTGGAGCCACTGATGTAGGGGACAATTAGGGCCAGCTCTCTATTCCCCGGGACATTACGTAATATCCGAAGCCTCCCCAGAGGCGCCAGAAGTGGACCCTTCTAAGCACTGCTGTGATCTTCAGGACCAAGTTGTCACAACTCACCAATCATCCCACCTCTCCAGAGGCTTGGCTTCTGCATGTCTACAGCGTCATTCACGTATTTCCCCAATCTTCTGTCCCCAACACAATGACAGGCCAGAGCATGTTGTTAAGAATGTCCATACACAAGGGGCGCCTGGGGGGCTCGGTCATTAGAGCATGCGACTCTTGATCTCAGGGTCATGAATTCGAGCCCCACGCTGGGTGTAGAACTTACTTAAAAAAAAAAAAGGGAGTACCAGGGCACCTGGGGGGCTCAGTTGGTGACACGTCCGACTTCGGCTCGGGTCACGATCTCGCGGTTCGTGAGTTCGAGCCCCGCGTCGGGCTCTGTGCTGACAGCTGAGTCTGGAGCCTGCTTTGGATTCTGTGTCTCTGTCTCTCTCTTTCTCTCTGCCCTTCCCCAACTTGTGTGCTCCACCCCTCTCTCTCTCTCTCTCTCTCTCTCTCAAAAATAAACATTAAAAAGAAAAGAATGTCCGTCTGTAAGCCCCACTTACAAAGACACAAGTCCTGCCCAGCCTGACACACCCTTCCCTCAGTACAACCCTCCCCCAACACCAGTCAAAGCTTCTCTCCTAAGAGACAAGTGACCAAGTACAATCTCTGTAATTTTTTGTCACATTTAGTTATGAGTTGGCGGCTTGCCTGGAACCAGCTAGGACATCCTCCCTTTGGGGGAGGGCGAGGCCTGAAATCAGTGCTCCCGGACGAGGTTATTAGTACAAAGGCCAGAGCGATGCCAGTTAAGCAATCTGAGTCCAGATTTCTGTCCAGTATGTTTTGCCCCAGAAAACACCGCCTCAGATGTATTCCCCGGAGCCTTGCAGGACGGGCCTGCGGAAATCAAGCGTGTTCTAAGAGCAGAGTCATTCTTAGAGCGTCGAGAGCGGGCCTCACTTGTGTTTCATGCATGCCTGGCGGCCGAGCAGGCTTACAGGAGCAGGGGCGTGGCTCCGGGCACTTCTGGGGGATGCACTTGATAGGAAGTCTGCTGTGTGATAGGAAGCCAGGCAGTGAGCGGGGGAAAGCGCTCCCCTGGGGGACGTTAAAGGCGGGGTTGTTCTGAGAAGGTCGGTGAACTGCCTCCAGCTGCTATGAGCTAATCTCTTAAGGGTTCGGATGCAGGCATCCTCGGACAGGAAGTACTTCGGGGAGTATTTGGGGAGAGGGCAGGGAGGCGCAAAGACAAGATGCCAGACTGCGCCTCTCACACCTGCCCTTGGACCCCGTGGGTGGGGATTCCTCCCCGTGCCAGGGGCACGCGGCCTCAGACCGGGCTCCCGAGCCCCATGGCAAGCTTTCGCGTGTGCTGAGAGGGGCCGCTGAAATCCTCAGTGGCTTCATCTGGCATTTCCTTCGCAGTTGAAAAGCACAGTGTGCAGCAGCAGGGCCACTTGGAGGCCATCAGGCCGTGGCCCACGCAAGGGGCCCGGCCCCGCCCCGGTGCCCCCGGCCTGCCAGCGCTCTTCGGGTCCCTGTCACCTCAGCGGAAGGGAACGCGAATAACTCATTGTGGCTTTTATGGAGACTGTTATGGCAACGCACCGTGGCCATGGTAACTCTATCTGCCTGTTACTCCCCTGAAACCGGAAAGTCGGCACTGGAAGGAAAGTTAAATGATTAAGTAGATAGAATGCTTTCGTTTAAAACAATCCCTTTAATTCGATGAGATAAGCATCGTCTTTTATTTTTAGGTAGTGTCCACAACCACAGGCAAGAGAAAAGAAAGAAAAACCGGTTGGATGAACTACTCCAGCTGCAGGGATGAAATGGAAGTGAAGCCCGAAGGCCCAAGTGCCAGTTTGCCGGACGCCTTCAGAGGCCTCTCGCTCTGCCCGCTGCCGGGGGTTCGGGCAGAGCGCCCCGCCTTCTTCCCCGAGGCTTCGGCTCCTTCCCTCCGCTCACAGGAGCCCGGGCTCAGCCCAGAGCCCGGCTCAAGCACGCTGTTACAACCCAAACCTGACTACGGAAAGTCGTGAGTAATTTTTGCACTGACAACAATTACGGGATCGAAAGCCAGGACTCACCCCCTCGGTCCATTCTCACGCCGGCTTCAAGGGCTCCCCGGGGAATGTGGCTCTAAGTCAGCTTGTGGGAAAAAGCGTCCCTTCCCGGGGTAGCGAGCGGTTTCCACATCCCCGCTGGGCCCAGCACCACCCCGAGGAGGCCAAGGAGAATGACTACCAGGCTGCCCTCCAGTCCCACAGCCGAGGCCCCAACGAACCCCGACCGGCTGAGACAAGAAAGTTTGGTCCGTCCAGGGCCTCTCAAACACCCCCCTGGAACCCACCCAAAGCTCTGGAAGGTCTTCAAAGGACCAGACGTGTCAGAGCAGCTCCGTCCCGCAGCACTGAGAGCCCCAGTCTTCGGACCCGGGGAGCTGTCTGGGCTCAAGGGGTTAGCAGCTGTTTGGACGGATGGGAAGGACATTCACGTAGAGGCCAACAAAAGCCAAGTGCAGAGCCGGGAGGTCCGCCGTGCAGGAGGCAGTGGGAGGTGAAGGCCACAGCCGGATCGGGGCCGTGTGCCCAGTCCCGAGGCGTGCCGTCCGGACTCCATTAACGTATCGAAATACCGACTGTGCGAAGCGGCAGTGAGGGTCTAACTTTGCTGCACTCGAGGCAAGGCAGGGGGAAGGTGAGAGCAGGCCTGACGTGGGCGAGTGACCCAGGCTGCAGCCAGGGTGCCTCACTCTGGACCGCTGTCCCGGCGAAGGCCAGCGAGGAGCCGGGCGAGGGTCTGGGCAGTGCAGTCCGGGGTAAAGGATGTTCGTGCAGAAATGTTTACTGGGGCCCCAAGGCAACTGCACTGGTCACTGCGGATGAAAAGATCACTCTATCACCTGACTGATGACACGGGCTGGGGGCGTGGTGGGTAAACAGAGCGTATGACGCGGTAAGTTCTAATAAAGGGGAAATACTAGGGACCCTAGGGACCCGCAGGAGGCTGCCACCAGGCTGAGGAGTAGGGGGCAGAGGGGAGAAGCAGTGTGCGGGACGAACGGCCCAAGCGACACCCGGGCAAGAGCTCAGAGGTCAAATGAGAGCGCGGCCAGGGAGGGAAGTCACAAGCGTTACTTCCCAGGGAGTTGGCCGGGAGCTGTGAGACACCGGGCTGGTTGGAAACATCTCCATCGGGAGTTGGCCTTCCACCCTGCAGTCAGCGGAGCCGCCACGGAGGTCGCTAACTGGGCAAGTAAGAGAGAAGTCTGTACGCTAGAAATCCACATGCAGGTTATGGGACAAAGCCGGGGTCGATGTTCCTCAAGCATCCTCAGGAGACGAGGACCACGCAGCAGGTAGAAAGCCACTGGTCCACGCGATCAGCTCTGCGGGAGACTTTACGAGGGGAGGGAGGGCATCCTGGGCCCTCCCTCCGCAGAGGGTCCAGGAGGGGCTCCGTCCAAAGGCTCATGGGAGGCTCGGAAGGAAACCCACAAAAACGGCCGTGGGTAAAGTTAAAAAATAGCAGGCGTGGGGAGCATTTCAGCCTCGGAGGGCAGAAGAACTCCATCCCAGAAACTCATTCCTTCGTTCACGGTGGTCAGGTGACTAAGGACGCTGGGCTCCATCACCGAGACCTCGATCCTCGTCTGCACCCCACCGCTCGCCGGCTTTGTGACCCAGGGCGCACGCTTTCCGTTCCGCGCCCTCCTCTAGAAGATGAGAACAACTCTTCATACCTTGAGCGGTGGCCCTAAGGACTCGGACACAACGTAACCCGTCTACCATACGTAGTAGGAGCCCCCCAAATGACAGCTGTTGCTTTTCTCCCATTAAACATTTACTGAGCACGCTGGCCACCTGCTCGGGATGACAACAGTGAAAAAAAGAATAATTAAAAAAAAGCAAAACACAAAAAACCGGTTCTTGCCTTGGAAGGCTCCCAGTCTATCAGCCAGCCCACACCCCTGCCGCACACTTCTTCAGGTGCCCCAGCTCCGCTCCGGGTGACCCCACGGGATGCCAGGCAGCCCGGCCCAGGTCCCGTCTGCAGGTAAACTGGCCTCACCGGCCCCACCGAGAGGGTTCCCGATCCAAGGCCAGGCCAGCAACCTGGGGGAGGCGGGGACCTGTTCTGCTTCCTGTAGGGCAGACCCTGCCCAGTAACAGCCCTACACTCTGCGTCGACACTACTCAAAATCAATGAGTGAAAAGAAAATGATCCCCAGGCCTTGGAATAAAGCCCCCTCTTTAAGGCACCTACACCCCCTAACTGAAAACCCCCCTCCGGCTACAAAAAAATAAGTTCAGTGAAAGTCTCCCTTAAATGCCATGCAGTCACCTGGCACCAAAGGTAGGAAAGACCGGCTCTGATACCGACATCCTTCCCCGGTCACCAAGATAACATCAGTCTGATCAAATCCAGGGACCTCCAAGTTCTCGAGTAGCCAAAGACCCAGGCTCGAAGGTCCTCCGTGAACTCCACGGCGTTCATTCTCGTCTCGCGTCCCGTGCTCTCCCTCCTATCATCTGCACGACACCCGAAGTATGTCAGAATCAGCCTGATCGGAGAGCGCTGGAAAATCCAGGGTGAGGCTCCCGCTATCTCGACATCCCCAGGAGGCGTCAAGTGACGTCCTGCACTCTGCGTGGTGTTTGTGACCCATTCTCTTCTCAGCCAGAAGGAAAAAAAATGAGCCAGAACAAGGTAGGAGGAACCATTTAGTTTAGGTAATTAGGAAGTCCTTCCGAAAGTCTAAATGAACTCACAACAGACACTGTAGAATTCACTTCTCCACCCGTCAAGAGGGTAGAAACAGCTAGTCTCTCAGGCCTCAGATCCATACAAGCTGATGCCATATGCAATTTCCTGGATACACCTACACGGGAAAGATCAAACAGACTCTCACTTGTAATACATATTTAAGCCCTTTTCCTGTGGCACTTCAAGTGAATAATCCTCGTACGTCCAAGAAGGAATCGGCCCCCGTGCTACTAAAACCACTTATCGTATCTAAAAGGGAAGAAGCCGTGGGGAGTCCTGATGGTTCCCGCTCACTTCTCCCCGGTCATTCGGTGAGTTCTCTGAAAGCCATGCTTTCCCAGACCTGAGTTTTTTGCAAAATTAAACGGGTGTAACGCTAAAGGACGGCGTGCCCAGAAGACATCTCCATCGGAAGACAAAGCATCTCGAGTCGATTTTGAGGGCGACAAAGGAGGGGGCTTCTGGGATTGTTGCTAAGAATAGCCGTGCGGCTTCGTCATTCTTCTCAAACAAGCTGATATAAGGAACATGGCGACCATCAGACTTGCTAAACCTGACACTGTTCTAGACCCGACTAATAATAATAAAGTGTCATGATCAGCAGCCTGACCCTAGGGGACACTGGTGTCACACCTCATCTGGTGTGGCTCTCTCCCGTCTTCTCTGGCTGCCCAGGATGAAGCAGCCCCAGTGAAGTCAAGAACTGCCAGCGTTTCCAGAAACTCTAGTGGACAAGAAGCGTTGGGTTGAGTTGCAGAGGAGAATGTCGGGACTGCACTAGAATACTTGAATGACTATTGACATTATTTCACATCGTTGGACACCACAGTTCCACTTTAGTTATGGTGGGAAAACTCCTGTTTTTGTCCTAAGTTGTCAGAGTCATGGTGGCTGAGCCACATTGGATTCAAAGCCATCTTCTGGGACTCCCCCTGGTCACTAGCACGTCTGTCTGATGCCCATGGCACGACTCCACTGAGAGATGCTCTCATGGAAAACCAAGACGGGTGAACTACCAGATGATGCCCTCTCTTGTCATTTCAACAGACGACCGCCCTACTGTCACTAACACAAAATGCCCACACACCTTAGAAATGAAATTCCGAGTGGCAAAACCAGAACTACGCTTACACTTTCAGAAACACCTTTATCCGGGAACTTATAAGGGAAAGAATGTCCAAGTAAAATCTAGCCTCCAAGGAAGCTTTTAGGGCAATCGTGCCAAAATCCTACCTAAGGGGTGGTGCTCGAATGACGCGCCAATTAATTTTAGAACAGGAAGCGGATGGCCATCAAACAAAAAGTGAAGTTGAAGCCCGAAAGGCACCAGTAAGCACTGGATGGACGAGGTTCCCTGCAGCGGTTCTGGAATTTCTGGAGGTTTGACATCCATCTGGGTCTCCTGAGAAGTTGCCGAGTAGGAGTGTCTGGCTGGTTCGGTTGGCAGAGTCTGCGACTTGATCTCGGGCTCCTGAGTTCGAGCCCCATGTTGGGTGTAGAGTTTACTTACGATAAAAAGCTCTTAAAATTTTTTTTTAACGTTTATTTATTTTTGACAGAAAGATAGAGACAGAGCACGAGAAAGGGAGGGGCAGAGAGGGAGACCCAGAATCCGAAGCAGGCTCCAGGCTCCGAGCTGTCGGCACAGAGCCCGACGCGGGGCTGGAACTCACGGACCGTGAGATCGTGACCTGAGCCGAAGCCGGACGCTCAACCGACTGCGCCACCCAGGCGCCCCTAAGTGGATCCATTTTTAAATCAGGCTAGCAAATCTCAATTAGCATTCAACCTCCTCCGTGAAGTCTGAAATGTCTGACTGACACCGCGGTTTGAAGAACTTAAGACCAGGGGCGCCTGGGCGGCTCAGTCAGTTAAGCGTCCGACTTCGGCTCCGGTCCCCATCTCGCGGTTCGTGGGTTCAAGCCCCGCATCAGGTTCTGTGCCGACAGCTCGGAGCCTGCAGCCTGCTTCAGATTCTGTCTCCCTCTTTCTCTATCCCTTCCCCATTCATCCTCTGTCTGTCTGTCTGTCTCTCCGTCTCAAAATAAACATTAAAAAAATTTAAAAATTTAAATAAAGACAAGCAATGTTTCAAGGTGCCTGGGCAGGCGTGGGCAGACGGACGAAGAGGCAGGGCTATGCTCCCTATCTGGGATGTCCTTGAGCATATCACAACATAGCAGCTGTGTCAAATTGAGTGAAGGGTGAAGGAAAGAATACTAAGGGAAACAGACTTGCACATGAATGTTTTAGATGATACTCCCAATGACCCAATGGAAGCAGAGTAAGGTCCACGGAGCTCATCACATGCCGACACTTCACGGCAATTCATCAGAAACATTTAACTTTTACAATGGGAAAACAGAAGCACAAATGTTTAGATGACATGCCCAGCAAACACCTGCCTACCTTCCCAAGACCGCCGGAAGGACCCAGCGACATAGCATACGCAAACTTGTAAGTTGAAAAGAAGTAAAACACAGTAACTGCCTCAGCTCCCACAGCAAATAAGGCCGTAGTCCGGTCATGGTCACTACGTGCGTCTCCTAGAACAATGCTTCTCAAAGTTACCGTGTCCACAGATCACCCCGGAGTCCTTGCCAAAGAGCAGATTTCTCATCGGGTAGGTCGGGGTGTGGGGGTGGGGGCAGGGGTGGGGAGATCCTGCTCCCCACCCAGTTCCTGGGCAAGGCAATGCCAGCCCCCGGGGACCACCCTCGTGAGGAGCGAGGCTCTGAGAGGTCACCCCGGTTCTTGGTGCAGGACGGCTCTGGTAGGACACATTCCTGAGTGCACTGCAGGCGTGAGCGTCCCTACCGTGGGCTTTGGAGAAAGTCGGCATGCTTCGTTTGGTTCTGAACAGAGTACTTTAAACTCAGTGGCAAAGTGTCCTTTCTCGGGCGGCCCAAGAGCTCAAGGGTTGATTTTTAATTACGGTGTCTGCCAGGCTCTAGTTTTCTAGGACGAGAGTCGGCAACATGCAAAAACCCAGAAAGCTGATTTGCCAGCGTGCTATCCTAGACTTCAGCTCCTCTCCAAGGGGGGGTCGGAGGAAGGGAAGAACTCTGTCCTCGTAAACACGCCCCGACACACACAGCAAAAGAAAACCCTGCCAGTTTGGAACTAAATTTGGACTAAATTATCTTCTCTATCGGAAGAATCGGGCTCAAAATATCCAGGAGGGGGAAAAAAAAGAAAAAACACCTGAGCAAACAAGAAACTTGCAGAAATGCAGCTCCCTCCTGATACAGAAGCACTCTGGTCTCACGGAGTCTGGCCGAGAATAAAAAGACACCAGCAGGGTCTGCAGACCGGTGGTTGTCCAGGCTGCGTGTGCATCAGAATCATCTCGCTGGACAAAATTCAGACGCTCCACCCCCAGGGTTTCCGATCGATCGGGCCGGAGGGAGGGCGCAGAAAGGTGCTGATAAGGCCACTGCCGGGGTCCCCAGACGTGGCCCGCAGCACAGAGTCTATGCAAGGGGGAGGCACCACGTCTCCCACACAACCGCACCCCGGCGCCCAGCACCGGGCCCGGCACGCACCGCTCGCCCCCAACAAGTATTTGCCGAACCAATGCCTGTTCTAACTTTCACTTCCAGAAACATTTCACTGCTCGCCTATATACACTTGCACTTTGAAAGCCAATTACACGTGTCCCAGGCATGACAGCCCGTGACCCGTAAACGGGGACCTGTAAACGAAATCCATCCCAATCACAGACACTGGTATCACTTTTCCCAGACACTCTCCAGACGGTCGGCCTCTGAGCCTTCTCCCGCTAAAGCGGAAACGCACACACAACTCACCGGGCCGGAGGACCCCAAAAAGAAGGACCCTACTCGGGTAAGACAGGTCAATTCATTTCACGCATGCTCGGGCAAAAACGAAATCTTTCATCAAGACAAGAATTTGCTGGGAGAGCACACAAATATCTGCGTCCCCCTCGGAAACCCAGAGATGGTGCCGGACCCAAGATGCAGCCCCGCAGGACCAAGTGCGGGGCGGGGGGGGGGGGGGGGGGGGGCGGCGTTGCGGATTAACTCCCTAACTCCGAGCTCTGCACAGAAGGGGCTGCGGCTGGCGCTCTTCAGATCCTCTGCCTGATCTGCACGTTACCATAGCCACCAACCTTCCGAAAAACAGGTGTTTCTGTTAAAATTAGCTGTTTCAAACTGTTCGGTGTTCTAGATCCCTAGATGCCAGCTTTAAAAAAAAAGCGTTCACGGGATAACCAATCAGAGGTCACCGATGCTTCCGGCATCATAGTCTTTAGATCTTCCTGAGAAACATCTCCCCTAAATTAGGAGAAAGGGGGGTGGGGGGGAGGAAAGAAACTGAAGTCGGGGAGAACACACACACCACACACACAATTTCTCTAGTTCCTCCCATCGACCCGGAACGAATAACAGGACGAGGCCATGCTTAAACCAGCCAAGGAAAGACAGCTTTTTTTTTTCGGGTTAAGTCTTGTGTTTGAAAGCCTTTTGTCCCGCTTATTTGCCTTGACTGTCATAAATAATGGCTTTTGTTCTAAGACTTTAGGCATAATGATTTCCTTCTCTCCCGAAGATCCAAAGGAAGGTTTTCAACATCCCCGGTCAGGATGGCCCCATTAATCCTGGGTAAGAAAACGTGCCCTTGGATGTCAAAACGGCCCAAGGATGAGGTCTTAAGTGAACTCTAATGTGGTTTAATTAAAACAAAACAAAACAAAACCAGGCCACTCTGATTTTAGTCCTGGAACACCAGTGATCTCTGCTGACCTCGTGAAACCCAATGAACTAGGTCTGAGACGTTCCTTTTTTAAAAATCAGGGCTATTTTAAAAACAAGTTTAGCAAGCTGGTGCACTGAAAGCTGAGATGACACGAGGCGCTCGCCTACAGAAGCAGCACAGACACAGAGATGCACTGTGTTCCTTGTTCTGGTTTCCCGAGAACCTGCTGAACAAAATACAAGAATTCATTTCGAGCCACCTGCTGGAAGAAAAATCCCAAACTTATCTTAGAGACAGAAGGAGGGAAGGGAGGACGTTAAGACACCAGTGAAACTTTTAACCACTTCAGAGGACAGAGATTTTGAATATTACAGGACACCTTTCATATACAGAAATGTAAAGAGACACCACCAGGTGGCTATGACAAAAAGAAGCTTTAAAATTGATTTGCTGGCAGGCTAGGTAACTTCATCCAAGTAGACAGAGAAAGCGAGGGTTTTTTTGGCACGCGGTGTCCTGAAAATTGCTTCTGTACGGAATGAGCCCAAGCAACAACTGGCGATTATCTTTGTCTGAATCAAACACCAAACTTAACGGGTTCCTGGCTCTAGTTTTGTTTTACCTTGTTCTTTTCAGTTTGCTCTCTGTGACCTGCCTAGGCTAAAGGAAGCAGATAATTAGAGACTCTACAATAACTTCTGTACATAAATAAAAGTAGCCATTCCTATATGCAAGCAGGATGGTCGTTGGCACACGGGTTAAGATTCCTCCCCGCAAATACTTCCGGAACCTGGCTGACCCAGACTTAAAGAAGGGGCAGGGGGACAGGAAAAAACATTCTCAAGGTCATTTTCATTTTTTACACACTTTAAACGTCTAAATCTACCAGGACCCAGGAGAAAGCCAAGAGCGCCACTGACGGTTTTTTAAGAAACGTGTACGTGTACTACCATTTTAAGACTTTTCCAAACATCGAATTCAGAGCAGTTACACGATCTAGTCTTACCCAACACGGGTTTACACGCCGAGCATGATGTTCCAGTAACAAACACAGCTATTCAAGTAAAACAGACGTCGAAAGGACTTTCTAACATATTATGGTGAGAAAGTCTTTCTTCTCAGATCCGTGGGAACTACAAAGGTTTAGGCACAACAAACCCCAAGAAAAGTGTAAACGGAGCAAATTTAAAGCATGTATGACTTCTCCTCCGCGTGGCTCTCCAGGACAGGCGCTGCAAATAAACATGTTACACTTTCCGTGGGGAAATGTCCAACACGTAACTAGGTTCAGCAAAACTGTAACACCCCTCCCTCCCCAATGTTTTCTTAGCGTGTCTGCAGAGAGGACAAACCACCTCAAAATAACTCCAAACTTCAACTGACGGAGATTCTTCCAACGCAGAATCAACCAGGGCAGATCTTGAGACAAGGTCACCAAAATCAGCCCTTGGCCTGCAACTATGCTGAGGCTCTAGAAAGTTCTCCACGCTTCCCGCCCCCCCCCCCCCCCACCACCTCTCCCTCTATTACAGGCCAGATCCCTCTGTACTTTCTCCTGACATCACGGGATCTTGTCCGAATAGACCCGCCTACGTAAATGAGGCTCCACGCTCTCCTGGAAAGAACTTGGTCTACTTCGACAGCTGCACTGCACGGACCCTCCGACCCGAGGAGGGTGGGGTACCACGCAGGATTAGGGAGACCCTTAATCTGAAAGAGACGGGCAGAATGGCACTCAGACCAGGGTCAGCCTGAACCAGTGTTCATCAGGGCAGAAAGGGGTGGGAGACAAAGGGGGCTGACTTACGTTCCAGGAGAAACCAGAGGCCAGACAAAACCCCACCGACAGCCCAGCCCCCGCACCCACGCCCGTGACACGTGCTTTACATCGACAGTGTCACACGGTGCTCGCTTCTTGAATTCCAGGCTGCTCAAAGCGGTGACTCTCCAGGAAAAAGGAGACAGCGCTGAGGACCGGAGGCACTGCTCCCGAAGCACAGGCTCCGGGGCGCCCTTCCAGAGAGCGCGTGCCGAGTGCAACGTCACAGCGATCGAACATCAACAATAAGTGCCAAAGGCCATCTGAGAAACATAACATTTTAATAGATGAAATAAATACTCCAGTACATGCACGGTAAAAACTTGACATTGGGGGGAGGGGGGAAGGAGGGGGGAAATCACTCTATAGTGTAAATTAAAAAATAAAACACACACTCACAGTAGCTTTCCCCCCCATTTGCAAATCACATGGCAATGTCATACTCTCAACACAAAGTATACGCCTAATCCAACACGATTTGCTTAAAAAAATAACAGCATACAAAAAAAAAAAAAAAAGATAGCTACATCCATGTCTAAGGAGTGAAACTGAGGTAACCTTTCTTTTAATTAGGAAAAATCAAAACAAAACGGAAAAAAAAAAAAAAAAAAAACGGGCCAAAAAAGAAACGAACCCATGACCTCCTTCCTGCCCGATTGGTTAGAAAATTGAGGGGCGGAGCTCCGGAACAGGAGCCGGGGGAGGGCGCGCCACCTCGTGGTCCCTGCTGCGCGCGCGCAGGTGGGCGCTGCGGCGGGAGGGGCCCCCAGCTCTCTGGAAGGTTCTTTCCGAGCGTCTGCCGTGGGGGAGGGGCTCCCCCTGGGATTTCTTTGGTATAAATGGAGAGGGGCGGAGAGTGAGTATCTTCCTCTAGTGGGGCGGGGGGGAGGGCGAAGGGGCGCGGGGCGGGGGTGCTAATTCACAGAATTGGAATTCACTGGCGGTAAAGTCCTGGGCGAAGACCTCTCCCGTAAAGCCTGAGATAGCAGGGTGCAGCCTTCAGACACGGCGCAGGCCGAGTTCCTCAGCCTCTCCCTGTGGTCCGACATCTTGGCGCCCCCGTCGGGGTGCTGCGCCAGATCCCTGAGGCACTGGGTCAGGAGCACGCAGGCCGACACCACGCTCATGGCGCCGCCCAGGATGGCGGTCTGCACCGCCTTGCCCTCGGCGCTCACGGCCGCCGCGCGACCCAGGAACTGCGGCTCGGTGGCGAAGCCCACCAGGGCGCTCACGGCCTGCACCAGCGGCCCGCTGAAGAGCGCGCAGCGGCTGCGGGCCAGCTCGCTGGGCGCCGCCTTCACCTCGCGCACGCAGGCCAGCAGCGCCGACGCGCTGGTGCTCATGCACTTGACGCCCAGCTTGAACTGCTCGCGGGAGAAGCGGTCCCGGGACTTGTCGCTGGCCAGGGCGCACGCGTCCGTCAGGAACTTGAGGTTGCGCGACAGGCCCTGGGACACCTCCAGCAGCAGCTGCGGCGTCATGTCGGCCAGCGGGGTGGCGCGCAGCACGGCGCAGCCCTGCTCCACCTCGTGGCGGCAGCGCGTCACGCGGTAGCGGTCCACCAGGCCCGGCTGCGCGGGCTGCGCGCCCGGCGTGGCCACGGCCGCCAGGTAGGCCGCGTGGGCGGAGCACTCGGTCAGCGACACCACCAGGTCGCCCAGCTCCACCAGGCTGTCCCCCGCCTCCCCGAAGCGGCCCATGTTGAGCTGGCTCTGCACGTCGTGGGTGAGGATGGAGAGCCCCTTGGTGCGCGCGATGATCGTGTCCCGGCACTGCTCGAAGGACTCGGCGGCGCCGGCGCAGGAGGAGGCGGGGCCCTCGAAGAGCACGGGCCGCGCCTCGCTCGACAGCAGCAGCAGGTCGGCCACCAGCTGCATCTTGCCCTTGCAGTGGTCGCAGACGGACACCAGCCTCTTCCGCGGCTGCGAGCAGGCCCCCCCGACGGCGCTCGCAGGAGCCGGAGAAGCGGCCTCGCCAGCGGGCTTCCCGGCGCTGCCGCTAGCCATCGCGCCCGGGGGGCACTGGCATGCCGCTGGGGAGCCCGCTACCGCCGCCGCTGCCACTGCCGCCGCCCCCGCGGCCGTCGCGACTCGGCTGGCCAGGACCGCGGTGCCTTCCCCGCACCATCATGCCATCCACCGCGCCGGGCGGAAGGCGCTGGGCTGCGGCGGCCGGGGCCCGGGCGGCGCGGGGCGGGCCCGAGGGCCAGAGGACGCAGGAGGCTCTCCGGGGCGCGGGGAGGGGCTGCGGCGTTCGGCCTCCTGGAGGGCTTGCGGGAACCATGAACCGGGGCACGGCCAGACTCACGGAGCGCGCTCCTCGTCGCCGGGCTGCCAGGAAAGTCCCTTCTGCTGGGCCGCCGCTGCCGCCGCCTTCCTGGGCATGGCCCGGCCCGGCCGCCGGAGCGGGAGGGCGGGGGGGGGGGAGCTGGGAGGTGTCCTTCCTTCCTTCCTTCCTTTCTTTGAAATCAAAATCTCTTCCTCGGGGAGGAGCGCGGGCGGCGGCTCGGGCGGGCTCTGCTGTCAGCCTCCTCGGGCTCGGCGGCGCACGTGGGCTTCAGGCGCCCCGACCCCGCCGGGCGGCACTTGCCCGCGACGGCGGCCGGGGCCGGCGCGGTGGGGCGCGCATCTCCCGCCGCCCGGTCTCGGGACGCGGCGCCGGCGGCGGCGGCGGCGGCTGGCCGAGGGTGTGGCCGGAGCTGGAGTCAGAGTCGGGCGGGAGCCTGCACTGATTGCGCACAGCGGCCGCCCCGCTCGCGCGCTCGCCCGCCCGCCACGCCCGGGCGCGCCGGCCGCCGCGGCCGCCCCTTCCCGCCTCGCCGGCTCACAGCGCGCGGCCCGGCGCCGAGGCGGCACGCCCTCCCCGACCGCGCGCCCCGAGGCCGGCCGCCGGCCGCGGGCGCGAGTCCATCCCGGTCGCCTGGTCGCCTGGGGCCCGCGGCGGCTGCGCTCTCCCGAGCCCCCGGGCCCTGCGCATCGGACGCCCGGCGCGCGTCTCCCCGGCGGCCGCGCCAACTCAGAAGGTCCCCGCGGCGCCGCGGCCGCCCGCCCGGGCCCCGGCTCCTGCCATTTCCGTCAGCCGCCAACTTCCGAGCGAGCCGGGAGAAACCGAAAGGAAAAGGGCGGGGGCCGCCTCCCGTGCCCGCGCGGGCCGTGCGAGCGCCGCCGCCCTGCCGGGGCCGCCCGAGCCTGCTCCCCTCCGCGTCCGCGCCTCGCCCCCGGGCTCGCCGCCGCCGCCGCCGCCCGGCCGTCACCTCCCCGGAGCCTATAGAAATCTTTTGTGTGGCGTCACCGCCTTTCGTTTAAATCCCGCTTCCTCCTCTCGCCCTTCCTCCCGCCCCCTCCGCCGCTCCCGGATGCTCGCGCGATGCGCTGCTCCTCCCCCGGGAAGCTGGGTGGCTGCGGGGGGACGCCGCCGCCCAGCGCGCCCGCCGCGGGCGCGGGGCCGGGGATCCCGCGGGGGTGGGGGTGGGGGCGGGCCGGGGGTCCCGCGGGGGTGGGGGGCGGGGGTGGGTCGTCCGGGCGCGCGGCCCGGGCGGGGACGCGGGGCGCGGCCGCCGGCGGCCTGACGGGCGCCCTGGGCCGGCCCCGGGGCTGCACGCTTCCCGCCCGCCGAGTGGGCGAGTCTCGAAGGGGACTGTTTGTGCGCCGCAGGGAGGAGGGCGTCCCCTGGAGACGCGCCGGGGGCCTGGCTGCGCGCTCCGCGGGACCCGGGCCGGCTGGGCCAGACGTCGCCCTGCCCTTTGTTGTGCGTGCCCCTCCTCCCCGGGGCGCCGAGGGCGCCGGCCGGGGAGTCCGAGAGGAGCCGGGGTGGGGGTGGGGGGTTGGCTGTGTGGTTGGATCGCGGTCTTTGCGCCGGACTTCCTGCGGGCACTCTCTCTCGGGCCGTGTAGGAGTTGTGTGACCCAGTGCGAGCTCTCCCCCCCAAGTGGCCGTGGTCTCGTCTCGAGATCAGATGGCGTGCACCGACTGCTGGAGGGCCTGGCTCGCCAGCAGTAGCGGCTAGACCCTCTCCTAACGAGGACGACTTCCGCTCCGTGATGGGGTCGTAGTGGCCCCTGTGAAGGAAGACGAACAGCCTTTCGGGGATAAGCAACCGATGGTCTGATGGCTCAAGAGCCTCCCTAAGGGCAGGAGGACAGCCAGTGGCCGGGCGAGGAGCCCACCCCAACCTGTTTTCATCTTACCCAGACCTGGCTGGTCAGGAAGCGGTTCAGGCATCTGGGCTCCCTCCCAGCCAAGGGCCCCCCAGATGCCCAGCCCCTCGCAAGCTGGGTGTGTCCGCCAACGGAAATGTTTGTTCCTCTGTCCCTTCCTGGGACCTCGGGGTCACCTTTTTTTTTTTTCGGCCAGCCAGTTAAGGTTACTTGTAACTAAGATGACCTTGCAACTTATCCAAACTGAGGCTTCTCTGAGAGTGAATTGTGAAGTACATTACTTTAAAAATTAACCAGGAACAACGGATACGAGCCTGAATGGCTATAGTCACCCTACTTATAACACAAAGTGTCCTTAGATATCTTCTAGAATCTAGCCGGACCCACTTGTTTTGCAAGGCAAGGCCAACGAAACTGGTGATTTTCTAAACGCGGGGCAAATCTATAGGGTTAAAATCCCTTTTGTTTTTCTCTGAGCAAAAACCAGTTGGACGAATCGAGCTCTCTCCCTGGCAATCCAGGAAAGTACCCTGTTCTTCCGTAGCTCCGGAAACTTACTAGAAGTCAAACCCTTCCCGCCATTCCCGGTTTATTCATGAAGCTTGCTCTAGGATCGGGATTTTTCTCCCAAAGCTCCTTGGCTCTTCGGGGTGATGTTTTCCTTCCACGTATGCACTCTCTTGGTTTTGCTGGAAGCCTTCTGCCTCCTCCGCGAGCTCTTACACATAGAATGTCCCGCCACATTTGCTTTAGCTTTAAAAGCAGATCGGATTATCTTCTTGGCCTTCCTGCTTCATTTTTCAGGTACGGCAGCTCCTACACTGACCCTTCCCCATACTATCTGCGCCTGCCTTTTGGGTCACCTTACCCTCTGCCATCATTCATTCACTCCACGAACACTGGACACCCAGCACGTGCCAGGACCCACGCCGGGCACGAAAGTTACATAATAAGTAACGGAAGGGCTCTACCTTCGGAGGGGCAGAGCCCAGAGAGGGCAACAAAGTGACACAAGGGAGTCGTCATCGGAATGGTGACAGCACGGAGGACAGAAAGTACCAGGGATACTGCTGCTCACCGATGTTCAGTTGCAATTAGGCTGGGGGGGGGGGGGTGGAACATGAGCAGGACAGACACCCATGTCAAGCCCGGTGCTGTAGCCTATTGTAGCCTAACTTGATTGGTAGAAGGCGGGCTGTATGTGCCCCTCGGAGTCACCGGAGTAAGGACTTTCTCTTGAGAAAACTCCACTCATTGGGGCGCCTGGGGGACCCCGACTTCGGTTCAGGTCACGATCTCGCAGTTTGTGAGTTTGAGGCCCACATTGGGCTCGCTGCTGTCAGCGCAGAGCCCGCTTCGGATTCTCTGTCCCCTTCCTCTCTGCCCGGCTTGTGCTCTCCCAACGTAAATAAATATTAAAAAAAAAAAAAAAAAAAAAACCACCTCCGCTCATCATCCCTTCGAATCCTCTCTTGAAATATAATAATGAACCAAAGGCACTATGCAAAGCGTTTTCCACTAAAATGGAAATTGGGTCAGAGAAGAAAGCTGCAGATACACGGGCTGAAGGGTTGGCTGGGGGAAGGTGAGTGGAGCCCTCAAGGGGAAGCTGGGGCCGAGTGGAAAATAGCACGACACTTCGTGGGCATTTAATAAATACGTGAACGAGCAAGATGCGAGTAGAGAGCTGCCTGAGGGTTTGGGGAGGCGAGGTGGAGCTGATTGGGATCGGACCAGGCAGGACTGGGGAGACGTGCTTTCTCTCCTTCCTCGCCTATTCTAGAAGGGGTGTCGGCCACCTGGACTTTGGGCAGGGATGACACCTTCGACAGTATGAACGCTCTGTTTGGGTTCATTTTAATGTTTTTTTCTTTTTGAGAGAGAGAGCGTGGGGGAGGGCCAGAGAGAGAGAGAAAGAATCCCAAATAGGCTCCCCAGCACAGAACCCGACGCGGGGCTCGAACTCACCAACGGTGACATCACGACCTGAGCTGAAATCAAGAGTGGGAGGCTTAACAGACTGAGCCACCCAAGTGCCCCGGGTTTTTTGGGTTCTTTTCAATTGTAGCCAAACATTCACAACATAAAACTTTCCGTTTAGCCGTTTCTGTGAACTTGGCCGCAGTTCAGTGGCGTTATGCACGTTCGCGGTGTTGTGCAACCGCCCGCCCCGCTCGCCTTCGGATGGATACCTCTCGTCTTCCCAAGTGGAAGTTCTGTTCCACTCACCGTTCACGCCTCATGTCCCTCCCCCCAGCCCCTGCCACCCACTGTTCCGTTTTCTGCCTCTATAGATTTGTCTGCTCTGCGTTCCTTATGTAAGTGGAACCACACATACCCTAGTTTTCCTTCTGTGTCTGGCTTATTTCACCTAGAATAACGTCTTCGTGGGTCACGGGTATTGTAGCAGGTGTCCGAATTTCCTTCCCTTTGAAGACTGAATAACATTCCATTGCAGGGGTATAGGCTGGGTTTTGATGCCCAAGGGTCAGGCGCTCTCCGGGGCTTAAAGACCGACAACCAAGCTGTGTCTGGTCTGCTGTGCCACCTGGTGGTCAGTGAGGGGCGTTCTCTGCCCTGATGCATCTTTCCCTTGAAGCAGCTCTCCCTTGGTCTTGTTTTGGCTCCCAGATGAGCCCCTTCTGACTCAGGCGGTCTTTTCTTACAGGGAGCCAAACACCACTCTGTATCATCTTCCTTTTCGAGCCTCCTCTACAGGACGGGAATTTATATCTGGAAACTTACCCCTACCCCCTCCTTTTCCCTGATTCACTCAGCCCCACTGGTGATGAACGAGTGTGTGACAGCCCTAGGGCTGTGGTTCATCAGGGGCGGGATCACGTTGTGACAGGTCCACCCCCCCCCCCCCCCAGCATGCCGTCTTGCGCTCTGGTGTATCTTGTTCCCAGCCCTTAAGAACTCCTGGGGAGGATCACATGCATTACTCCCACATCCTCCCCATCCTCCCCCCGCCTCCTCCCTCCCTCTGTGCCCTCTCTCTGTTCATCTGAAGCTGAACGGGGGAGGGAGGTGGTGTGCAAGGCTGGTTATACCACGGCAGGCACACGTGAGCACTCAGGTCCCAAGAGCTGGGAGATCTGGAATTCTCTCCAGTCTGGTTTCCAGAAAGCCCTGCATAGAGGTGAAGATTGCTTTCACGGGTAAATTCTCTACCCCATTTCCCGACTGGTGAATCATCTTGGGGGTTATTTTCCATTTTCCAGAACTCTGTAGGGGAGGAAAGATAAATGCCAAGATCCAGGTTCCCTGAGTTCCCAACACCAGTCCTGCCGAACCATTTTTGATACCTCTCATGGTGCCTAGCACATAATAAGTCAGTAACCGCAGACTGACTAGCTTTATGGCCTTTAGGTGGAGCCTCTCCGACCCCCCCACAGACCAGGGCATCTCTGCCCCCCGAGTATCCATTGTGCACAGCGACAGCGTGGCCGTGAGCACAGTGTATTTGTAGCTGTTGGGGACAACCCTGTCACGTCTTTAAGCGCAAGGACTTGATGTGTTCCTTTCTTCCCCCACACCTATTTGCAATACTCTGCAAGGAAGGCGTCCTTTCACTGAGCCAAAATCCTGCTGGCCACAGCTCTTACTTAGCCGTGAAAGTCCTGGACATTCACAAACCCACAGCAGGGGCATGGCCTGCGTGTGGTCATGACGTACGGCTCCTGGCTCCGGGGTTGAAGCAGAGGCCAGAGGCCTATTTGCTTAGCGAGAGCGTGCACCCCATTTTTTCTTACAGCTTCTTGTAGACAGTCCAGGGAGGCGATTCTTTGGAATCAGAGACTGTGAGTTCACTAGACGTATCCGTGCTGCAGAGCACAGCCGATGTTTCAGGCGACACCGATAAAAGTCGTCCCTTCTCCTCTTAGAAGATTCAGATCCGATCCTCAAATTTTCAAGGCAGTTGCAATACCATGGATAATTCGGATTAAGTGTATTATTCTGGGAATTTCAGTCAAAATTAGACTTTTTTCCCTTATATGCTGGTAGAGAGAACAGTATTAATCAATATTTTAGGGGCATCCGTGTGTTTATGTGTGTCTCACCCCTTTTAGAATATAACTGACTTGACATCCCACTGCTCAGAGATAACCATTAGCCACATATTTATAGCTATTTTCCTATGCATTCATAGATACATATGATTTTAATACCATTTTATAACATTTTATTTAATAAATAAGATGACCGGTTTTAATATCAACAAATATACATCTAGGAATCATACATGATGATTGTAATGTTCCCCATTGGACAAGTGGATGACAGTTTTGCAATCTGTGAGTGTAGATTTTACAGTCCGCTCTTGTCGAACATCCAAGGTTCTCCTGTTTTCCCCTCTTTTTAAAAAAAAAAAAAAATTTGTGTTTGTTTATTTTTGACAGAGAGAGAGAGAGACAGAGCACCAGCGGGGGAGGGGCAGAGAGAGAGGGAGACACAGAATCCGAAGCAGGCTCCAGGCTCCGAGCTGTCAGCACAGGGCCCGACGCGGAGCTCGAACTCACAAACCGTGAGATCATGGCCTGAGCCAAAGTTGGGACGCTCAACCAACTGAGCCACCCACACACTCCTCCTGTTTTCCCCTCTTATGGAAAGAGTCGCAGGGGCACCTGGATGGCTCAGTGGGTTAAGCCTCTGACTCTTGGTTTCGTCTCAGGTCATGATCTCACGGTTCGCGAGTTTGAGCCCCGCGTCGGGCTCTGCGCTGACAGCTCGGAGCCTGGGGCCTGCTTCGGATTCTGTGTGTGTGTCTCTCTCTCTCTCTGTGCCTCCCCCACTGATGCTCTGTCTCTCTCTGTCTCTCAAAAAAGAAACGTTAAAAAATTAAAAAAAAAAAAGAAAAGAGTTACTTAGGATTATTACAACAGGTACATGAAGAAATACATGTAAAGCACTGGGAAGAATTGCTGCCATATGGTAAGTGCTCCGTGTTATGATCAGCTCTAGTGTTTTCATTGTCCGTTTCCTCGGAGTCAGTTCTTGGAAGCAGAATCGCTAAGCAGAGATCACGTACATTTTTGTAGGGTTTTGATAGCGTTCACCTAATTTTCTTGTGGAAAAACTGCCCCCCCCCCACCCCCGTAAGCAAATGAGACTGCTTATGTCGTAAGCATTGTCAACAGGGTACGCTATAATTCCATCCTGGCCCATAGGATAGGTAAAAAATCATATCTTGTATGTATCCTGGTGAGATTCAGCACTTTTTGCTCGTGTATAAATTGGCCATTTATTGATTCTGAGTAGAGAACAGTATTGCTCGTGTCCTTTCCCATTTTTCAGTTGGGGTGTTCGTCTTTTTTCTTACTGAGTTGTAAGATATTTTTGTCCATGCTCTGTTGGAGTCTAACTTACTTTTTGCCTTTGAACTTATTTTCCTGGGGCTTGGCAAACACACGTTTTAACTGTTCTACTTAGATGGGAGTCCCCCTCTCCTGTTCACCCAGAGTGGTGGTGGCCAGGAATGGACTCTCACCCTAGCCTGGGCCAATCATGTTCTCCTCTGGAAATCTGGGAGTGCTACCAAAAGAGAATCAAGTAGTTGCTGTCTGTGAATAAATTTAGGGGCAGGTAAAGCCCGTGAGATATGTTTCGCCTTTTCTTGCATTGGGCAAAAGTCAGGAATGGTAAATAACCATTGTTCCCCATCTCCAACTTAGCCCCACCCCCAGGACCCTCCTCCCTTACCTCCCCATGATCCAGTCTTTAAAGGGTTAATGTTTGGCACACCAGAGCCTCCCAAACCACCCAAACCACAGGTACCTTTCAGGTTACAGGCCTCAGTTCTGTTGGTCAGTATTCCATTCCAGTTTTTCAACATTCTGAACATCACTAACCCCTTCCCCCTGTCCGGATGCCCGCCCCGATTCCCAACACTGCCAGAACGTCGCAGCCTCCGGTTGAGGCATCCCTCCTCTGCTGTTGAGGACACAAGCCAGGATAAACCCAGATGAGGACACCGGTTAGATCTGAGACTCAATTGTGCAATCTGCAGTCACTGAACCGCTGAAAGGAGAGGTGGGTATGAAACCCGAAAGCAATGAGAAGTTCGTGGCTTCACTTAGCCCCTAACCATGCAAAACTCTTTCACTTCTGTTCCCTCCTCTCCTGCCCCGCAGCACTGCCTCAGACCTGGTTGGACTCCTGTCTCGCCCCATCTGAGCATTCCTGCCTCCAGACTCCTTTTCAGTGGCTCTTGCCCATGGCTCCCCGTTTAACTATGTGAGCGTCTCAGTGGTGACCTTTGGGCCGTGACCCCCGGTAATCTGCATTATACTGACTGTGTATTGTTTATCTCCTCTGCTATATGGCCATCTCTTTAGCGCAGGGATCTTGCCATCAATGCCTCATCTGGTTTTTGGTTGACAGTAGGCCCTTAGAAAATAAATGCTCGCAGAGCTGAACTGACTCAAGTTCCAAACACCAAAACGATGACAGCAGTCAATGCAGATGTTTTCACAAAAGTCAGTGGGTTATAGACTGAATTGATTTGTGCCTTCGATGAAAGTCGGTAGCCCCGGAATTTTTCACACAATCCCACTAGTATCTGTGAAACAGTAAATGACTTTTTTTTTTTTTCTTTCTGTATAACCAGACACCGTGGACCAGGAATCTCAGCACTTTCGCACCTTAGCCTGGCCGCTGGCAAAATAAATGAGCAGGGTGACCCCTCCCAGCGGAGCACATGATCGACCACAGCTGTTCATGTTTTTTAGCATGACTGCACCGGGACAGGGCTCTGAGCCACTGGGTGGAGCCCTGGGGAGAAAGCTTATGACATTTCCCCTATGATTTCAGAGAAGAAAAGGAAAAAAAACCCTCTTTTTCTTGTGAGTTTCTGCTCCATGTCAACGGAAAATGTCATAGACTATATACATATGGATGCACGCATGCGTGCCTCTGCTGGGGGAGAGAATTTACACAACTGTCCTGGGAGAGAAGGTGCTGCCTGCATTGTTAGGTAGCTGTCTACGCAGCAGCCGCTTCCTCTCGTCCCTTGGTAACAGAATCCCGCTTTTATTTGGGGTGACAACGTATACAGCTAGAAGACGGTCTCCCAGCATCCTTCGGGGGGCTAGGTTCCAGCCAATGAGATGTGAGCAGACACGTGTGGCTATCCACGCAGGCTGCTTAAAGGAAGCTAGCTCCCTAGAAAAGTGTGCCCCTTTGACTCTCCTTCCTTCCCCCTTCCCCTGGATGAAAGTCATCCTAACGCAGGTGCTCCAGGGGCCATCCCAGCACTTGCCGTGAACTTGAGGGTAGAAACCAGCAGCCAGTATCACGGAGCAAGGTAAGAAAGAGGCTGGGTGCCCGGTGACCGAGGTACACTACCAGCCCTAGACGCTTATGTTTCTAACCGCTTCTGCGAAAGAAAAATGAAACAGTTAACAACAAAGCCCTCTGTCTTGTTTCAGCCACTTTACGAGAAACTCAGTTTTCTGTTATATGCAGCCTACCACGGATCCAATCCTATCCAAGCGGGATACGCTAGTTTGCCAGGGCCGCTGTACCAGAGTAGAGCGGATCAGGTGGCTTAAACAACAGGACTTTATTTTCTCACTGCTCTGGAGGCCAGAAGTCCCCGGTGGAGGTGTTGGCAGGATTGGTTTCTTCTGAGACCTCTCTCCTTGGCTTGTAGAGCGCCACCTTCTTCCTGTGTCTTCACATGATCTCTACCCTGTAGGATTATGATCAAATTTCCTTTCTTTTTCTTTTTTTCTCCAATTTTTTTTAGTGTTTGTTTATTTTGGAGAAAAAGAAACACAGAGTGTGAGTAGGGGAGGAGAGAGAGGGAGACACAGAACCTGAAGCAGGCTCCAGGCTCTGAACTCTCAGCACAGAGCCCCACAAGGGGATCATGAGATCATGGACCACGAGATCATGACCTGGGCCGAAGGGAGACACTTAACCGACTGAGCCACCCAGACGACCCCCAAATTTCCTCTTCTTAAAAAAGACGGCATACTGGGACCAATCTTTGCAACCTCTTGTTAACTTAATCACCTCGGTAGCACCCCTATCTCCAAATACAGTCACATTTTGAGGTACTGGGATTAGGATTTCAACATATGAAATCTGGGGGAGATACAATTCAGCCCATAACATAAGGCAGGAATAAAGAGGTTTACTGTGGCTATTTTTTTTCTTTTGGTAATAGAAAAATTGGGAAGAAGTGTCCATCAGTAGGGTAAGAGAGAAATAAACTATCGCAAATATGCTATGCCGAAGCATAAAGCAAGTTCGCGTTATATTGCTAAGTGAAAACACTTAAGGAGTCAAAATGTTTACCAATATGTACACTCTGTTGCCATAGACCTACATATAACAAGATTTATATGAAACACATTTCAAGAGACATTTTCATGTTTAAAAATGTACAGAAAAATGTATACAATATGTGACAAACGGCTTGATTGGAGGCCAGTTGTGGGGTGGAGCAGAATGTTTGGAACGTTGTACGACGTGTGACTATCTTACAAGTACAGTGTCTTTTTTCATGTTTTTACATAATTAACAATTTAAAAGAAACATCAGCAGGTCGCGCCATTTAAAACTCGTGTGATTCGAAAGCATCTCTGTCCACGCTCTTTTTAAGTAAGAAACAAACAAACAAAAAGATCCAGCTTTAAAATGCATTAGTCAGAGCCTACAGTACTAGGTTAAAATCAGACAAAATACTGAAGCTGTCTTAAAAATGAAAAGCGATGCGTTTAAGTCTTATTCGCGTTCCAGAGATGACAGGGATCCTGAAAGCTGGTGGCGCTGAATCCTCTGTGCCCAAGAGCAGAGCAGCGGGCCCCGTCCATCCGTGACCTGAAAAGGCAGAGCCACCTGCCACTCACTACTTGGTAAGCGGCTGCAGGAAGGGAGAAGAAGCGCCCGACAGGCTACGACGGTTTTCCCGGAGCCCAGGCAGCTCCCAGAACTTCCCCTCCAGTTCCTTTCGCAGGCCAGAAACGGAGGCCCCTCGAGGCGCTGTCTGGGGGCTCCTGGAGGCCCCGAGGGGACTTGTGGACGAGGCTTCCGCCAGCAAACCAGCGGGCGCGGCGGCGGCGACCAGGCCGGGGGCCGAGAGCCTTATCTGGACCGCGGGAGGGGGCGGGGCGGAGCCAAGATGGCGCAGGGGCGGGGCCTCTGGAGGAGAGTACGAGGTGGGGCCTGGTAGGCGCGGGCCAGGAGGCGGACCCAGGGGCGGGGCCTGTGGCGGGGCCGACGCGGGCCGGGAGGCGGGTACGAGGCGGGACCTGGTAGGTCGGCGCGGGGCAGGAGCCGGACCGGAAGGAGAGCCCGGGGGCGGGGCGTGGTAAGCTGGAGCGGGTCGGGAGGCGGGCCAAGGGGTGTGGCCTATGGCCGGGCCGACGCGAGCCCGGAAGCGGGTACGAGGCGGGGACTGGTAGGTCTGCGTGACGCGGGGGCGGGGCAGGGGGTGGGGTCGGAACGATAGCCCGGGGGCGGGGCGTGGTAAGGCCGTGAGGGCGGCGGGGGCGGGCTCGGGGGCGGGGTCTACGGTGAGGCTGACGCGGGCCCGGAGGCGGGCACGAGGCGGGGCGTGGTGGGCCGGCGCGGTCCGGGAGGCGGGGCCGGAGGGGGTTGGGGCTGGAGCGGGGCGTGGTAGGTCGGCGCGGGCCGGGAGGCGGGGTCGGAAGGAGAACCCGGGGGCGGGGTCCGCGGCGCGCGCAAGCGTGATCTCCGCGGTGGCGCGGCGAAGATGGCGGCCTCCGGTTGGGTGCGCGCGGCCCTGGTGCTTCTCTGCGCCTCTGACCTGCTGCTGCCGCCGCTGCCGCCGAGGGCCTGCGCTGCCGAGGGCGCGGCCGGGACGCCCGGGGAGGCCAGCCCGCCTCCGCGGAAGAAGAAGAAGGATATTCGCGACTACAACGATGCGGACATGGCGCGTCTGCTGGAGCAGTGGGAGGTCCGCGCGCGCGCACCCGCCGGCTGCTCTCGGTCCCGGGCCCCGCTCCCGCTGACCTCCGGCCCCTCTGCACGGGCGCCCTCCACACCCCGTCTCGGTGTCGCCCTCTCTGCCAAGGCCGGGCGGCCTTGCTGCCCGCCCCAGCCTCACCCCAGTGCCCCCTTGCGCCCTTCCGGGGCCTCGCCCTACTTTCTCGGCGCCCTGGTGGTCAGTGAGCCCGGCGCGTGGGGAGGGGGGCCTTTTGCACGCTGCTCCTCGAGGCTGGGCTGAGCGGGCGGGTGAGGGGTACACAGCGAGGGTCATCTCCCCTTTACTGGTTCTCCCGTCTTCTGGACCAGAAGCGTCCAGACTCCTCGTTCCAGTATATTTCTTGCTGAGGGTTTTGTAATTTGGGGAGTGGGGGTGGGGGAGGTCAAAAGCTGGTGCTCACATTTCGTTTAAAGGAGCAAAGACTTGTTTTTGTGAGAGTAGGTTTTTTGGTTTGTTACCTGAGTGCTCTGGAGTGTGTGATAAGGTTTTTAGATGAGGTTCACTGAAGGAAAACTCGTGCCTTTTTTCCCTTGCAAAAGTGGTTGAATGGTCCTGGCTCATTTGCAGAGCTGGTGGAGTGGAGTCCGAAACTTGGGTTCTTTTTTAAAGTTTGTGTATTTTGAGAGAGAGAAAAGAGAGCATGAGTGGGTTAGGAGCAGAAAGAGGGGGAGAGAGAATTGCCAGCAGTGCAGAGCGTGAGGCGGGGCTGGAACTCAAGGAACCCTGAGATCGTGACCTCAGCGGAGTTCAAGAGTCAGCCGCTTAACAGACTAAGCCACCCAGGCGCCCCGAGAAACTTGGGTTCTGCTGGCCGTGTAACCTTGGGCAATTCCCGTTTCCGCCCTGGGCTTCAGGTTCCTTATCTGCAAAATGAGGTTTTACCCGATGATGCCTTCCCAGGCTGGTGTCTTCTTACTTTGTGGTTATCTCCGTGTGCGTGCCTCATTTGATAGAGACTTTCAGACGTGAGTTTAAAATACCATCTGATGAATTTGACTAAGAGAAAGCAGACTTGTACTTCCATGCGTATCCGCAGCTGATGGCAAGATGGGGGTAGCTATGAGTGTGCACGGGGTAGATAGGAGTGTGCGCACTGCTAATGAAGAGGGAACGTCTCGCAGCAGCTCCTTCCCTGTTTACTGTCTCCCTTGTAATCGCCCATCTGTTTATGGTCTAGCTACTGAAGTGTCTGATTCCCTAAAGTAAGAGCGCTGTCTCTTGAGGAAATAATACCTTGAAGTACTAAGTTAGACAGAAACGGAGATGAACAAGGGATCCGACCGTCAGGAACAGCAGTGACGGTACAAACAACCATAAAACAAAGTAGGAATTGCGGAGTACTGTGGGAAGAAGGTGCGGTGGGACTTTCAGAGGGTTCCAGGGAACACAGGGCATCTGGCCAGAGGCAGGGGCGATGTGGAGAAGGGCAGCGGGAGCTGGGTCGGCGGGGGGGGGGGTACAGATGATAGAGGCCAGGCTTGGCAGCTAGACTGGCTGGGTTCAAACCACTTGTGACTTTGATGGTGAAAGTCTCCTTACCCACAAAACAGAGGCGTTCTCAATGCCCACCTCAGAGTAGTTTGAGGATTAGCCGAGGGAGCCTGGAAAGAACCTGGGATAGTGCCACTCTGATGGCAAGCCGTGCTGGTAGGAATAGTTCGGTTAGCTGGAGAAGGCTGAGTTTGAAGCAAGGTAGTGAGCGGTCCGGGTGGAAAGGCCGACGCAAACCAGGCTGCGCTGGGCCTCCAGTGTTCCGGGGTCTTCGCTTGATTTAGAAGACAATACACGGGCCCTGATGAGTTTGAAAAGCTGTGTGACCCAAATACTGCCATAATGGAACGCTTCCGTGTGATCATTCCTACCTTGGGACTGACACGCGTGTTCCCTCGCTCGTGTCCCCTCCGCGTGCAGGTGGTTTTTACAGCTCAGAGCCCGGCATCAGGGTCATTTCCCGCTGTTGGTTTTCTCATTAGACATATTAAGCATTTCCCCAGGTTACTGCACGGCCTTCACAACGCTTTGAGAGGGTTCAGAGTGTGCCCCGGAGTGAGGTTCCAGCTGTGGCGGGGGTTCTTGAATCGTGGGCTATCATGATTAGAAAAATTGGTCAGCAGAGTTTAGGATGGGTGGGCAGAGAGAGACTCCGAAGGCAGAAACAACTTCGTAGTTAATACTTACTGAGTTTTTGTTTTGTAACAGGACTGCCCTGGGCATGCACACTCCTTTGATGCTCTCACCCTGCTTTCTAGATGATGACTCTTGAAGCCCAGAGAGGTTGAGTAACTTGCCCCACGTCATACAGCATATAAGCTGAATTCCGAATTTCGTCATTTGACTCTCAAGCCTATTCTTTTCACCATTTTACTGCCTGGCCGTGCACCCTGGTGAGCCGAAGTACAAGTGCAAGGTGATGGGAGGGCCTGCATGAGCTGGAGTCTCCTGGATCAGAGTGGAGGGGGGAATGTGAGAGAGTGTGCTCAACTTGGTAGCTGGCGGTTGTGTGACCAGGCAGGAGACAGCATGATGTGCTGAAGGCACAGGGGTTTTGAACCCGGCCTCACTGCTTGTTAGTGTGACCCTCCTTTTCCTTAACCGTGAAGCCGGACAACCTCCCCCTTTGCAGGGTGCCGTGCAGACCAGGTGAGCTAACATTTGCACACCGTCCACAAATGTGAGTGCCCTTCCCCGGTAGCAGTGATTTTTCTGTGGGAGAGCTTTTTTGTGAGAAACGGTACTTCCTCCCCCAGGGGCCGATCCCTAAATCCCCCCGCCCTACCTCCTTCCCACTGGTGTGAGAATCATTCTTCCATTGAGATGCCTGCCTCCCGGGTCAAGTGGGGCAGAACGGGAACCCTTTCTTCTGTGTTCGGTTTCATGCTGAGTCCCAGGTGGTGTAGGAAAACCGAACGCAGTGCTTTCATTCTACACGCCAGCGGGGGGCAGGTGGGGGGCGGATCCCAGAGCCAGAAATGTGGGTTCGCTCTCCAGTGTCGGTGTCACCCCTGCTAGCATGTGACCGCGAGTAAGTTATTTTCTTCTCCGAGGCTCATCCCCCTCATCTATTCAGTGGGGGCCTCGCAGGGCTGTCCTGAAGGTTGGGCGCATGGCAGCCAGTGTTAGCATCAAGGAGCACCGGAGGGAGGAAGAAAAGGGTCTGCGGAAAGAGGAGTTCAGCTTTGTAACTACTGAATGTGACCAGCAGCCAAGGAGAAGCTGGGAAGAAGCAGGGAAGCCGGTTGAAAATGCCTGGAGGCAGGGTTGGGCTGTGTCTGGGGAATGCCTGACCTGTGACAGTCCCACCCCTGCCCAGGGGTAGAGGCTTGATTGCTGCAGGAGTAGAGAAAGTGATAAGAACATATCAGATTGCCCAGGGGAGAAGCCGAGGGGCATGGGAGGAAGTAAGTAGAACCCGACCGTGAGCCACGTGGGGTACTGTTCCTCCCCCTCCCCTCCCCCCTTTTTGGTAACTGACACACAAAAACCTAGAAGGTGGAATTCAAGTTGTTTGAAACAATCCTTACCCTTGCTGTTTGCACTAGACTTCTGATCAGTTATGTTTTCATTGAAAAGATATGCTATGTGTGACCTACGGAGTTAACTTCATGACCGTTAGTGAAGTCAGTGTGAAAAATACAAATATTCTAGGTTACTGGGCCAACTCGAAGTCTGAAGGTGTTTTAAGAAGCGATAGCACATGTTAGGGAGGAATAAAACGGAGATGGAGACAGCCTGTGAATTCGGCGACCAGGAGGTCCTACGTCATCTCCACAGCTGGTTGCGGGTCTGATCGTTGGGTGTTTATGGCCTGCCTTTATGTCACTGAACCCCCCAAACCCTAGGAGGGAGATGCTGTCCCCCCCACCCCGTTATAGGTGGTTTTCCAACCTGCCCAAGACCCTCTGACTGCACAGCACGTGCCTCTGTGTGCCGATCGCCATGGCCTCTTAAAGCAAAATGAGGAAGAAACGGGTCGGGAGAGAGAGTGGCAGAGATGAGAAGCTCTATGCATCGTGTGTAGTCGCTGTTGGGGCCGTGGGGCCAGCTGGTTCTGCTTTTCTGTTTGAAGATGAGGAAACAGGCCCAGGGGAGGAGGGAGTCCCGGTGGCCGCGGTCAGCCGGCTAGTTAGGTGGGGCTCACGCAAGGTCCCAGGTCTGATGCAAACGTGGGGCACCTTCAGGGACCGCTGTACGAGTTCCTGTGTTCGCCTTTCATTAGGTGCATTTTAGTAGACTGTCGACGTTCTCGCCAGTTTGTCAAGAGGACCGAGTAAGAGATACGGGCTCTTCGTGTCATTTTAGGTTAGTCGTTTATCGGGGTGTTCGATAACCGCTTTATTGAGAGAATTCACACGCCCGACAGTTCACCCATTCAAAGTGTACGTTTCTGTGGTGTTTTCAGAGGGGCGTGCCGCCGTCACCACTGTCAATTTTAGAACATGTTCGTCATCCCAGAAAGAGACTCGTCTCAGTCGTCCTCCCCCACTTCTCTTGACCCTCCAGCCTGTGCCCAGCAGCCACTAATCTCTGATCCGTTCTGGACACTTCATATAGCCGTCTCGCACAGCGTGGTCTTTTGCATGAGGCTTCTTTCACTTTAGCATAGTGTTTCCAAGGACCGCCCGTTTGGTGACTTCTCTCGGTACGTCGTTTCTTTTTGTGGCTGGAATTATTAGGCTTTTCTCCGAGGAACTCTGATTCTTAAATATTTGTATTTATCGCTCTGCCTGCCTACCTGTGAAGAATCACGTGGTCCTTCGGCCACCACAGGGCATCTTCTTCCTCCTGTAGTTCTGCCCCTAAGTGAAGAACCGGGTGTCATTGTCCCTAACGTATTTCCTCCTTGGCTCCAGCCTGGAAGTCACAGATGGTAGCGTCACAATTGCTTGTTCGCACGACTGCAGAAAACGAAGCCTGCTAACTAGAGTTGAGTGAGTAGTTCAGGTTGTTTTATTAAAAATTATTTTTAATGTCTATTTTTGAGAGAGCGAGAGAGACAGAGCACGGGCAGGGGAGGGGCAGAGAGAGAGGGAGACACAGAATCCGAAGCAGGCTCCAGTCTCAGCCGTCAGCACAGAGCCCGACGCGGGGCTCGAACCCACCAGCCGTGAGATCCTGACCTGAGCTGAAGCCGGAGGCTTAACCGACTGAGCCCCCCCCGGGCGCCCCAGACAGTTCTTATTTTTTAGTTGACGTTGATACACATGAAATGCAGATTTTAAGTATAGTGTGCAGGAGTTTGACCGGTGAGTATCTGTTGTCCGCACCCCCTGTCAAAGTAGAGACCATTTCTATCATCTCAGAAGTTCCCTTGGGCCCCGTCCTAGTCAAACCCACCTCATCCCCCACCCAGAGGCCACCGCTGTTCCTAATTTCTTAATTGTGTCTCATCTCGAACTTTAAATAAATTTATAGTGTTTCTGATTTTGTGCCTGGCTTCTGTCACTCAGTATTGTCCTTTTGAGGTTTGGGGCACACCGTCAGTGTTCTCTTCTTCTTCATCGCTGTGTTGTGGTTCATTGTGGGACCAAACCAGAACGTGGCCGTATTTACAGGCCACCGTATCGGGTAGATTCTTTGAAGCCATCACACAGGGGCCTCGGGTATCGGTGACCCGGAATGACGATGGGTGGTAAGTCCTGCCTGAGACTCGGGCTTCACCTGAAGGTCAGGTAGAGGAGGACAGCTCCCGGGTCTCCTTTTCCTGTGCTAACGTGGGTCACCGCACCTGCGGGCACGCGCCGCCCTTCTCGCCTGCCCCGCTTGACAAGCACATTTCTGATGATGCGTGACACTGTGTTTTGTGTCTTCATAGAAGGATGACGACATCGAAGAGGGGGACCTCCCGGAGCACAAAAGACCCTCAGCCCCTATCGACTTCTCCCAGATAGACCCGGGCAGGCCCGAGAGCATCCTGAAGATGACGAAGAAGGGGAAGACGCTCATGATGTTCGTCACTGTGTCCGGAAACCCCACTGAGAAGGAGACGGAGGAGATCACCAGCCTCTGGCAGGGCAGCCTTTTCAACGCCAACTACGACGTGCAGAGGTGAGGCGGCGGGCCCGCTGAGAAAACCATAGGCGGTGCTGGGACTTTTCCCCAGTCTGGAGGGGGAGCCCTTTCTGGCGGTGCCTCCCTCGGGCCCAGGACCTTTCCTGCCTCGGGTTTCCTCTTTGACGCTTCTGTTTATCCCCGCCTTTGTTTTCTTTTTAAAGAAAAACGTTTATTATTGGTCAAGGCCCGTAAGTTTTTTGCTTTTTTTTTTTACTATCTCATTTGATCGTAAAATTTTATATATCTTTATACCTTCAGCTGTTTTTTTTTTCTGAGTGCAGCTGACAAACGGTCTATTAGTTTTGGGTGAACAACGTAGGGTTTGTCAGCTCCGTGGGCTCTGCTCCTTACACCTGTCACCCCCCCCCCCCCCCCCCGTCCCCACACAACACTAGTACAGTGTCAGTGACCTTATCTCCTGTGCCGGGCTGCATAACTTCTGTTTCATCTGAGGAAGACTGGACAGGTGGTTGGCCTCTGGGGGCAGACTAGTCACAGCAGGACAGGGCACCCCCCCCCCAGGAGAGGTTTCTCACGCCGGAGATCCTTCCGTGTGTGGCCGTGTTCACACGCCGGGACCAGACTGCTGAAAGGTAACTGATCCGAGGTGGGGGGTCCGGTTTTCATAGCCCAGTACGATCCTGAGATGCAGTTTTTGAGAAGTTTCTTGTTCCTCCTCCATTCAGGGTCTTCACGCGTCTTAGTTTAGGAAGTAGCAGTGACAGACAGACACGAAGGGGTACCGAGCACGACGCTCGGTGCTGTCGTCGGCCTGCGCTCAGGCCGAGGGGACCGGTCAGTGTGCCCCTGACGCCCCGTCCAGAGCCACCGCCCCTCTCTGCGGGGTGGGCTGGGCGCGGCCCCCCAGGAGCCGAAGCTCTGTGCCCGCCGGCCACGCCGGTGCTCCACCCTGGGGCTCATCCCCTCTGCTTTGCCCCTTGGGGCCTGTTGAGTGTTGACACGCCGAGGCGGATCCAGATCGTTCCGGGGCTCTGCCTCCGAGACTGGAGCCGAGGGGTTGCATGGTTCACTCAGGTCGGCTCGGGTGGTGGTCGTCACCGTCAGCAGCTACCGGGCCTCGAGGAGTGTAGCGTTTAGTTCTGTGTCGAAGTTGAGAGCAGTTGCTCCTCTTGGCGACGTGGCACAGGGCGGCTGTGCCCGTGAGCGCTTCACCCGCGTGTCCTGACCGCGTGTTTCTGTCAAGGTTCATCGTGGGGTCCGACCGGGCCATCTTCATGCTTCGGGACGGAAGCTACGCCTGGGAGATCAAGGACTTCTTGGTCGGTCAGGACAGGTGCGCCGATGTGACGCTGGAGGGGCAGGTGTACCCCGGCCGGGGAGGCGGCGGGGAGAAGAATAAAACGAAGCAGGCGAAGGGCAAGAAGAGGAAGGAGGGGGAGCCCAAGTCTCGGGCCGCCGAGGCCGCGAAGGAAGACAACCGAGCCGGGAGTGAGAGGGCGGAGCTGTAACGGGGGCGCCCCGGGCTCGGGCAGGGGCGGGAGCCCCTCCCCGGAGACTCCTGCGCCCGCGACCGGTGGGCGTCCACGCCGGAGTTCCCGTTGAAGAGGCTTCGAGCGAGAAGACGGCGGCCTCGGCGTTGACGTTGGACTCTGACGCGTTCGAGGTTCCTGTGAAGTCTCGGTAAATGGAAACGGCGGCCCTTCGTGTCCGGGGCGGCCCTGGCGCCGGAGGCACCCCTCCCCCTCGCTGCCCTGGCCCTGCCCCGCGGGCCGCCGTGTCCCCGCCCCCCTCGTTTCCGCTAACCGGGCCCGCGGGCCGCAGACCCCGCCTCCGTGACCGCCAACTTCCGCCCTGGCGCAGGGCTCCGGGCCCGTCCGCGCCGCACGCAAGGTTGGGACGCGGGACGCGGCTCCCCGCACGCGCGCGGTCACGTGGACGTGCACCGTCCCGACTTTGAATTTGACTGGAATCCCCGCCGTCAGTCAGGGACGCCTCCCGACAGCCGTCCGGTGTCGCGCGGTCTGTAAAGGCCGGGAGTTGTGCCTGTGTCCTGCTTGGGGCGGCCGCGCGGGCGGCGAGGGCTCAAACGTGCCATTTCATGTGACGACGACCGTCAGGGTGTGACTCGGGAGCCGGCGGCGTGTGACGGAAGACTCAGTAACCTCATCGTTTCTAAACGTTTTTTTTGACAAAGTGCCTAAATCTGTGGTGTTCTGTATGGTACTAACGCGCCCTGTAATGTTCATGTGTCAGACCTGCCCTGCGTCCGAGTTACAGAATTTACATGCAGGTGTCATTTTTAAGGACTCACACTGTTTGTACAGAACTTCCCTCACAATTTTAACAGATTGAAAAGAGCACACGGACGTGGTTAGGAAACGTCACTGCTGCAGGAGGGTCCAGAGTGAAAAGTCTGTGCCTACCCCTGCCACGGCCTTGTCTCAGTGCAACCTCCTGTTAATCTGTTTCCAAAAAAAAAAAAAATTCACTTCCCAGCCTGCAGCCGTGTGTTTGTTGCGGCCTCACCCCGTGCACGAAGTGCACCCCCTCCTGTGTGGCTGGAGCTTAGCCCCTGCCCTGTCCTGGGGAGGGCCGTCTACACCCTTGCATGCAGCCACGGTGGGGCACGCGCTGTCCCTTGGCACTCTCAGCGTGTCCCTTGAGCATGTCGGCTGTCTGTCCTCTCTAGTCAGGATGGAGCAGGTGTCCTGACGGGTCGGGCATGGCACCCTTCACACGGTCCCGGGCCTTGTGTTTCCAGTTAGCAGCCTTCCGGGTGGGGAAGTCCTAATCCCACCACTTCCTGCTCAGGGTGCAGCCACGTCCCCCAGTGCTCGGAGCGTCTCTTACACGCGAGGCATTGCTGGGAGCCAGGGACGGCCCGGACGTGGGCCCAGGCGTCCTGAAACTTCGGGACCTGGTGGGAGAAGACAAATACGCATCATGCACAAAGTGGCAACTGTTGGAAGACGCACATGGGCCTCGAGGTGGGGTGGAGGTGAGGGGAACCTTGGGATGTCGGCGAGGCCATCTCTGGGGCAGGAGCAGAGGAACGGTCTGTGTCAGGGCCCTGTGGTTAGAAGGAGCAGAGGGGGGCTGGGGGCCCAGTCAGCACCCGCCTGAAGAGGGAAGGAGGTGCGTGGGGTCTTGCGGGGATTTGGGGTGCCCTGAGGGGTTTTAAGCTGTGGTAGGCCGAGTGTGGGACACGATCCAGTTTGGACCAGGCTGCGCTGAAAAACTGATGGCGAGGGGCCCCCGGTGGGTGTGCGGGGCCAGCTGGGAGGGTGTTTTGGTCGAGGGCCACGGCTGCGGGTGGCCCAGATTAGCAGGGTGGGGGTGACCTCCGCCCCACAGCTGACCCGCGCCGTGCCTACCGGTAGACCCTTGAGTTTGCAGTTTTCGGCGTTTCGTTCCTACATGCGGCTGCCCAAATATTTTGGTAAACTTATTTATATCTCAAGGGCAGCTTCCCAGCAGTGGACTCGCCAGAACAAACGAAAAGTGACATCTTGGCACATACTGCCGACCTGCTGTCCCAGCTGGTTCCGTTACCTTGTCCCTTTGCCAACAGTGGATCTCAGATCCTCGCTGGTACCGGGCGTTGCACTTGGCCGGTTCACTAGATGTAAAAGCTTTGTCGGCTACCCCGAGGCCACCACGCTGGAGAGGCCCCGTGGAGACAGAGATGCCGGTGGCGCGTGGGGTCCGCGCCTGCCCAGCCCCCGCCGTGTCCAGCCCACGTGCACGTGTGTGAGCTTGGGCGCCTTCAAATGCTTCCGGCCGCAGCCTCCAAGGCCTCCTGGAGACGGCTGTCACCACCTGGCCCGCCAGCCTGCAGATTCACGAGCGAGAGAAGTGTGTTTAAGGGAGGTGGGGGGAGTGTATACACAGACACCCACCTACGGACGCAAGTTTACCTGTGCTCGTTCACGTTGCTTGTAATGTCCTGATCCAATACATTCTCGTGGTAGCTTTAACGATCAGCTGCGAAACACCAGCACGTCATTAGGGAGACATCCTTGACCCCTTGGTCCTCATGCCCTCTGGTTTTTGATGGTCACGCTGTTTTTAGTGCTTCTGGTGGTTTCCTTTATACACAGTGTTAACCCTCTTTCTTATTTTTATGGTTTTGTTTTGAGAGAGAATTCAAAGCAGGCTCCGTGCTGCCATCGCAGAGCCCGCCTCGGGGCTTGAACACACGAACCTCGAGATCATGCCCTGAGCCGAGATCGAGTTGCGTAACCGACTGAGCCGCCCAGGCGCCCTGTTTTTTTAATTAAACCGACTTCACCAGCATGCGTTAACCCATAACCAAGGCGGGGAATTCACAGACTTTCTCCTCTCTCCCTGATTCTCATCAGTGTCTTCCTTGTAGTGGTCCAAGGCCAACTGTCTTTCTCCTTAATAATGATTTTTTTCTGTCAGATTCCTGGAGATCCTTCCTCATTGCTAATGTTCAGTAATTTTGCTAAGTAAGAAGTCTTATTATGGATTTTCCTTCCTTCCTTCCTTCCTTCCTTCCTTCCTTCCTTCCTTCCTTCCTCTTTCTTTCTTTCTTTCTTTCTTTCTTTCTTTCTTTCTTTCTTTTTTTAATTCTCATAGAACATAGTGTGTTATTTTCAGTTGCAGATTCAGGGATTTTTTTTTTTCTTACCATTTTGGAAACATTTACCTTTGTGTTGGGGTTTTGGGCACCCAGTTTTTTTCTTAGTTCTGAAATGAGATTTTTTTCTTTAAAATCATTCTGGTTTTAATCTCAGTGAGTTGGTTTTATTAAAATTCAAGGTTTTATTAAATTTTATGAACTCAGAAAGTCCAAATGGAGAATCCCCACCTTGGGTTCTTTTTTTTTTCCCCCCCATAATAGAATATTTATCTGTATTTGTAAGTATTTTTCTGTTGTTTTTTATTGCAAAATGTTTGGCTGCCACATCGTTGTTTTTCCCCTCCTGTTCATGCTCAGCAGACAGCTTTTCCCAGGCCTTTGCCCACAGCATCTATTTTAGGTGAATTCTGAGTTTCCTCCATCCTTGTCTGAGCATTGTTTTATCCGTTGGAGCTGGGACCCAGGGGCCGGCTGTCCCCCAGCTTTCCTATAGCTGAGCAGAGAGGCCAGGGGCCCGGGCAGGGCTGTGCGGTCTGGCTCGACAGGTGGGCTCTGCCCCGCTGTGGGTTTACCCGTGCCCTGGACCAGGGCTCTCCTCGCACGGTGGCAGCGGGAGGGGTCACCACTGCTCCTGGGAGGCCACTTGTCAGGTTTCCGGAGAGTTTCTCAAATGAGCCATGGACCTTGGGCTGTTGGCTCCTCTCAGAGAGGGAGGGTCAGGCTGGGGCGTCCCTTTCTGCTCCACTCTGAAAACCATGTTTCCTCCCGTGTCCGCAGGAGGAAGGGCCACAGGGAAGCTGCTCTTGGCCAGGGCGGGACTAGGGCACCGGCGGGCAAGCGGGGGGGGGGGGGCTTGTTGCAAGCACATGAGGTACAGATGTCACAAGGCGCAGCACCCAATGCAAATACTGTTTTAACACTGTATTTAAAAAATTAAGTAAATGTGAAAAAGCTGACAAAAGTTGACAGCGTTAAAGGCAGAATCGGAGAGTGGGGATCAAGGTGAAGAGTGAGGCCACGCCACACCAGCACAGGGTCCAGCAGACCTCCGTCAGCACATCCTCTGTTTTAAAAGGTCATATTTTCCCTGACTTCCTGGGTTCTTGCTCTCAGACCAAGAACTGAAATCCTTGTTTTTACTGAGATAATATGACGGCGACGTTAAAAGATCCCTATAAAAGGAAGAACTCAGCTACCCACACGCCACCCAGCTCTTGAAGCTATTTTCATTCGACCACGCTTCCTTCCAGAACATTATCTGTGCACTTTGTGTTCACACGGCCATCGTCACAGCGGGAAGAGAATTTTGTTTTCAGCCTTTCCCACTTGGCGTCATACTCTAATCAAGTTTCCGTGGTGGCGCACGGACTCCGTGTTTGACATTTAGCGGCTGTGCGACGTCCCATGCTTGTGCCGTGCCTTAAGCCGACTTTGCAGACTGCCGGCGTGGAGTGAGTCGGGCCAGACCGTGGTGCCCAGCTTTGTCTCCCTGTCCGCATCCCCTTCGGGGACCGTCTGCTTCCACCCAAGCCCACCCTGCTCGCGCGAGTGGCCCTACCCCGTTCCCACCCCGGCGTGGCCACGGCCATCCGCGCCAGAGGTGGGCCCCACGCACCAGGGTGGCGAGTCGGATCCTCTCTCAGCCTGACGCTGAACGATTTGGTAGCTGTATTCATCAATGCATTTATTTGTTCAAAAAATACTCAACTGATGACCTACATGCCAGCCAGAGTTCAATAGAGAGACAACAGTAATTTAATTTGTATGACTCTGATTACTAAGGAGTTTTCGTGTTCTCTGCACTTACTAAAAGTCACTCCCTCCTGTGAAAATGTTTAAAAAAAATTTTTTTTAATGTTTATTTATTTTTGAGAGAGAGAGAGACCGAGTGCAAGTGAGGGAGGGGCAGAGAGAGAGGGAGATGCAGACTCCGAAGCAGGCTCCAGGCTCCGAGCTGTCAGCACAGAGCCCGATGCGGGGCTGGAACCCACGAACAGTGAGATCGTGACCTGAGCTGAAGTCGGACGCTCAACTGACTGAGCCAGGGGCCCCCAAAATGATTTTTTTTTAATAGGGATTATTTTATTTTGTTTTTAGTTTGAGAGAGAGAGAGAGAGAGAGAGAGAGAGAGAGAGAGAGAGAGAATCCCAAGCAGGCTGTATGCTCAGCACAGAGCTGGATGCCGGGCTCAATCCCGTGACACTGGGATCGTGACCTGAGCCGAAATCAAGAGCCGGAGCTCAACTGCCTGAGCCCCCCGGGCGCCCCAGAATTGATTAGTTATCTTTCACCTCTTCATCTACTGGTGGATTCTGTTAAAAGTCATGTGCTGAGCCTGGCGGAGTGAGGGGTCGCTGGATGGGAAAAATTCGAGAGGAGCCTGATGGGGGACCGGGTGTTCTTCCCAAACTGGATTCTGGCGGAAGGCAGGCCCAGGACTCGGATGTCAGGGCTCCCAAGAAGCTGCTGGACCCACTTAGCTGGATCCTCCGCTAACACTGGGCGCCGAGGGCCCGTTTGAGATGAAGCCTCTGGAGGAGTCTGGCTCCCGGGAGGTCAAGGACAGGGGTCTGCCGTCTCTGACGTGGGTAATGTGTGTGTCCTTTGGCCTCGAAACCCGGTGAAGGAGTGTCTGCCCGTGGTGAGGCCGGCGCCCGGCGCCCTGGGGCCTTTGGGGTGGGCACAGGTCAGGCTTTTCCTCGGGGGGGGGGGGGGGGGGTCCTGGGACTGCGGGTCTGCAGGGAGAGGCCCCGAAGAGGGCAGTCGCTGAGTGGGACGCTCAAGTTCATTCGGGGCCTGGGGGCCCGAGGAGGAGGGTGATGACGGCGACCGGAACCACGGCTGGGACTTCCCTTCCCCGCCTCCGGGGAGCCTCGCCCTGCCTTGCCCTGGAGCCCGCTGTGGCAGGGCCAGCGGAGAGGGGCGCCGCTGCCTTCACAGGACCCCGTCAGTGAGGCGGGACGGCTGCACCCCGCGCCCCTAGAGCCAGGACCCCGCTCCTGCAGTCACGTGGCCGGGCCGCCTAAAGCCACGAGGGCCTTTCACAGTGAGGGGCGTGTCCACTAGGGGGCGGCAGAGACCGGCGTCCGCCCGCGCTCCGACCCCGCCCCTCCGGTTCTAAAGGGCGGCTCCCGGAGTCCGCACCTGCCGAGCCGGGCCCCGCAGCGCCTGAACGCGCCCCCGCCGCGACCGGCTCCCGGACCCCGACGGACTCCCCGCCGTGCCGTGGAACGCGCACGAGCGCACTTCGTCCCCACGGCGACCCCGGGCGGCCGGTGCTGTGTTACCGCCCCCGTTTTAGACGCAAGGAAACCGAGGCCCAGAGAAGGTAAGTATTTCTCCCAAGGGCACGCCGCGAGGGGTTGCCAGAGACGGGAAGAGGTGCTCGGCGGGGTCCCCCGCTTTCGGAGACCCCGGCGCAGGCGGGCTCTTCGCGCCCTCCATCTCTCTCGTGCCCCGGCGCCCCGCGCTCGGTTCGCTCGCGGGGCCCGCGGGGCCGTAGCGCCGCCTTCTCCACGTGCAAACCATTCCCTCCGCCGAAGCACAGCTGGGATGAGGCCGGATGGCCTTGCCCCCGGGGCCTCCCCTGTAGCCCAGCCCCCTGAGGGGAAGGGGGGGATGGGAGACCGCCTGGGCCACAGAGACTGTTCTGGAAGGAGTGCAGACATCCGCCCAGCACACTGCACCCAGGAGCGCAGCGGTCTGCGTCCGTTTTGGCTTTCCGGCGGCGGGAGCAGCCAGCGCTCCCAGATCTTCGTGGGGCCCCGGGGCCTCCGGCAGGGGCTCCACCCTGAAAAGGGGGAGGGACCCGGGCCACAGCTGCCTGGGTCCTGGGTGGACCGCAGATCCAGGGTTTGCTGGACGAGGGGACTTCCCGTGGGCCGATTTCGGGAGGTCCCACCAAGTGTCACAGGCCTTCTCCACTTGGTCCAGCGTCTGGGGACCCGTGAGCTGCAGCCAAGGCCACTTGGTGAGCTCCCCGCAGGCGTCGTTGAACTGACCCCTGTCCACGCGCAAGCCTGCCGCTCTGGACCTGAGCAGCCAGCCTGCACCGGGTTCCAGTCTTGGAGCGCCGTGCCCGGCCAACCCAGGCCAACTATTTTTCCTCCAGAGAGGTCGGCCGGAGTTTCCAAGATGCAGCGTCCGAGCCCACGAGTCCAGAGTCCAGAACACTCCGGGCCAGGAGGGCTGCCGTCCGGAATGTCGGGAATTTCAGGGGACGTCTGCTCGGCTGTGCACCTGCTTTTCCCGGCCAGCCGGCAGGCACTCCTCCTCCGGGGGACGGCTTCGGTGCGGGCTTGGAGACACGGGGCCTCTTTGGTCCCTGCCTCCCACCTCAGCCCCGATGTGGTGGCCCTGAGTGCCCGTATCTGACGTCCCTCACACTCACCCCTTCTCTAGACAGAGGTGAGGACTTCAGCCAGGCCTCAGATTTACATCCCAGGGTCTGGAGGAAGCAGGACAAGAGGGACTCATTTCCAGTGCAAAGCAAGTCCCTAGACCCCTAAGGCAGAACCTTCCTCACACACTCCTGAGGCCTTCGCTCCTCCATTGGAACCTCTTGAGGGGGAGGGTGGTGTTTTCTGCCTTTGGGCGCCCACTTCTAATTTTTAATCAGTGCATGTGGTGGGCCAGAAGGTCACTTCTCTGTACCACACTTGGGCCAGAACAGCCCCCTGGGGAGGAGTTTGCCTTTTTGTTTTCCGGCTTTGCCAGATTGTTCTTTGGCCTTTTGAGATGCAGAACCAGGAGGGAGGGAAGAGGTAAGGGAGGAGGAGGTGCAAAGGCCCAGGGGCATGAGGGGGCAGAGCCAGGATGGAGACAGGGGCTGTGGCTGTGGGAGTGTGGCCCCGGGTAAGGGGGGAGCAGAGCCAGAGGGCGCACGTGCATGTGCGTGTGCTTGCGTGTATATGTGACTACGTGTGTGAGCGTGTGGGCAAGAGAGTGTGTGTGCGTGCACACGTATGAGTGTGTGCATGTATATGAGTGCGTGTGTGTGTCTGTATGCATGTGTGTCTGCGTGAGTGTGTGCATGTGTGTATGTGAGTGTGTGCGTGGGTATGTGTGCGTCTGTGTGCATGTGAGTGTGAACACATCAAATGTGGGGAAAGTCGGCCAGTTGAGCTCTCAGCTCTTCGTCCTGTAATACTGCGTGACTTCCAGAACCCACGGGGATTCTGCAGCTGACTCTGCCGGTGAGCGGGGTGTCCTCACACACTATGGAAGTAGTTTCTCCACGAGGACTAGTAGTTCATCATGAGGCTGTAATGGGTGTAGCCATTCCCACGTAGCCGGACGTTGAGGCTCTGACCCTGTCGGGTGACTAGATTACAAAGAATGCCGTAATGAACGTCTTTACACTGAAACTCTGTTGGCTTAGGGTAAGTTCCCCACAAGTAATTAGTGGGTCACAGACAAGGACTGTTTCCAAGGGTCTTGATGCACAATGCTAAATACTTCCTAAACTACTGTTACTTCTTAAAAAAAAAAGTGTTTTTAATGTTTATTTATTTTTGAGAGAGAGCGTGAGCAGGGGAGGGGCAGAGAGAGAGGGAGACGCAGAATCCGAAGCAGGCTCCAGGCTCCCAGCTGTCGGCACAGAGCCCGACGCGGGACTCGAACCCACCAGCCGTGAGATCATGACCTGAGCCGAAGTCCGATGCTTAATTGACTGAGCCCCCCAGTGCCCCCTTCAACAGTCACTTTTAATCTTTGTTTTGGGAAAGGGAACCTCAGTTTAGCCAATTTCTGATTACTGACTATACAGTTGTCTCAGAGTTTCTTTATTATTATGCAAAACACGGCAGCGAATGTCCTTGTCACAGATCCTCATGCACCCCAGTAGCCCTTTCTTGGGATAGAGTTTTGGAGCCCAACTTTGCACACATCGTCAGACCACCTTTACATAACAGTAAATTGCTTTATGGAAAACTCGTACCAAATTCTCTGGTCACCATCGAAGAGTGTCCATTTCTTCTGGCCCTTAGCATCCTTTTTCATATTTTCAGTTTGATGGGTGATTAGTAGCATCTCACTGTTTGAGTTTGCATCTTACAATTGCCAGTGAGGTTGAATTTTTAAATGTAGTTATGCGCCATTTGTCTGTTTTCCTTTGTGAGTGGCCCCTTCCTGTTTTTCTCCTGGTATTTTCCTTTTCTCCCCACTTAAACTTCGGAAGGGCGTCTCGTATATAAAGTTATCAGTAGAGTCCGGCGGGAAGCCTTAGTAAGGATCACTTCACGAAGGGGCCATTTGCAAGTCACGTGAATAAAGTTTAGGGCCCCAGCAAGGAGCGGGTCAGCAGCCCTGGGCCTGGGGGTGCCCGGAGGGAGGGAGGCGGTTACTGGGCTTCGGCCAGACGGTGGTAAAGTGTGCTGACCCAAGCCCCGTGTTCCTTAGGAGGATAGCACCCGCCCGCAGGGCCCCGGCAAAGAGGGAAGCAGTGACATTAATTCCCCGAGCCTCCCTCCCATCTCCTGAGGGTGCCTCCAGCCGGCCCAACCCGCTGGAAGTCAGCGGGGCAGGAGATGACCTGGTACCTTCCAGGGGAGTCTAATCCTTGTCCTCCGCCTTCCTCTCTGTGATTGATGTGCTGAAGGGCCCGGACTGGCGGGGACTTTCCTGTTTCTCTCCGCGCTGCCTTCAGGGCGCCCTGCCGACTCGGCCTTCTGCCTCGGTGAGCCGAGCCAGCTAGTATCAGCTTGTGAGAACCAGTGCTCAGACCGGCGGGGACCCGGGGCTCCGGTGCTCAGACCGGCAGGGACCCGGGGCTCCGCAGCTTGGCTGCGTCAGGACATTCACACCATGGGCTTCAGCAAATGCTACAAACCAGGGATTTCTCCTCTTGCCCCCAGAGCCAGGTCACCTGCACCCCGCTGCTGTCCCCCGCCTCCGCCTTCTCTTTGAGCCCCTGCAGGAGGGAATGGGGGCCATCGGCTCTCCCTCTTGTCTTCCTGCTCCGCGTCCTGAGCCCTCCCCAGCCCCAGCCCCGCTGGCTCCTGCAGGGTGGGGCCCAGAGTGGGGGGTTGGAGGAGGGGGGGCCACAAGGCTTCCCCAGCCTGTGTCATTGCACACTGTCCTTGGGCGCCCTCCCTCACGGTCTTTGGCTTGAGACGCGTTCCGGATTATTCCCAGATACTGTCCTTTCGACTTTGATCTGAGCAGTGCATTTTCCAGTCGAATACTGGCGAGACCACTTTCTCCTTCAGCTCCTGCCTCTGGGGGCAGCCCATCACCTCTTCCTGGAAAGATCCCGCCATCTGAGCAGGTGGCCCTTTGGGCCGGGGTCCCTTCGAGCTAGCTCACGACGCTCGCGGGTAAGGTCCGTGGCGTGTGCGTGGCTCACGGGAAGCCTCGTGCGTCCTTCCCGGCTCAGAGGTGGAAGTGAATGCGTGTATCCAGAGGCCGCCCTCTGTTCACCCGGGAACGGCGGCCTCACTGCGTCCACCTCCAGATACCCCAGTGAGGGGACGGGCATCTTCAGCCTCTGCCTTCCCGAGTGACGGGACACTCCAGAGGACACTCTTCCCGCTCCGCCCCAGCCGGGTGGCCGGTCAGCTTGGGGCTCAGCGAGCGTGCAGCTGAGAAGGGAAATACCGGTCTTGTCTTTCCCGCAAATATCCCCGCCTCCCCACGAGGGGTTCTCTTGGCACCCCTCCCCTGGCTCGGGGGGTGCACCCCTTGAGAGAGGAGAAAGTGCCGAGCACCGTCCACTCTCGGGATTTCCACCAGGGAACCCCGCCCCGGCAGCGTCTCTTGCCTTCTGTCCCCCGGTCTGGAGGGAGGTGACGGGGCCTCTCTCGCGCGAGCCCTTCTGCAGAACGTGGGTAACTGTCTGTCACCTGTTTCCCCCGACAGGCCCCGCCCCGCAGACTGGTCCTCGGAAGAGACCCCCGTGCCTACCGTTCCATCATGACTCATTTTCTATTTTAGATGGCTGCTCTGCCATATTCCCAAGCCCTCAGCAAAATTCTGCTACGAGTGACCTCCCTGTGTCCATGTGATTTGGGGAGATCCAGAAGGAAAGAGGCCGTGTTCCCCACTGAGGTCATCGCACAGTGGAGAAAGGCGACGGCTCTGTCAGGGGAGACAGGGAGGTCCAAAGCGGAGGCCAGCCGGGCACGGGAGCAGTGGAGGCTCGTGGGTGTGTGTGCGCAGGACTTGGCAGGGAGGGGCGTCACTGAGTTTCTCCCAGTCAGGGGACCTTCAGCAGGTTCATGTAACTACTAAGAGAAGAGGTGACCCCCAAACACTGAGGACACCTAGGCCGCCGACGTTTATGGTGTAAACCCGTGTCCGCAAATTATTTTGTTTTCTTTAACTTTTAAAACTTTTTTTTTATTGTTTGTTTTTGAGAAAGAACGTGAGCAGAGGAGGACCAGAGAGAGAAGGAGACACAGAATCCGAAGCAGGCCCCAGGCTCCGAGCCGTCAGCACAGAGCCCGACGCGGGGCCCGGACCCACGAACCGCGAGATCGTGACCTGGGCCGAAGTCGGATGCTCAGCCTACGGAAGCACCCAGGTGACCCTAATTTCATTTTTTTCCCCCTGATTTCATTTTCTTAATGGGCTCTGGAGGTCTTCCATTCTTAGCACTGTTACCGGCCCGTTTTGTCGCACTTCAGAGATATTGCACATTTTCGTAAACGGAAGGTTTGCGGTGACCCGGGGTTGAGCAAGTCCGTGGCTCCATTGTCGCAACAGCCGTGGCTCACTTCATGCGTCTGCGTCATGTGTGTGTGGTTGTCGCAATATTTCAGATTGGCTCACCATTACTGTCTGTGTTGTGGTGATCTGTGATCGGTGCTTACGACTCCCTGAAACCCTGAACGATCGCCAGCATTTTTTAGCTGTAAAGTAGTTTAAAGTTAGGGTGTGTGCAATTGGTCTTTTTAGACACAATGCTATTGCATATTAATAGACTACGGTCCGGTATAAATATAACATTAGTCTGTGCTGGAAATCAAAGCTCATTTGATGCGCCCTGCTGACGTCCTCTGTGTGGGTGGCCGCACATCTCTGAGGCGAGCCCCTGTGCCTGCCCTTCCCGGGGGGTCGTCCTCCCCCCTCACTTCCCACTCCTTTCCTGCCTCTGGGGCAGGGGAGCTCAGAGCGGGGTCGGAGGGCAGCTGGGTCCTGGCCCCCTGGACAGAGGGAGGAGAGGGGTCTGCCCGTGCCATCATTCGACCTTCAATGATGCGTTTATAAAACATTTTTGTTGTTGTTGTTAAAGGTTACTTATTTTTGAGAGAGAGAAAGAGTGAGCGAGCAGGGGAGGGGCAGAGAGAGAGGGAGACAGAGAATCCCAAGCAGGCTCCATGCTGTCAGCCCAGAGCCTGCAATGGGGCTAGAATTCATGAACCGGAGATTGTGACCTGAGCCAAAAGCAAGAGTGGGATGCTTAACCAACTGAGCCACTCAGGAGCTCCCAATTTTTTTTTTTTTTTTTTTTTTTTTTTTTGAGAGAGCAAGAGTGTGAGCAGGGGAGGGGGTTGGAGAGAGAAAGAGAATCACAGGCAGGTTCCATACTCCGTGCAGAGCCCCACCTGGGGCTCGATCTCACAAATGTGAGATCATGCCCTGAGTCAAAACCAAGAGTCAGATGCTCAACCAACTGAGCCGCCAGGCGCCCCTCGATGAAACGTTTATAGAGCACAACTCCGCCCCACGTGGGAAGTCAGATGGCCTGCCCCGAGGGAGGCTGGCGGAAGGGGCGAGTGGCCTCTGGTGGCAGGGTGTGGGCTGTGTTGGCTCGGGGCCCTGGGCCCCGGGGGAGGAAGGAGGAAGGTCCACGGGGGCAGGGGTGGGTCAGAGACACCTTCGCGTGGAACTCAGCCTTGGAGAGAGTAGGGCAGGCACACGGCGAGTGGAGGAGGAGGAGGGAAGGGTGTGCCTGGTACAGGGAACAGGTCACATGTCACACTGCGGGGACACTAAGTGCTTTGGGTGGGCGAGACGTGATGAGATTCCTGTGTGCCTGGGGCCCGGGAAGCAGCAGTGGGTGACGGGTCCAGAGATGCAGACAGGACCCTAGGTGGGGGTCAGCCTGCACACCCAGCCGCGTCTGTCACGTGGATACAGGGACTGTTGCTTCAGACTCCATGCCCCTGCGTTTGGAGCAGATGCTATGAACCCTGACCCCTCGAGGCCACCACTGGGTATCTCTGCGTGGACACCCGTCCCTTCTTCCCTCCAGTCTGTGGAACAGCCCGCCCCCACCACTTCCTACGGTGTCTCCTCCGCCAGGCCCCGCAAGCACTGTTCCCTCATCAGGACCGCCCTCCTGCCCTTCCTCTTTACTCCCTGCTCCTTCCGCAGAAGCCCCTCCCGCCTCTCCCCTCCAGGCTGGCCTGTCAGCAGGCACGGGGCTTGGGGCCCAAGCTCTCGTACGGGGACTTCCCTATGGGCATCAGTGACTGTTGAAGGGTCCCTGAGTCCTCACTCCCGCTCCTTAGCCGCCCAAGGTCTCCGTCCCAGCCCTCCCACTGGGGCCGTTCCCGCATCGCCGAAGTAGCTCGTGTGCGGGCGTCCAAGTGGTGAACCGGCTGCCCGACGTTGCCCCCCCGCACGCTGTTCCACCCTCAAGCCCGCACCTCTGCTCACTTCCCTTGTGCCGGGCCGTGCCTCGCCCGCCCCTGACTTCCGGGCACCTCCAGCCCCTACTGATCCCCGACCACTGCAGGTGAGGACGGTTCGTCCCTGTCCCCGGAGCCCTGACACCTGTCCTCCATGGGGGTCTTTTGTGTCCCCTGTGTGCCGTGCCTGGCACCCAGCAGGTGCTCAGACATTTACTGGATGAATGTTCAAATGTGATGCCTCCAGGCGATGTTCCTCCAGGGCGGAGTGTCGGATTTGTCCCCGGCCCACCGACACGGGTGTCCGAGCTGGTCCACCGGACTCGTTCACTGGCACCTCGATACCACAGCCTGATGCCAACCCGTTTCGGTGGACTGAGTGTGCATGCACACACACACTGAGCCCTGAGAGCCCTCTAGAAGCCCCCAAGAGTTCTCTGTGGTGATGGAAATGTTTTATTTATTTTTTACGTTTTAATTTATTCTGAGAGACACAGAGGGAGAACAAATGGGGAGGGGCAGAGAGGGGGAGAGAGGATCCCAAGCAGGCTCCGCGCTGTATCGCGGAGTTCAACGCGGGGCTCGAACCCGCGACCCGTGAGATCGTGACCTGAGCTGAAATCAGGAGTCAAGAGTCGGACGCTCACCGCCTGAGCCGCCAGGCGCCCGCTGATGGGAGCGTGTGCCAGACCTGCCCCATCCGGGACGGCCGCCACTAGCCACGTGGGCTGGAGGAACTGAACTTTTGATTGTATTTAACTTGTAACTAACTCGAATTTAGCCACGCGTGGCTAGTGGCTGCCAGCCGGGCAGTGTAGTTCTAGAACACTCCCCGGTCTCCCCGTTCTAGGCTCTGCGTCTCACCATCTCCCCCCGCTGATCCTGTGGGCCCCTCCCAGCGTGGCCGAGGGGACCGCTCTAGCCTGCCTCTGCCACTCTTGCCTGACAGCTTGGTTTGGACCTACCTCCCCACCCCCACTTCTGCACTGTTCTCAGACACTGTGCGTGGCCTCCAGAAGGAGGAGACAGTCCTGCTTCCAGCCAAGGCCCTGTTGGCCCCTCCTGGCTTTCCCCCGGGGGACAGTGCTGCCCTGAGGGCTTACTGAGGGCTTGGGAGTGAGGAGGGCAGGGCGCGTCCTGGGCATGGCCGGTCACGTGAACGAATGCCTCTTCTCCCACAGGGCCAGCTGCACCGGCTCTCGTGGGCGCCCCGGAGAGCAGGACAAGGTAGGACATTAACATCTGAATAATTCTTGGAAGTGACAGAGGGGCAGACTGGGGGGGCGGGTGGGATTTCATCGGTCTCATTTTTGCTTAGCTATCTGGCTTAAAACGAGGCCCTCTTTAATGGTAAACCAAAGCAGCAGGCGGGAGGCTGAGATCCTTTGTATGTTTACTATGGTACAAGGTTTTCCAAACCACAGCCAGTGCCCTCTGCCACCAGCAGAACGTTCCGGGTACGTGGTCCAAAGGACATCCCCGAACGTGACATTTAGGACGATCCATTTCTCCCACGACGACTTGCTCCAAGTGCATACATAATAAATAAATAGAAAACACATCTTTGTTCGTGGCAACACCCATGAGAACTGTTTACGAACAAAACATCTAATTCCCGAAAAAGGACCAGCCGTTTCGGCAACAGGAAAGAGACCAGCATTTCAGGGGAGTGTGGCTCGCCCCAGAGGGCCTAACTCATTTGGACGCCGACAGACAGGACCGTGGGAGCGATTTTCCAGGCGGTGAGAAAACGTGTGCCACCAAGCGCACGCCGGGCCCCTGGCTCTTGCTGGCCGGCGTCGGAGGGAGAGTGCGCGCACGGACCCTGAGCTGCTGGGCGTGTGTACAACTCTGAGCATTTTCAAACAGATACGCTCTCTGAAACCAACCGAACCAAAGACTGTCCACACTCCCGGCCACCGGAAGCGACCCCACCCTAGCTGGTTCACAGTGTGAGACCCTCGCGTCGACAGAGTTTGAAAAACTCAACAGAACTGCAGACGGGGACGTGAGGTCACGGCTCCCCTCCCCACCCGTCGCCGGGAATCTGCGTGGAAGAGGTTTCTTCCGGGAGCACGGCCCCTGCCGTGTCCCACCTTCGCCTCCCAGCAGCTGGACGGACCGTGCTCCGGGAAACCGCTCTGGCAGTCGGCTCAGCCTGGGGAGGGGACCCCTCCCGAGGGCCGCGGCTGCAGAGGGGCAGAGAAGGCCGTCTTCGAAGGAAGAGTTGCCAAGAGTGTGTGGTTGGCGCAGGAAAGGGGGAGATGCAGCTCGGCGTGACCCTGGGGCCCCCCGGGAGAGTGTGAACCCCAGAAGGGGTCCCCTCCCTCAGGAGCTCTCGGAGCTCCCTGCAGGGCGGAGGGTGGGCGAGGCAGACAGCTCAGGGGTCAGCGGGTAGCTGCGAGCCCCCGATCCCAGCAGCCGAGCCGGCTCACCCAAAGTGTTGACGCAAGCCCGCCACTGGGCCGCACCTGTGCACCTGCACTCGGGTAGCACCAGCGGGACGGCCGTGGCCACCAGGCAAGCGGGGGCCGCAGGGCCGCCCCAACCCGCGGGGCAGGCAGTGGGCCTGGAGGGAAACAGCCAGGGGCCAATTCTCTGTATTCTGATGACTTTTTCAGGGGACTCGTCCCTGTTCGGGGAGCTCCGGCGGGAGCACCCAGGGCCGGTTGTGGAGGCAATGTGGTGTGGCGGCAGGTGCTGGGCGGGGGCCTCTCGGCCCGGCCCCGGCCTGGTCGCGTGGTTCTTCCCCATCTCGGGGTCTCACACGCCCCCTCCGTGAAAGGAGGGTCTTGGACTGGACGTACCCTAAGGTCCTCTCCGACTCTGAAACCTCGGGCTCCTGAGGTGAGAGCGCGTTCCAGGTCTCGGGATAAAGAACAAATGAGGCCCCAGGTAGGAGCTCACTTCCCTCGACTTGGTCCAGCCCGCCCTGGGGCCGGGCCAGGAGGTGCTCAGTGCTCTGGGCACCTCGGGCCGGCCCGGCGACCCCCCCTCCCCCCGCACGTGCGGCCTCGCTGGGTGGGCCAGCAAGCTGCAGGCACAGGGTGACCCAGCGGTCAGCAGCTTCAGCAGGTGGGAGCTCCTCCGAGCTACTGGGTGGAGAGGGGTGCTGCCCGAGCCCGCCCTCCAAAGTACCCGCCCCCTTCCTCCTCCTGCAGGCCGCGTCCTGACCCACCTGAGCATGCGGGATCCTCGCCCGGTCTTCTTCTGAGCCCGCCCGTCCTGCAGCCTGCGAGCCCGGACCCCAGGCCGGACCTCCCGCAGCTCCGCCCTCACGGCCCAGGGCGCCCAGCCACACGGCACCCTCGCGTCTGCCGCTGGCTTCCGCGTGCAGTGTGGTCTCAGAACGCAGAGGGCCTCTAAAAGTCACCTCGTCCCCCCCCCATCCCGGGACCCAAGGCCTCCTGAACAGTCAGGTGAACCCTCCAGAGGCAGGGCTCGCCCGTCCCCCGAGGGGAGCTGGTCCCGTCCTGGCCGGCTGCATCTACACGCCGGCTCCCGACCCCTTGAAGGTTGGTGTCTGCTCACGGCTCCCTTTCCCCCCGTATCGACCAGCCTGCCGTGCGCGCTGGAGAGCGTGGGGTCTGTGAACGGCTGGGTCAGGGCTCCTGCCGCCAGTGCAGCTCGGGTCTCCTTGCGTGGCCCCCGCGCCCCCCCACTGAAGAGGCACAGGTAGGAGAGAAGCACCCGAGAGGCTGCAGGAAGGAAGGTTTCCAGCACGGTCGGCTGCCCCCCCGGGGGCCGCAGGGAGACGCTGGAGTGGGGGCGGGTAGCCGCGCCAGGGTCTCTGATACCCTCCCCCAGCCCGTCAGGGCTGCCCCGGCCCTTCCCAGGGGGAGCCAGCCGTCCCGCCTGGCCCGCGGCCAAGAGTCCACCGTCCACTGCGGAGCGACACGAGGTGGCTGGCGTCCTCACAGTTTCTTCTTCCTCACCACGGGGATGGGCACCACTTGGAAGATTTTGGCACCGTGGTCCTCGGTGTCCAGAGTCACCCAGGTGGGCCGGAAGCTCCCTTTGAAGCCAACGAACGCCATTTTCTCTGGAAAGCAGGGGTGAGTCACATGAACAGAAACCCCAAGAGAGCCGCTCCTGCCAGGCCTCCCATCGCCCTTCCCTGCAGGCATTTCCAGGCGCCCTCTCCCAGCCGCCCCGGGCTCTGCCTCCCCGGGAGCAGCTTTGCACCCGATGACGTCATTTGCGAGGGGCACACAGGGTCTCACCCGAGCCTCCGGTCGGCCGTGCGGGGTGGTGGCCCTGCTTTGCACAGGAGGCCCCCCCGGAGTCCCGGCCGCCTTCGGGCTGAGCCTCTGATCACCAGCGAGTCCCTGCGCCTCTCTGAAGCCCAGCGTCCCCCGTCAGCCAGCGAGGCCCTGACCCTCTCTGAAGCCCAGCGTCCCCCGTCAGCCAGTCACACGAGGGATGACGCTCAGCTACAGGACCTCTCCCGGCTCCAACGTGTCGTGGCTTTGGAAGGACTCCGTCCAAGGGTTCAGAGTAAGTGGTGCAGCCAGACTAGACATCTAGGCCCCCGGCCCCACGCAGCGAGCCCTGCCTTGCATTTGGAGCTTAACCGAGGGAGGGGTGTGGGGCTCTCTGTCCACACTCGGGATCGGCCCGGCCTGGCAGGCGGCACACACGTGCCACCTCTGGGAAGATGCCACTTAGATCACCTCACCTACGTCAGCTTTTGGCAACAGGGTCTTAGTTAAAAAGGCAGAGGCCCCAAGATGAGTCCAGGATTGAGCCCGAGAAGATACTTCTCTGTTCTTGGGGCTCTCTTTTGGCTCGAGGGAAGGGCCTTCAGGGCCTCCGGGCTTTCCCGTGGGAGCTGCCAGGAATTGACGTCCCACATGATGGGCCACGAGCTTTGATGCTCCTCACAGGATGGCGTGGCAGCTGAGCTCTGGGTTAGAAGTTAGAATTTCGGGTCCAAATTCTAATCTTGGGCAAGTTACTTAAGCGTCTGGTTCCATCCCAGACGGAAGCAAGGGCACCGTGACCCGTGAACGCGTGGCAATCGCGGCGAGCTCAGCAGGTGCACAGCCGGGCACCACGCGTGGACCCCAGCGGACGTTAGCGTCTGCGGGCTTGTTCCGCCTCCCTCCCAGCCTCCCCTGGGCTCCGCGGTGACGGTGACGAGGGTCATGCTGGGCGGGCTTCCCTGTGGGATCTGCGCTGGGCTTCACTGCAGAAGCACCGAGGGGCCTCGGACAAGCCGCAGAGATGCCTCGGACTTTCGTTTCTCCGTCCGTCCCTCCCTCCCTCTCTACGTCCCTTACGGTGGGCGTATGAGTGTCCAGCCCCCCGGAACATGGAGGACGAGGCAGAGCCCTGCCCGTCCCTGTAACAGGAGCCGGGACGGGGGCAGATCAAGCCACTTTCCTGCTGATGCTTTGGTTTAACGAGAAGGGGAGGGGGCCTGTGCTGAGCGGACGGGCGAACAACTCAGGAGGTGGCTTCCCGTGTCTGCTCACACGTTGGGAGGAGGCTGCTGGCGTGTAGGGATGGTGAACGGGCGGCATCCGGCCCGCACGTTCCGGAAGGCCACCTAGTGTCGAGGACCCTGGGGTCTGGTGGGGAGCACTGTGGTCTCGGCAAGAGGTAGCAGCAGCCCCCACACCAGGCGTCTGGACTCACAGTCAGTGTAGACCCCTGGTCTGGATCGCTTACCTTTCAACCTGAGGCTCTTATCTGCACCGAGCTTTTCCAGCACTCTGGTCCACAGGCCCCTGGACGTGTATCGTCCCTTCGACACCACGAGCACAATGGAGCTGCACGAGAGGAGGTGTCAGAGGCCAGGAGGGGAGAGCAGGTAGGGTGGGGGCAGTCAGCAGCGCCCAGAGGCCCGGCTGCGGGTTTGGGGAAAGGCCGCCTGTCCCTCGTGCCGAGCGGACCGGCTCTTTCCATGCTTGACCCACATCCCGGCCTCCCTCCCACACCTCTGGCCGCAGTCGGCACCCGGGGACCTCCCCACACCTGCTCTCAGCTCGCTCGCTGCCTGCACGCGTGTCTGTCCCCAGAGAGGACGGGGTAGGTGCACGGAGGAGGGACTTCGGCTTGGCGTTTACTAACGCGAATGTCCTCAGCCCGTTGGGTTGGGACCAGATAGAAACATGGCGGGAGAGCAAGCCAGAAGCTGGGGTCACCGCGTGCTTGGGGAGTGTTAACCTCCACGTTCACGTCACTTTCTGCCCGGTTTGCACATGGGAGATTGGGCGAGTTTACTAGGCCCAAGGGGAGTCGGGGCCTGGAGCGAGGCGTGTGCCCAGCCGGACAGGCCCCGACTTGCAGAAGCCCAGCTTGGGGGCCCGGCGAGACTCTCTGCTCCCGGCCTTGGTCGTGTTCAGGCCCACGTGTTGGGAACACAGCCTCAAGGTGGCAGACCCCGCGGGGCCGGGACGGACAGGTGAGGTGAGCACCTCCCCCCAGGAACAGCAGCCCAACGGGCTCCCGGCTCACATCTCCCAGGAATCCCATAACCACAGACCACAGTCCAGACGCGGAAAAACCAGACAGGGTTCTGGAAGCCGCGGTCACCCCCGTTTGTGTCCCTTCGGGAGCAGAAGGAACACCCTTCAGATGCACCGGGCTCGTCAGCCCTAGGGACAGGGAGGGGAGCCGGGGCTGCCTGGGGACGAGGCCCCAGGGGACGGCAGGGTGAAGCCAGCAGAGAGAGGGAGCATCGCACACTTGTTCTCGGCACTGGGCTCGGGCGCCATTCCCAGGAGGCCATTTCGTCATCGTTCCAGTTCGGAGGAAAAGCTCACGTCCCTTTGGCACAGCTAAGCCTCGCCGCTTGGGGGAACCCAGACAAAGGTCATGCCCTCTAGATTGGGCTCTGGGCTAGCTCCCAGGAGCGGGACGCAGACGGGGCTCCTCGTGCGTCACAGCATCCTGATGGGGCCAGAAGCCTGCACGCTCGGAGGTGTCCCTGTCTGCCCCGTATGGGACTGTCACGGCCTGTGAACGCCTACACTCGTCAGCACGGGGTTTGGTGGCAGGGCAGAGGCCGCTCCGGTGAGCCACCCGGACTTCCCACCGTGCCAGGTCGTGGCCCCTGAGAGCGAGTTCTACCCCCCCATTTAGCAAGAAACGTGAAACCCAGTTAGACGTGGCCCCGACGCGAGGAAGCGCGGGCCCTCGCCCCGGAACGGCCGCATCCCTGGGGCTGCTGAGACTCGTGTGTTAGTAGAGGCAGAACTTTGTGGTTGCGTTGGAAGAGAACTCACCAAAGAGGTGCGCGTTAGATTGGGAAGGTGCTGGGAATTACCAGGGATTTCTAGGAAAGGGCACAGGAGGTGCTGGGAGGAGTTCAAGCCAGCAGCTGGCAGGGAGGCCGGGTCAGCCTGGGGCGGCAGAGGCCTGGCTGTCAGGAGGTTGAGCCGGAGGGCCTGCTTCGCAGCCATAGACAGGCCCGGCCGGAGGGCGAGCGGGCAGGTGGGGGGCCAGGACCCGGTCACAGAGGAGGAAGGGACGGGGGAGTCACCCAGGACGCCCAGACCGTGGTCCAGCCGTCTGCAGGGTTCAGGCCCATGAACTGAAACACGGCGAACGGGAGGAGGGGCCGGGCTGGGAGGCCACGGCCAAGGGCGAGGTTGGGTTCCACGGGAGACTTGTAGCCTGTCAGACGTGGCGGTGCCGGGAGAGGTGTGGGCCGGAGAACTTAAGAGCCACCGGCACTTGGATCGCATCGAAAGCGTGGGCGGGGTGAGCTCATGCTGGGAAAGCGTGTCGTGGCCGGGGAACGAGGCCAGGGCCAGGCTTCCCACTTGTAAGCGGGCAGCCCGGCCGCCTCGGCCTGACCTACATTCTCCGCCCCGTGCCCGTTAGGTCGTCAGAGGCGCGGGCAGACCTCGAACGCGCCCTCGGCGCCCCCAGACAGGACGCGATGGGGTGGGGGGGACGCGCGCAGACTCACTTGTCGGGGATGGCCGCCACGTGACTGAACAGCTGCCACGGGACGCCCTGCAGCATGGTGCTGCTGAAGCTCGTGTGGCTCACCACGTGCCCGCGGCTGCCGTCGATCGCCATCATCTGGATGCCGTCCTCGGAGCTGGGGTACCTCGTCCCGTCCACCTGCAGGCCCAAAGCAGCACCGCTGGGAGCGGGCTCGGGGCGCCCACGTGGACCCTGAAGCCGGGCGGTCCGCGCAGCCGCTCAGAGCACAAAACCCTCTCCGAGCGGCTCTCCGGGGCCCTCTGTGTGGGTGGGCGCTGGGAAAGGGACCTTACTTGGCTGGAAGGTCTGCGCGGATGCAATTAAGTTAAGGATCTTGAGATGAGGTCATCCTGGCCTTAGGGCCCGTCCTAAATCTGGCGATGGGTGTCCTCGTAGGGGGAAGGAAGGGGGTGTGGGGCCCAGACACCCAGGGTGAAGGCCGTGCGAGGACAGAGGCAGATGCTGGGGGCGGGGGGGGGGGGGCACGTCCACAACCCGGGGGACGTCAGCGGAGGCCTCGGGCAGACGGACTCAGAGCCTCCAGGGGGACCCGGCCCTGCTGAGCCCCCGATTTGAGGCTTCCGTCCTCCAGGATGGCCAGAGAACAAGTTTCTTTTGTCGCGGGCAACCCTGGCTTGGGGTCATCGGTGACAACAGCCCCAGGACATAACACCGCCTCCCCCTGCGGCCGAGCAGCGCCCCTGCAGGGGCCGGAACCACTCACTTCAATGTAAGCCGCGTCGCTCAGGAGGTGAAAGAAACGCTGCCTGGAACTCTCCATCTTCACCTCCAGGAAGCGGTCCTTTGTCTTCTGGAAAGCAAGGAAGACCGGCTGCCCTGGCTGGGTTGGGGGCGCCACGGGCACGGCCTGACGGGGGCAGCCGCCCCCCTCGCTTCCCCGCACCCCCGGCCACCCCAGGATCGGACGGGGGGTGCCGAGCGGGTGTCCGGAAAGGGCCCTAACGTGACGGCCGCTCACCAGCTGGGCACCACGGAGCTTCCTGGGCATCGGCACGTCCACCACCGCGCTCTCGGCGAACCTGGGGTAGGCGGTGGCCGTGCAGTCGCTGACGCCCGCGTTCTTGGGGATCAGGGCCTTGATCCTGATTCGCTCGCAGCCTCTCACGGAGCAGAAGGCGAACCTCTCCCTCTCGTTCTGGGCTCTCAGCTTCAGGAACAACAGCCTGCGTGCGGGGGCCACGGCCGGGCTCGCTCAGGCGTCCGCCGCCCTCCTCCCCCTCTGTCTTCACGTCACCTCCCAAGCCCCGCGGTGAGACCCACGGGCCTTACGAGATGGCCACCAGGCCGTGTCTGCCACGGGGTCACGTGTGGTCCGAGAGAGAAACGAGCACCCGGGCGTCAAAGCTCGCAACGCCAACGGGGACCGTTTTCTGGGCACGTGCCCTATGCCACGCTCCACGCGGGCCGTGAGTGGACACGCCATCTCGCTTAACCCTCAGACGGTCCCGTCCAGTAGGTGCCGTCACCGCCCTGCCTTCTCAGACTCCGAGCAGCTGACTGACCCGGGACCACACGGCAGGACGGTCACAGAGCTGGGCCACCCCGTCACTGGGCCTGGTGAGGCGAGCCTTCCTCACTATACTTTTCTCGAAACTGCCATCTTTTCCCTGCTTGTTGGACGGGACTGGACGCCACGGGGGTGGTGCAGGGGGTCGGCCGACGAAACCGAGGAACTAACTTAGGACTTGTCACCGTTCCTCCTGCTCAGAAACAACCTTCCAGGCTGACTCCCACGCCTGTAGCATTCGAAATGGTGGCGCAGGCTGTTCCCGTGCCGACCCCTCTCTGGGAGCCGCCTGCGCCCGGACGGCCCGGCGACCTGGGTTCGCGCCATGATGCCACGACCTCCACCCACCGCCGCACAGCCGGTCGTGCCAGGGAAGCACCTGGACGCGCAGAGGGGCCGATCGAGACTTCAGAGGGGCCCCAGGTATTGGGAAAGCCCAGTGCTTTGGGTCCTGTAACCCAGCTCACGGCCCCCAAGGGTGTCACCGAATTAAAGCACAGCCTAATCACCACCAGGCACTGACGGTGGGTGTGGAGGTCGGCCTGCAGAGGCTGGGCTCCCCGGTCCGCCCCTCCGTACCCTGAGTCTTGGGGGGCGTCCGCGATTACGCGGTGCCTCCTGGGGCCGGCAGGCACACCTGGGGACTTTGTCGGTTGGCGCTGTCCTCCAGCGGTTCCATCAGCCTAAGCCTCTGTTCCCTCTTCACCTGTGGCCTTGTCTGCCCCACGAGTGGTTTAGAATTTATGTGAAAATCGGGTGCTATTTATTTCCCCCCAAACCTAGCATTTTACTAATGCCTCGGATTTTCAAATTCTAATTTTTCTCTCATCAAATTGATAAAACCGTGTCTGAAAGAGAGAGAGAGAGAGTGCCCCTGCTAGGTATTTCCTTATCGCTGATTGCGATCAAGAGAGGGAACACGGCCATCAAGGGATCCTTTACGGTCACTCCCCAGGGGGATGGTTCTGAGCGGCCTCACCGCTCGGACATTGTTGGCATTCCGGAGGTGTTGGACTTACTCTCTTTTTCAGGGAGGGGACCAGACAGCTCCCTATTCTCCACAGACACTCCGTCCCTGTTATCCCTCCACTGAGCAGCGCCTAGTGCCGTCCAGCAGAGGGTGAGTGACGGCTCTGGGGACAGGTGGACCCGGGTTCGAAACGAGCCGTGCCAAGGCTGTGCCGTGGCCTCGGGGCAGGACCCCGCTATTTCCTCTGTCCCTTCTTTGTCCCCTTCTGGACGAGGGATGATGTCATCTGCTCCCCCTGGCTTGGGAGGACCCGAGGGAACGGACCGGGTCTCCTCCGTCTAAGGAAGAGCTGCTTTTGTTTTTTGCCTGAAATGGGCCTATTTCCTCCCATCCCCGTGTATGTTCACGGCATGTTTACCCCCAGCTCAGCAGCTTGGAAAATGTCACTGGCGGATGGAACCTGAGTTCGGCCCCTGAGTCAAAGCCCTTGGGAAAGCGTTCTCCGTCAACGGCAGGTAACCCGGTGGGGGTTGGCCTGCTGGGAGGGCCAGGGGCACGGCCAGGGGCACGGCCCGGGGCCGAGCCGCCCTGCCGCGGCGGGGGTCCTCACCCTGAGTCCTCGTCCCAGTAGTAGTGGCCCCTGCCCGTGAAGCTCTGTTCCACCTTGTCCATCTGGAGGGTCCGCACGAAGGTGCCCGTCTTGGATGTCTGCTTCAGCAGGCGGTTGTGCACGTCGGAGAGAATGGAGAAGGACGTGCCGCGGGGGTAGCAGAACCCCACTCGGATCCAGTCGCCCCTAGAGGCGGGGGGGGGGGGGCGGTCAGGCCACAAGCAAGGGCGTCCGGGCCTCAGAGAGTCTGGGGCCCGCCTGGAGAGAGACCAGAGAATTCTCCCCCAGACGGCACCTCCATCTCTGCTGGGGGGGGGGGGCGTAACCATCCGGCTGCCAAGTGTTGGGGGTGGGGAGCGTGGCTGGCAGGGCGAGGGGCTCCCTGGGCGCCGCCCGGGCCTAGGCCGGGGTGCTGCCCTGCAGCTCAGCCCCTCCTGGTCCAGCCCGGTCTCAGGGCTCATTTCATCTCTTTCGGTGTCATTTTCCACATCTGCTTGGCGTCCGTGTCCCAGGAGCACGTGACAAGTGACAGGCACAGACAGCACCCGAACATCGACGCCGGAGGCCAGATCTGGGCGGGAATGCTGTCGTGCTGCACCTCGAGGGGATGCTGGCCCCCGCTCCCACGTGGGGCGTAGGGAGGCCCGCGGAGCCAGGCTTCTGCCTGAGCCCGGCCGCACCCGGGGCAGGGGGGCTCCGCCCGGGGCTCGGATTCTGGACTACTGGGTGCCCTCGGCCCCTCTGCAGGGGTGACGTGGGCCGGCCTGCGGTCCCGAGGCGTCACCACCGCTGCCCGGGGCTCCGTCGGAGCGGCTGCGCCCACTTACTTGTTGAAGTTGATGAGCCAGATGGCCAGCTCGGCGGGCGCCGGCTGGTCCCAGTGCACGGTGTAGCCCTTCTGCAGGGCGACCACCGGCTGGTACTGCTGGTAATGGGTGCTCCGGGCCAGGGCCCCCTCCAGGTGGAGGGGGCGGCTGGGGAAGTCGTTCTTGATGATCTTCATCCGTAGGTTGCTGGTCTTGTAGGCCTGAATGTACATCTTTCAGGACCCAAAAAGGAAACACAACAGGACAGTTACAAGGGATTCTTCCAGAGCGTCTGGTTAACATCTGACAACGGGCCCCGCTTTCAAAGGAACGTTCTCGAGGAGCCCTTTTAAGGATGCGTGAATGGACGGCTGGGGGTGCGGCCATCGCCGTTCTGCGCGATCCCGCGGACACCTCAACAAAGGGCTCCGTCCGGGACACGGCGGTGGAAACACGGGAGAAGTCTGCTTAACAGTCAGATGGGGGACTGTGGGGGGGGGGGGGAGAGCGAACTGGCTAATCCTGTGCGCGCAGCCCCCTCGCCCCTGCTGCTGTCCTGCCTGCGTCTGGGAGGCAGCTTTGGGCACGCTCCTTCTCTGTCTGCCTCCCGAGGTCTGGCCCCCGTGGCCAGGCCCTGTGTCACTACGCCCTGCACGAAGGAGTGCCGGCCTGCTTCAGAGAAGTCCCTGAAAGCAAGACTACGAGCTCTTGGGTCCCTGGGACCCTGGGATCTTGGCGTCCCGCCCTGTGGCACGGCCCCTGTGCAGGTGACACCACCATGGCCGTGGCCAGCACAGCAGCGCAAAACTGGGCACGCGGGAGGGAGGGGTGGTCTCCCCAGTACTGCCTACGGGACGGAAAGAGGAGCTTCGGCTGCCCGTGGCACGGGGCCGTCCCGAGAACCAAAGCTTTAAGGGTATGTAACAGCACGGCGAAAGCTATAAAGGGAAGGGGGGAGATTATGAGTAATAATTAAGCAGTAGCCGGTCAGGAGAACCGGGCAGGTGCTGACAGAGCTTTTGCACAGAAGACAAGCCCCGTGTGGGAGAGACAGGGGGCGGGGCAAGATCCAGGCCTGGTTTCGCCAGCACCCTTGCCTCCCTGTGCCCACCTGGCCCCGTGGCCCCTTCCCCTCTCTGGCACCAGCTGCTCTCCCGCCTCTCCCGGACCCCAGGCCGCCTTCCGGCTCCTTTCTCTCCCACCCTCCGGTCCTGACGTCCACAGCGTCCGCCTGCATGGTGATCGCGAGGACAGCTGCTTCGTACACGTCCCCTGCCGGCCCCGGGACTCCCCTCCTCCCTTAATGCTGCCGTTTTCCTGGCTATCTTCCCTCTTGCTGGTTTATTCACCATCAGCCAAATAACAGCTAATGCCAGCATCGTAATAGCTAGCTGGTATTTTCGGCTCCGTCGTGTCCCAGGTGCTGTTCCCCACGACGGCCATTGGCCACATGTGGCCCCTGAGCCCCGGAAACGTGGCCGGTGTGGCTGAGGACCCACCTGGGTTTTAAATTTTGATTAATTTAAACCTCAAACCCAAAGCAGTGTAAAATATTTCCCCACCGCACGTGACTTTATCCTTTTGGGGAGGTAGGACTAGCTTGCACTTCGTCGAAAATCTGCATCCAAACTGAGCGGGCTCGAAGTGGAAACCGTGTCGTGGATTTCGAAGACTCAGAGGAGGAAAAATTACATGCGGGAAAAGTACCTCACTAACGATTTTGACAAATCGATTGCGTGTCGAGATGATAGGATTTTGAGTACGCTAAGTTAAAATATATTATTACGATTAATTTCCCCTGTTTCTTTTTCCTTTTTCACAGGGCCTCTGGAAAATTCAGGACCACGGGGCTGGTTTGCGTTACATTTCCGGCGGATGGGGCCGGCGACGCACTTTGCATCCGTCATATGAACCTTACGCCCGCCATCTCAGAAGGAGGTTCGACTATTATCCTGATTTCACAGATGAGGACACTGAGGCTCCAACAGTCGTCACCCACGGGTCTGGTTCCACATGTGTCCGCGTCTTTGCACTGACTCCAGGCACTGGGGCCTGACTTGAATCCGAGTGACCTCCCAGTGCCCTCCTCCTAGGCATCTTGCTTTCTGCCTACAACGTGGTTTTCACTTTGAGTTTCTGAAAGGGCATACAGCAGGCGCTCGCTCCTGCTGAGGGGCTGGTGACACCAGGGGTGCCCTTGCTTCCCCACCTGTGCGTAGCGCCCGCTGCAGATGGCCCCTCTCCAGTCGGGGACGTTGATGCAGTCCGGGTGCCGGACCAGCCAGTTGTCGTCCTTGGTGAGGTAGGACCCCGGGTACTCGGACACAGAGCCGTCGACATCATGGAAGACGGACGTCTTATCCCCATCCATGTCCAGCTGGTTGAACCAGGGCCCCGGCTCTCCGAAGAACACTCTAGAAGTAATCTAAACAGAGCCCCGGGAAGTGAGGCTGGGCCAGAGGTGAAGGGGGACTACAGCCCGCTCACCGGCCTCCACTCCAGACCCAACGCATTCGTTTGGCCTCTGCTCACACGAGGCCCGGCTGCTGTGGGTGACCCTGGAGAGTGCTCTGAGGTGCGGGCTCAAAGCCTGCAGAGAGGAGGGGGCACGGGAGTGTGTGTGTGTGTGCGTGCGTGCGTGCACAAGTGTGAGAGGGAGAGAGAGGCGGTGGTGAACGTGTGCATGAGAAAGCACACACACGTGGGGCAACGTGTGAGAGAGGACTGTGTGCGTGTGTGTCTAAGAGGGGGGTGCGTGCACCTGTTTGAGGAGGACGGTCTGTCGGCACGAGCCCGTGGCGGGCTCTGTGACTGACCTCTCCCAGGCCTCGGTGGCCTGAGTAAAGAAATGAAGTCACAAGTTCTCACGCCTTTCCCTTCAGCCCGCCGGCACGAGGCAGACGAGCAAAGGGCAAGACCAGAGTGGAGGAGAAGGAAGAAAGTTCTGGGGGATCCAGAGCCCAGAGAAAGCATCCCGGGCCCCTCCCAGCCTCAAAGTGCCACCCTCCGTCCCGCCCTCCTCACCCCAGCTCTTCATTGGCACCTGTCTGTGCCCAGGAAGACCCCATTTGTGGTGCCCTCTCAGAGAGACATGAGCGCCTTGGAAACCCTGGGACTGGAGATTAACTGACCAACCCAGGTGGCCCTGTCACAAGACTCCATAGTCAAAACCGAGGCCTGTGGAGGAACAGCCTCAGGACCTTGGGTCTGGAGGGAGGCTGTGCTGAGGCTCTGGGGGGCTCGGGGCAGGGGGAGGGCAAGTGGGAGGCAGCCAGACCTGACCTGTAGGGCAACCTACACTTGTACTTTTCCAGCTTGGATGCAGACGGGCTGGGGCGCGGCCCAGCCTGCTTGGAGGAAGTCGTTCGCTCCCTGCGGTGGTGGCAACGGCTCAAACTCCAGCCCCGGGGGACTTGTGAATCACCGCCCAAAGTCTGGATTTGCCCAGAGCCTGCCCCAGCACCTCACTCACCGGGACATCCTCAAAGGCAATGTCGGTCACATTGTTATGGGGGCAGCTCTGCCAGGCGTTGTTCAGCCGGAAGGCCAGGGCACTGGTGTGCCGGCCCTCCAGGGCCACAAACTTGCGGAAGGTGCAGTTCTGGATGTTGATGGGGCCGTCATAGAACTGAATTCCTCGGATCGGAAAATTCCTACAGAGTTAAGGAAGTGAGAGGTCAGCCTGTTCGCCGCGTTATGCCACCGAGTTGTTTGCACCCTTCAAGGCAGATGGAAACAGAGACTTTCTGGGTAAACCGTCCTGATCCCCACCTCCTGCCACTCCTCGCTGCAGGGCATTATTGATTCATTCATCAGTTCATGAGAAAGTATTTATAGACACAGTAAATGTGAATAAATGATTGCTAGATGACTTGATGGATGGATGGATGGAAGGAAGGAAGGAAGGAAGGTTGAATGGATGGGTGGATGGACGAAAGGAAGGAAGGAAAGAAGGAAGGAAGGGTGGGTGGATGGATATATGGAAGGATAGATGGAGGAATGGATGGATGGATGGATATGTGTTTAGTTGCTGGCTTGGGGGCTGGGGAATCATCCTCTATTCAAACACTTGCTCCAGTTTCTCCATCCTGTTAAGAGTCATTGGGTAAATACCACAAATACTCTGTAGATGCCAGTATTGTGTCCCTTGGGAGACTAGAGCCATTAGTCATTATTTAGTCTCAGTTGCCATAACCATTTAATCAGATTAAGACCCAAATGGGTTTCCTCTGAGTAAGCCTTTCAATTGTGAATCTGTTGGGTCTGGAAAACAGGCGAGGGGGAAGACAGAACGGAAGGTGATGATGCTGTAGCGAGATAACGCACGTGACCTTTCAGGGCACGTAACCCTACAGGAGCAGCAGGCCCCACTGGGAAGGCAAGACTGTGGGCTGTCAAAGGACCCCAAGAAGGCTCCGATCTCCAGGAGTCAGGGAGAGGATGGGAGGCGGAGGTAGAAAGGACCGGAGAACGGGCAACTTGGCTCAGCAGAGGGCGGGGACTCAGAGACTCCTCTCCTCTGCCCTCGGACTCCTGCGCCGGGCCTGGCAAGGGCCAGCTGGGCTTCTCGGTGACCCTGAACCTAGGCTTGTTTGTTCTGGAAGCCCAATGTGCATGGTTCTGCTGGTATCTGTGCCTCTGGGCCAGGTCCCCTCCTTCCACAGCTGGCATGAAGGAGGGAGGTCAGAAAGAGGGAAAGAAGCATAGAGAAGGGTCTGTCCCTGGGAGGATACACCGCAGCCCCCCGTCTTCTACCTGGGGCTCCCCTCCCCAGATGCAGGTCCCCCGGGAAAGCCCGGATCACACCAGCCTTGGTGTGTGCCTTCAGTCAACACCAAGGACTTCCCGCATTTCTGCATCTTTAAAAGCAGTCGATTCGCGCTGGCGCCTTGAATCCTGGTTCTCAGGGGGTGCCTCCAGGCACTGTTCAAGTTAAGGCATCTTGGGAACCAGCCACTCTTACTGGCTGTGTATGCAAAGCGTATGCTTACTTTTCATCTAAGCCCAGCCCAGGACCATTGCGGACGAATCCCTCGTGACCAGGAGGACACGGTCCCTGCTCACAATCGCCACGTGAGGGACTTGCCCGGTTCGGCAGAACTGTCGGGCCTCCATAAACAAACTCAGCCCTGAAAGTCATCAGAACATTCCGGCCCCGGAGGGCTGGTAACTCTCAGCAAAAAAACGACCAAGTACGCAGATCCAGAGTTACTCATAAACACCACCCAAAGGGGCTGGTCTATCGCTGCGACCAGACAGAGACCAGGGCTTCCAGACCACTTGCGCCAAAGGAGGCCGTGGTTCTGTCCGCAGAATCTTTGCAAAGGCGCACGTCCACTGGGGTGGGAGCTCCGGGGCCGTGTCCTGCCCACAGAGGCAGGGATTATATTTCTCCTGAGAAAGGCGGGGGGGAAGCTCTGGGGGCAGGAGGGCTCTCGGCCCTCGGGGAGCAGAACCCCGCACGTCTGCCCGGCTCAGAGCCTGGCCATCGGGTTTGGGTTCACGTCTGAGCAGAATCACCATCACATGGGGGACAGACGTCCTCACACCGACCCAGCTGAGGCTCCCCCGGGAACTGACCGAGCCCCTCTGCTCCGTGAGCTGGCCAGCTCTCCCGGTCCCCCCTCCTCCAGCCACCTGGCCAGCCTCCCCCCGCTTTGCCGGAAACACGTTCTGCAACAGAGAGCCCGGGACCCCTCAGGACAGCCCTACGTTTCTGCTGATGAACAGGCCTGGCCGTCAGACAGTTCTTCCCGCACTAAACTCCTTCTAACCGTGGGGCCCATGGAGAATGAGTTCTGTCTTGTAAGCGTCTGGAAGCCCCGACCACGTGTGACGTCGCCTCCCGTGCTGATCCCCCTCGTCTGACCCCTGAACTCCTGACCGGAGTTCCCAGTCTGCGTGTGACACGGCGCTGGGCTCTGTCACCTTCCTGGGTACCGTCCTCCAAGCGTGCTTTGGCCCATCTCTCTCTCCCCCGTCCCCAGAAGTGGGTGCAGTGCTCCGAGTAGGGTGCTATCAGAGGAACCCGCGGCCGCTGACCCCAGACACCGTAGCCCCGGAACCACCCCGTGCATCTGGACCATCAGGTCCCCCTGCCGCCTGCCATTCGACACTGAACGCTTGATTTCTCTCTCCCGCTCTAGACCTCACCCCACCGCCGGCCAACCTCCCTTGTTTCAGTGACTTCTCTGACTGGTAACTGACAGGGGGGTTCACAGTCGACAGGCGGAGCTCTCCCACGAGCATCATTCCGTCTGTGGCTGCCACTCGGCTTAAGGCACGCAGGACAAGGAAGCCTCCGTGGCTGCAAACCTACTGGCCTATAGGGAGGGTCCTCCCGCTGTGGTCCAGGCCACCGGGGCCCCAGATCCTGTTGTCCATCATCTCCGTCCCCACGTTGCCACTCTCGCCGACGAACAGGCTGTTCTTGATCTCCTGCTTGGAGCCATCATCATACGGGAAGGTCCCGCCGCTGTGGGGAGGAGGCGTCTGGAATGAGCCGTCCGTAGCCGGCTTCCCACACAGGGCTCGGCACGAGGACAGCTGCTCTTACCTGGCCAGGGTCAGGCCGATGCCATTATCAGCGAACCTGGGGACGAGAGCGGACGGTCAGAGCCTGCCCTCGCGCCACGGCCAGGGACGTGGCGGAGGGCGGGACGCTTCCCTGTCCCTGGCGTCACATGTGGATACTGTGTGGGGAAGGGGCTGCAGACTCTCCCACCCTGCGCGGCAAGCTCGCCTCCCGCTCGACGTCTGCTCGCGAACAGTGGCCTCCAGCATTGCCCCCACGCTGCTGACTCCAGGGCTCGTGGGAGGTTGGATCAGGGGGTCGTGAAGGACCTCCCCACTCTCGGGGCCGGCCCCGGGTGATGGCGGGGTACGTGCGGGCGGGTTGCACTCCCCTTAGCCACGTCCACTCCCATTTCAGCCACAGCGGGAAGGACAGAGGGACGGCTGGCGCCACGTCTCCCCGGAAGGCAGGCGGGCGCCGGCCCCGGGGCCCCGGGGGCCCAGGAAGGGCGGGACCCAGTGTCACAATTGTGCTGTGGCCCTGCTTTGGCGTCCCAGGAGTTGAAATTTCAAGCCCCAGTCCAACCGCTTCCTAGTTGTGTGACCTCCCGGGAAAGTCACTGAGCTCAGCGTCAGTTGACCATCTCTAAAAATGGAGATAATTTGCATCTTTGAGAAGCACAGTGAGGAAGGAAGGCAAACGAGGATTCTGCACGCAGCAGGTGCCCAGGACATGCTGGGAACTTCCTTCCCTCCTTCCGACGACTGGCTACGTGGCCCGAGAGAGCCTCACCCCGTGGCAGGTATGACCCCCAGCACCCGGCATGTGCTGTTTTCAGGGGGCTCGGGGGTGGGGGGGGGTCGCTGCCTCTGCCTGGCTGGGGACTGACCAGAAAGCCGATGTCTGTGTGCCTGTTTCCTCCCTGCCCCGCTCTCCCCTCCCCCATGCGGGGGAGGCACCCCCCACCCCGTCCTCGTGTCAGGACCCCGTGCCCGGTCCTCACCGGCAGCTGTCCAGCCACACGTCCCCGCCGCGCAGCCAGGCCCCGTGGTCCTGGTTCTTGTAGGCCGTGAAGTGTTTGATGATGGCCGGCTCCCGGGGCTTCAGCGGGTCGGCATCCTGGTGAGGGCTGTACCTGGAGCATGCCACGGGGAGGGCACAGGTGGCCGTGTCGGGGGGACGCCTCAGCCGACCCCCTTCTTGGCCGAGAGCTTCTCTCCGCACACACAGAAGCAAGGAGTCCTTCCTCCAGGGCCCCAGCCCCACGCAGGCTACAGACAGGCCACTGCTCTTGTCCGTGGGCACCGAGGAGCCCCCACCCCACCCCGCCCGGGGGCGGGGGGGTCAAGGCACAGCGCGAACTGGCCGGGCCCCACCCCGGCGTGCGGTATGGCCCCTGGAAGGAGAGTGAGCTGCCCAGCCGCCTGGTAACCTGGGGGGCCCTTGACCTAAAGCCTCTTCCGGAATCTAGCTCGTTGGCTACAAAACGGGGCACGGAGCCCAGCTGCTCAGTGTGTCCGGACCAGCAAAAGCCACCCGTCGGCGTTATCACGGACCCTAGCGCCACCCACTTACGACGCAGACCGACGCCTCGGTCTCTAAAGGGCGCTGGTGTTTCTAATACCCTTGAGGTGTCGATGGCACCCGTGGAAAGCAGCCGCTGGCCTTCGGCTGAGCTCTGGATTGTTCTGGATTGCTTTGTGGGCACAACCCGCGCGTCCCTTTAGACCTCGGCCCAACCCAGTCCTACTGACCGTGCGGGTACTGGCTTTGCTGAGGGATCCGGGAACCTCTAGAAATTTCTGTTTCCCTTCGGCTGCTGTAGCATAAAGCCTAATTCAGTCTTTGCCCCGCTCGGGCTTTCAGCATCGGACCCCCAGCAGCTAGCTCACGGGCCAGGACGTAGAAAGTGCTCACCAGACACCGATGAGTGAGTGAGCGAACGAACGGACGAACGAACGAATGAGTGGAGAGGACGGGGCTGGGTCAAGAGGTCAGCAGGGAGAGTGTGCGTCCCCACGGGCCGTCTACCTGGCAGAGATGATGGACAGGAAGGGCCGCTTGTCCTTGGCAGAGGCCTCCGTAGTTTTGACCCCGTTGTCAATGATCATGCCAGCCTGCAGGGGAGGAGACGGTCAGGGACGCATCCACGGCCACGGCAGGTGGCAGGCACCTCGTCACGCCACGCACACTCTTAAACCTTCCAGTAACGCCGGCTCTGCTCTCAGGACCCATTAGTGGAGGCAAGGGGTCTGCAGCGAGGGAGGGGAGGAGCCCATGCTTCTGCTCTGCTCAGGGCGAATCTGAGGTGTTCACGAAGGAACCGAGAGGTCTGGGGGCTAAGTGTCTTGTCCAGGGCCACGGAGCTAAGTCCGTGACCAGAAGTCACCTTGCTCTGGGCGGTTACAAGCCCAGGCCCAACGTCAGGGGCTACGGGAAATGTGTCTGGTGATTTAAAGGAAACACTGCACTTGAGGCCCCTCCCCTGGGGCAGGGGTCTCGGCTCCTCCCACTGGACTCTCGGCCTCCCGGGAAAGCCCGAAGGCACGTCCCCTTCTTGAGTAGCTGAGGCCACTCTGGCTAGAACAGTCTTCAAGGGACTGACAGTGAGGCAGTGGTGGCGTGAGTGGAACATGAGGGGCTGGATCCCCGCTGCTCGCTCATGGGCCGTGACCTTCACCCTGCAAGCCTCAGCTGTGGCCTCCACAAGCCGGGCTACGAACACTGATTTCAGAGAATATGGCGGGAGGCTCGGTGCTGGCCCCGGTGGATGCTCCATACCAGGACCCTCGCCCACTGGGCACAGGGTCAGGGCTCACTGGAGGGGCACCGAGACTGGGGGCCCTCGCCCACTGGTTACGGGGTCAGGCCTCACTCAGGGGCACCAAGACTGGGGACCCTTGCCCGCTGGGTGCAGGGTCAGCACTCACTGGAGGGGGCACTGTGCCCGGGGACCCTCGCCCACTGGGCTCAAAGTCAGGGTTCACCGGAGGGGCACTGTGCCTGGGGACCCTCGCCCACTGGGCACAAAGTTAGGGCTCACTGGACAGGGCACTGTGCCCGGGGACCCTCACCTGCTGGGCACAAAGTCAGGGCTCACTGGACGGGGCACTGTGCCCAGAGACCCTCATCCACCGGGCACAGGGTCAGGGCTCACCGGGGGCGGGTACCTCACCCTGCCATCTTCCCCAAGGCCCGCCCCTCCTCCTGTGCCCCTGAGTCCTTGCCTACTTCCTTGTAGGAAACCACTGTCCCTCACAGACCTCCCTGCTCTGACCTCTCCAGGCCCACCGCCCAGCTCAGGGGACGGCTTCTGGAGGACGAGGTCCTGACAAACGGCCCACACGTGCTGTGTCCTCTCGGCTGCCCACACGGCACCCCTGGCCGCTCCCGCGTGGCCCACGACAGCCTCAGAAATGCCCGCTCTGTCAGGGGGACACCGATGACCGGCAACTCTTCCTTCTCAGCTCCCTGGGGTGTGCCCTCTGCCCGTGCCCCCCCCACCCCTGCGGGCCCCTCTCTGGCCCCACCACCCGTGTAAGCACAAGCCGAGTGTGAGAAGGTTTCTCTTCTCACAGTCTTCTCCCCGGTTGACCTTCTTTTTTAAACCCTCCCGTGTCCGTTCCCCGCCCCCCCAGGGGCCTCAGTTTCCTCATTTGCGCTATCAGGGACTGGACAGAAGATCCGGACACGGGGCTCTGTCCACGCACCGTGCCAGCGCCCCCAGCACCACCTGTGTCCCCAGGGCGGCTCCCCGGTCCCAGCCTGGCTCCCCAGCTGTGCGTCCCACGGCTCTGGTCTCCGTGCCGTCCTGGGTGGGCGTCCTCCACACCCTCGGGGCCCCGGCCCCTTCCTTGCGCCTAACTCGGCAGCGTCTGGTCTCCCCTCCACCCCCCGCACCCCCCGGGCTCTGTGCGGAAGGACCAGAGCAAAAGCCAAGGGGACGGAGGAGAGGGGCCCGTGCCACGTCTCCGTTCCTTCAGGAGTGCGTCCTGACTGCGTCCGGCGCCCAGGCCGGGCCAGCCTGTCACAGCCGGCACCGCGCCCGGCCACCAGGGGGGCGGCGGGCCCGCGCTCGGGTGTCCCCCTGCCGTCAGCCTGCACAAAGGCACATCCCGCTTCTCCTCCCGGCTCTGACCGGGGGCCGCGTCGTGTGGCAGGAGCGGCCACGGGACATTGTCGCTAAGAAGGCCGCTTTGTTTCCTCCCAGACCCGCGCCAGGAAGGCGGCTGGTGCCCGGCCGGAGCCCGGTGGCCGTCCGGCCCTGGCAATGTGCGGGCCGGGGGAGGGGGACCGGCGGGAAGCGGGGGGCGCACTGTCTGGAAGGACTTACGCGGTAGTTGGAGTGTGCTCGGTTATTGTGGAACCTTCCCAGCGGGATGTGCTCGGAGTAACCTGGCGAGTACGTTCCCACCGACGGGCCCGTCGGAACGTGGTGAAAAATGAACCAGAATCCGGTTTCCTGTGGGAGGAGGGCACGGGGGGGCGAGCCGCCGAAATCAGCCCAGCACACCCCTGGTCGGGGCCACGGGCTGGCGCCAGCCCCCCACGGGCCCCCCGCCGCCCTCCCCCAAACACGTCTCCGGGAGACGGTCCAAACTCTGGCAGATGCATTTCGTGGGGCCCACCCGGGCTGTGCCAACCCTTCACAGGGTCCCGCTCGATCGGCCGTGGGCTCCAAGCGGTTGGATTGCAGAGTCCCCGTGGGGAACGTCCCATGATGTGCTTGGCCCCTCTCATCTGGCAGCTGGGGAAGCCGAGGCCCAGAGATGGCACCTGGCCCGCTCGGGGTCCCCCGGACGGCGAGCCGCAGGGAGGAATGGCCGTGTAGACGGAGTGCTGTGTTTGGATCCCACGCACGCCCCTGGCACGGCAGCGCTCCCTGCCTCGGTTTCCCCACCCGCCACATGAAGGGGAGGGGTGCTGGCCTTGGGGGGCTGACGCGAGAATTAAACTACTTCGGCTTGGAGCGCTGGTGTGCCAGGCACCGCCCAGGCTGCACCCATTGGATCCCACGAGGAGTCATTTCGATAAAGCGCTTTGATCGCCAATATGATGCAGCGACGGAGCCATCCGTCAAAAGCAAGTCCGTCCGCCGCCAGCCTGGTTTTCACGTCTCCGCCCCAGCGGAGCCTGAGCTGGGGCCCCGAACCCACACTCCGGGCTCATCCCCGGCCGCCGCCGCCTCCCAGCCCCCCTCCTTCCCTTCTGCCCGGCCCGGGACCCCTTGCGCTCACCTCAGAGCCCGCGGCCGCACAGTTGATGAGGTTGTTGTTGGGGTTGGCCATCCAGAAGGTGGACACTGCGCTGCAGGGGGGAGGGGGGGGACAGAGATCGCATGGGGTCACATGACGGGCAGCCAGCTCCTGCGCCCCTCGTCAGACACTCGAGGAATCCTTAATTTGCGATGAGACTCGGTTTTCTCGTTCGAGTGCGGTACATCTAAGCGCCTCATGTGCTCAGAATTTCCAGGGGGCCATGGCCCCGTGGGGCGGAGGCAGATCAGAGGTCACAAGTGCCCGGGAGAGGGGCTGTTACTAAGGGGGCGACCCCGCACCGGCGGGCGGATCACACGGGAACCCCTGTCTGCTGGTGCCCACGGCCACACACCCTCACGGGAGTGCCGTGTGACGTCGGCAGAAGCCAGAGGATGAGAACAGAGGTTCTCTGATGGACGTGAGGCGAGCTGGGGAGGTACAGCACACCCTGCCCTCTGCGCCTGCTGACCCTCGCGCCCTCTGCACCCCCTGCACCCTCTGGCCGCGAGGCTGAAGGCACCAGGTGGTGAAGGGCTGGCAGGTGCAAGCTTCCCAGAAGCCCCAGGGTGCAGAGATCAGAGGCCACCTGGGGCGGGGCAGGAGGGGGATGCGTGTGGCCTGGAGACGAAGCCACTCACTTGCAGTCCTGCCGGGGCTTGGGGACGTAGCCCGGGTACGAGTCTTCCGTGATCATCCTGCACATCTTGCTGTCCCGGTCAGAGGGGAGGAGGGTTCCAGACTTGACCAGGAGGCCCAGACAGTGGTCAAAGGTGTTGCGTTCCTCCGGCCCGTCCTCCGTGAAGAAGCAGTGGCCCAGGGAGTTATAGCCCACCACGTCCTTGACCTGCAGGGGCCAAGACAGGAGGGGACACGTCGCCCAGCGTCCAGCTGCTCATCAGGCACACGTGAGACGCCGTCAGCCGTACGGCCGGTCCCACTAGGAGCAGGGGAGGCTTGGGGAGGGGGAGGGACGAATGGCGACTTCGAAGCCCCTTCCCGCTGGAGGTGCTGCGGCCGAGGCTCCGTGGGGTGGGAGGGGACAGGGTGTCAGAAGTGCGTCCAGGAGGAGGCAGGGACAGGTCACGTGAGCCCGCCCTGGTGAGAACGCGGCGGGCCCCCGGCCCACAAGGACAGCAGGCGAGGTAGGGGGAGCAGGAAGGTAGGGGGAGCATCCCCGGGAGGCAGCACGAGAGCCAGCCCAGGCCGTGCCCTCACCCGGGGGCCCGAGCCAGCCTCACAGCCCAGAAGGCACAGCCCGTGACATCTGCAGACTCGAGGGCCAAGAACCAGAAAAGTGTGCAAACCCCAGCTCGTCACAACCCATCTTGGAATCCCGGAGTCAGCGGGGGGCGAGGGGCGCAGGGGGGAGGAGGAGCGGGAAGGCCGTTCTCAGGCCCCGAGAGAGCCGGGATGGTCCCAGGGCATCTGTCACACGGGCCCCCGGCCCCCGGTCCCCTTGCCCGCCGCAGATGAGCCATTCCAGCTCTGTCATCTCGGAGGCCCCTTCTGGGCCTGAACCCCGCTAACATATCAGTCTCGGAACCAAGAGATCCTCAGATCGGCCTGAGCCCCAGCTCCCTGCCCAGCGCCAGTCGCTCACAAGCATCTCTGGCAGACGGGCTCTGTGCTCCCCCTCGAATGCCCCAGAGACGGGACGCTCACCACCTCACGAGGCAGCCTGTCCACGGTGGGACCCCCAGGACGGCGAGAAGCACCTCGTTCATCTTAACCGACACCTGCCGTCCTCACCCCCACCCTGGGGCCTGACCGGCCGGTGGCGTCACCCGACGAGGACGCCCCTGCCTCCCTAGGACCGTTCCACTCACACCTGTTAAGTACCTACCGCCAGGCCCGGCCCGGAACATCGACACACCGTCCAGACACAGCTCCCCCCGCAGTACTGGGCACAGTTCGAGGGGCCGGCCCGTACTTGGTCAGATGTTTAGCGGCAACCCTGGCTTCTGCCCCCGATGCCGACAGCACCTCCTCAGAGTGACAACAGGGGGGCCTGGGCGGCCCGGTCGGTTGAGCCTCCGACTTCGGCTCGGGTCACAATCTCTCAGTCTGTGGGTTCGAGCCCCGCGTCGGGCTCTGTGCTGACAGCTCGGAGCCTGGAGCCTGCTTTGGATTCTGTGTCTCCCTCTCTGTCTGCCTCTCCCCTGCTCACACTCTGTCTCTCTCTCTCAAAAATAAATAAACATTAGCAAAATTTTTTTAAAATGTCTCCAGGCTCATTGCCAATATTGCACTGGTGTGTGTGTGTGTGTGTGTGTGTGTGTGTGTGTGTGTGACAAAACTGGCCTGACTGGGATGCACAAATCGAGGCTAAATACCCCAACTCCCTCCCAAGTCGTTGACAAAGCCTGCCCATTCCCATTTTTAGGCAACCACGCTCTGGAAGCATCCGGAACGGGGACCCTTTGTGTCCTTTTAATCTTGCTGAAACCTCGCACGATTCTATGATCATTGTTTTCGGTTCTTCGCTTTGTTGTGTTTTTAGAGGTAGGGAAAGTGAGGCTCTGGGAAGTCAAGTGATTTGCCCAAGGTCACACGACCCACGTGCTCAAGGTCAGGGCTGGAACCCCAGTTTTCTAATTGTGTCCATTCACCCCAAAGGGGAGGATCCGCCCTGTTCCAGGCGAGCTCTGTTCCCTCAAGCGTCCGTCCCTAAACTCTGGCCACTGGCAAGGGCGTGATCTTGAATCCTATTCGGTCCCTCAATGAGCATTTTGTAAACACCAAAGTCATCCAGTGGGACTGCTTCCTCTCCTCCCAGTGAGCTCTGAAAGCGTGTTATAAATAGCCTGGAAAGACAAGGACGGGAGGAAGAGGCAAGGAGCTGGGAGGCATCTCAGAGCAAGTTCCGGGCCTCAACTTGGCAGGGAAGGGGTGGGGGTGGGGCGCCTCCCAGGGGCTCATGAACCTCGGGCTGGAGCCCCGCTTGGACCCAGGCCCCCTGCCTCCCACCCGAGGCTCTTCCAAAATCGTAAGCCCCTGCCTGCCCCACCGTCTGATCACACCTTGCGTGGCCCTTCTCTGAAGGAAGTGAATGGTGGATCGGGGACATTCTAATTCTGACCAGTGCCCCAGGGAGAAGTCCCTCCAAGCCCCTTGAGGTGCGCCACGGAGACAAAAGTCCCCATCGAAAGGAGGAACAAGGACTATTTTTTGGGTGTCCGATATCTTACAGACAGTATCTCACTTAATTCTTATGACAACATCATTCCCTCTCAGCCAATGACACTGAGGCAGAGAGTTGCCCAAAGCCACTTTCCCTTCAGGGACAGAACTGAGACCCGATTCTCCATCTGCCTGATCCTATAACCTGTGTGCTAATCAGCTGTCAGCACCCCAAGCAGAAAAAAACCCCCTCATCCCGTGTTGCATTTCTTTCTCCTTATCGGGGTGGCAGGGGGAGGGCGGTGAGGGTGGCGTGGGTGGTCCAGGCGACAGCACGGGACGGGGGAAGCAGGTGCTGGGTGGGGAGTGGAAGGCACAAGTTTCCGCCACAGGTTTGCTGTGCCCAGCTCGGAACACGTCGGAACACGAAGCCGGGAAGGAGGCAGAGCCCCGTCGCCCTCCGTCCGCCTCACCAGGAAAGGACCGAGGCCCGGAGCCGGAGGCAAGGACAGCGGCCGTGGCCCGTTTCTGGTTGCTTCCTGCGCTGACCGGTGGGTGGGGTGGCCCTCCCTCGTCCCCGACCCGTCAGCAGAAGCCCCGGCCAGGAAACTCGTGGGGGAAGCAAGCAGGGGTTCCTCACGTGGGCTCAGGCGCAGCCAAGTTCAAGAAGCGACTGAGACTACGAACTCGAGAAACCGGGGAGAGGGGAAACCAGGAGAAATGCACGCTCGCCTGAGAGTCCCAGAGCTGAGGTGGGGACACAGGGCAGGGGGCTCGTGCCAGGGGCGTCCAGGGGTGCCCCGGCCATCGGCAGAAGGACACGGGATGGCGTGTCCCTAAGGCTGGAGGGCTTGGGGGGGGCGGCACGGGGCACGGCCAGCAGACCCAAGCCGGGGGCGTCCCGGCTGCTCCTGGAGGCGTTTACACCAACGACGACACATTGCGAGCAGGGGACGAGGTGGGGAAGCGGGGAAGGACACGTTTTCTTCCCCACCCCCACTCTTGGCCCCAAAAACAGGGGAGTCGGGGGCGGGGGGGGGACGAACAGAATCCATATGGGCGTCTTTTCTACCTTCCTCAAAACTATTGGAGGACATTCATTGTTTCCACGAAGCAAAGGTGGGGGGTCCCCCGTGTCCTGCCCCGGAGCTCAGAAACACACACGAGGACGCGGTGGGAGCCCCCCGCAGGCCCCCAGATACCCCGCGTGCGGACACCTTGCAGGACAGCCTTCCCCTGAGCACCGGCCTCGCCCACACGGTAAACCGCTCACGCCGAGACGAAGCCAGTGAACGTAAATGCCAACGGAGAGGGTCCGGCCCCCTTCTGACGACCACGCGGTGCGGCTCCCCAACCCCCCCCCCCCAGGGGGAGGAACGGGAAGGGCTCAGGGAGTCAGAGGCCTGCGCTTCGTCCGGGTTTGAGCCACGGCGATTCGGTTTCACCGTGGAAGGGCCACACGGGTCCGTGGCTCCGGATGGCCCCCCGGGGAGCTGACGGCTGCTGCCTCCCAGTCTGGTGGCCGGCGTCCCCGGGGGGCAGACGGAAGGACGGCCACGGGGCAGGACCGCAGGGTCTCCTGCCTCCGAGGGGCTGTCCGCGGCTCTGGCTCCAGAAAGCCTTCTCTGCCGCGGGGGCAGCTCCCCGCCTGCATCCCTGCTCGGCCGTGCCGAGGCCTCCGCCCCCTTCACCGCTGCTGGCCCTGCGTCCCCCACCACTGCCTGTTTCGGCCGAGACCCGGGCTCCGGGCTCTTGGAAGCCTACCGTGACCAAGACGGCCACATCCTCTCGTTCTTGTCGTCTTTTTAAAAAAATTGTTTGTGTTTATGTATTTTTTGAGAGAGAGAGAGAGATAGTGAGCAGGGGAGGGGCAGAGAGGGAGGGAGAGAGAGAGGGAGAGAGAGAGTCCCAAGCAGGCCCCGCGCTGTCAGCACAGAGCCTGAACTCATGAGCCGTGAGATCGTGACCGGAGCCAAAACCGGGAGTCCGACGCTTAACTGAGCCACCAGGCGCCCCCTTCGTTCTAACTGAGAAACCACGAGAGGTGTTTGTCAGGCCCTGCACAGCCGCACGTCCACGCTACATGGCGTGTGCGTGTGCGATGTCCACGCTCCGCGTGTGCGTGTGACTGCCCCGAGCTTGAGAACAGCTTCCACCCAGCCCAGATCTGTAGTCACAGGGCCTCTGGGAAATCTTGGTACCTTTCTCTCCAGGAACGGGAAGCAGGGGTGAATTTACGCCGAGTTCAAGGACGGAACTTCAGAACAAATGCTCCAATCAAGCAAAGGGCCTCACACTCGGGCCCGTCACCCTTCTTCACTAATTCTGCGCCGTCCCGGTTCCCACAGCTTCCGAGCTCAGTCACCACCCGCGAGGGACCGTCTCCGACTGCCCGCGTGGGGTCCGGTCGGCAAACCGCGCGGGCGGACGGCACGGACCAGGCGCCGCTCTGGGGCCGAGTGTGTGCCCCGCGCCCCGCGCCCTTGGCTCCCTCCTTACAGCCACCGCGTGGGACGGGTCCTGCCCGCCTCCCCGTTTTCCAGAGGAGGAAACAGAGGCACAGAGAGAGGTACGGAGACTGGCCCAGGCCGCACGACTCGCGAGTGGCAGGAGCCGATGAAAACCCAGAGCCCGAGCTTGTCGGGTGCCTCGTGCTGCCTCCCTGACGGTTTCCCCTTGTGAATCCTACTGTCTTTCTGCTTCAGCCAGAAGACGCCCCCTTTCCCTCTTCCTTGAGCCGGAAAAAAGTTCACGTTCAGCACAACCCCTCCCCTCCCGCCGGGGAGGATCAGCCCCGGCCCCCGGTCAGCTTCCACGGGAGCCCCGGCCGGGGGGTCCCCTGTGGCACCCGTGCCTGTGTTTGCTGCGACTTCCCCACCCGGCTGAGGAGGGAACGGGGGGGCCACGGCTCATACCCTGGGGACCAAGCCCTAGAACCCGCGGCTTCCAGACCAGGCCCCGTGGCCCATGCCGTCGCCCCGTTTCTCAGCGGGTTTTCAAATCCGAGCACTTGAGGCAGCAGGCACCGCTCAGAACATAGGAGCGCACCGAGCAGCCTGGCAGCGGCTTCACCCCTCCCCTGCCCGGTGCGGAGGTCCATCACGTCGGGCCTCGAGCAGGGCTGCAAACTCGGGGGGCCTTGGGGGCCAACGGGCCATGGGTCGAGTGGCACCGGCCTGGGGCGTTTGCTGTAATGTGCTAGGGGGTGGGGGACACAGGGGAGCCCTCGGATGCAGGCCTGGCTTCGCTGTGGCCCTGCCCCAGGCCCTTGTGCCGTGCTGGAGTGTGGGTCCCACGTGCCTACCCAGACCACTTTTTTTTTTTCTCTTTTCAAATGCAACTGCTTTTTGAAACTAAAAGTTTTTGAACGTTTTATTTTTGGAGAGAGAAACAAAAGCATGCAGGGGAGGGGCAGAGAGAAAGAGAGAGAGAGGGAGGGAGACACAGAATCCGAAGCAGGCTCCAGGCTCTGAGCCATCAGCACAGAGCCCGACGCGGGGCTCAAACCCACGAACCGCGAGACCACGACCCGAGCCGACGTCGGACGCTTAACCGACCCAGCCACGCAGGCGCCTCTCAAGACCACTTTTCAAGAGAAGCCAAGAATCCAGATTTCTATGTGAAACCTCTTAATTTTTAAATGATGGAAACTAATCCCAATGTTTCTTTAAACACTATTTAAGCCAAACAAAACACAATCTGGATTCAGCTTGCAGAATGCCAGCTTGTAACGTCCAGGTCTTAGAATTTCTAGAGGATATAAGTTGAGTTCTTTATCTTTTCTTTCTTTTCTTTTCTTTTCTTTTCTTTCTTTCTTTCTTTCTTTCTTTCTTTCTTTCTTTCTTTCTTTTTCTTCCTTCCTTCCTTTTTCCCTTTTCTTTCTTTCTTTCTTTCTTTCTTTCTTTCTTTCTTTCTTTCTTTCTTTCTTTCTTTCTTTCTTTCTTTCTTTCTTTCTTGTTTTTTTGAGAAGCACAGAGAGAGAGGCAGAGGGAGAAAGAATCCCAAGCAGGCTCCACACTCAGCACAGAGCCTGACTGGGGGCTCGATCCCACAAACCGTTAGAACGTGACTTGAACAAAATGAAGAGTCTGATTCTGACTGAGCTGAGCCCCCCCCCCCCCGGGCACCCCCAAGTGTAGTTCATTTAAAGAAGAACAACCTAGAGTAAAAATCGGCTGTGCAAATCGGGACAAGCCTGATGCACACTCTGCTCATGAAGCCGTGCCTCCCGGCGGAGCTCGTGCTGAAGGACACCCGGTGCCACAGGGGAAAGGTCTGTTGCAGCCGCCACAAGCGTGGGGGGCAGAGGCCACAGCGTGGAGTCTTGGCATGACCCCCTTGCCGGCCCTGGCAGACCCGTCGTGCCGCGGAAAGGTCCTCGGATGGCCCGCCGCTCTAACGCGGCACCGAGGGGCCGGGATTCCCCGCGACCACTGCCAACTCGCCCCCCCCTGCAGCCCGGCGCCCTTTGGCAAAGGCACAGCCCTGTTCCCTCTTTCCTTCTTGGCTGGAGACCTGCTCTCAACTGGCACCATGCTCAACTCTGAGCCAAGGACGGTTCAATCCCCCGGGGCCCCAGGAGAAACGACCAGATCCGGACGTCCCTCCAGCGCCGACGGCCCGGAGGAAGGGGACTCGAGAGCGGGGAGGGGACGGACCCTCCTCTTCCCCGGGAAGGAGGTACTTACCAGCAGGCCGTTGGAGCCGTGCACGGTGACGCAGCGCGAGAACGTGTGGTGGATGGAGAGCTCCCGGACGTAGGTGGGCGGGTCGTAGCCTCCCCGTCCGTCCACGTCGCCCGCCAGGTGGAAGTGAATGGGGTACTGCCCCACCAGCTGCTGCCCCATGTGCTTCAGCTCTACGCCCTCCAGGTGGGCCGCCTTAAAGCCCAGCGCGAACTGGAAGGGGGGAGCCGAGGGTCGGCACGGTCTGGGAGGCGCCCCCGGCTCCTCGCTGCTGCCACGTCCCGGACACGCAAGGGGCCGGGCCAACCCCTGCCTCGGCCACGGAGCAAATCAAAGATCCGATCTGCAAATGGCCCTTCCCATCCCCCGGGGGGTCGAGGCTCCGCGAGGAACACAGGGATGTTACCAGGCAGTGAACTTCCCCGGGGCGGGGACCCGTGGATGGACTGGGCGAGAGCGCTTCCATCCCCGCCCCCACTCCTAGGCCCTGAGGGTCGCGAGGAAGGGGGATCCCCGAGATAACCAGGGGCGGGGGGAGGCTGGCATGAGCCCTCCCCCCACCAGGAGAATGGGAATCCGGGGTAGGGCGGGCCATGGGGCAGAAGGAGCCTGTGGCCTGGCCCACGGTCTCCAGGTGAGAGGAAGGGGACGCTGAGCCCAAGTCCCCATCAGCCCGTGACTCCGGGAGCGTGTGCGGGGCTCGGGGTGCCCCACGGGCTGGCTACACCGTGCACGTCCGCAAAAGCACGCTCCAGAAACACCGCCTGTCAACAGTGGGGCTCAGCCCTCTGCCACTAGAGTAGGGTGACCTTCAGGACTCGCCAACCATTGTCCCCAAGGCAGGCGTCACCCGCAACGCGGCTCTGGTAGGGCCGCCCTGGAGGGCTCTGTTGGCAATGCCTCCGAGGTCTGGTTCGGGCCACGTGGCAGGGAGCTGGAAACAGTTCTCGGCTGAGGACGTTCCCGCAACCCCTGCCCCCTTCCGCCCCAGAACCCGACGGGGGCATAGGTGCACCTGCTTCTGGAGGTTTACCGTGACCTCGCGTTGAACGAGCAGGGCCCGGGGACGCTGGGAGCCCCTGGGGGAACACGTGGCCTCACAGCATGACGCTGCCACGTTGGAGCCGGTGGGGCTCCGGTGGTGAGGTCTGGAAGCTTCCCTCTGGCGCGCAGTGGGGTCACCGAAAAACCTTATCCTGATGACACGCGATCGTCGCTTCGCGAAGCTCTAAGGCAGCCATGTTCTACCAGCTTTGACCCTAAGTCACTGAAAGCAGCGGCCACGCACGGAGCTTCTGGGCGTCCAACGGTACCCGAGGTGCCGGGTAAGGGCACCTTACACAGGGATGCCGACGAACGTCCTCTTTGGGCTCAACGCTAGGCAAGCACGAGCTCCGAGAACCGACAGCCGTTTCGACTTATTGCCGGGGGAGGACGCGGCAGCCGGGATCTCCGTCTCTGCCCGGAATGCTCGCGGGCAAGCTTCGCGCCAGACCCTGAACCCCCCAACCCCCCTTGCTGTTTGATCTGAACTTGCATGGATCTGTGGTAAGTGGGGCTGTGTGAGTCAAATGCCCGTTCTTCCGGGGAGCCCTTGGGGTGGGGGGGGGACACCGAAGAAAGAGAACCAGCACAGTGGCTGAGGGTCGGAAGCCGCGAAGGCAGGGAGCGCGGTGTGCCGTGTGACTGGGGGGCGGACTCATCTGTCTTGTGGCCGAGTGTTGACGGCTGGGACAGCACGGCTCTGGTCTCTCCCCCCCTGGTCCTGCCTTCTGCTCCCCGGCCCGGCCCGGCCCGGCCAGGGTCCCGGCCAGGCTGGCATCGTGCGAATCCTCCCGGCCGCGAGGACCCTTACCTTGATGTGGCCCCCAAAGGTATCGAAGTCAAAGAAGCTGCAGATGTGGTTGCTGTAGGGGTAACACCGGTCCTCCATCTCCCCCCTCACCACGATGTTCCGGCTCAGGAGCCCGACCTCCGCCCGCATGTCCACACCGTCGATCTCCTCCCCGATGTGCAGGTACAGGGGCTTCCCTAGGGCGGAGAGGGGGGCGGGGGATCAGAGGCCGGTGCTCCAGGCCCCACGGCTGCCACTCGTGTGTCACCGCGCCCCGTGTGCTCGGAGGTCCCCGTGGTCCCCCAACCCGGTCCCATTCTATGGAAGAACGAAGGCCATGCAGAGATGGCATTCGTCTCCCCGCATCGGTCCCTCCTGGGGTCTGTCGGTTGTAGCTCCCCATGTGCTCCCAGGGAGACCCACGTGTCCCAGCCCCCCTGAGGGCGGCTGTCATACCAGCCCCCCCACCAACCCCCTGCTCTGGCTCCACCCCCAGCCCTGGAATGTGGGTGTGTCCTAGCCGGCCGGGAAGGAAGGAAGGAAGGAAGGAAGGAAGGAAGGAAGGACACGTACTCTCTCCCCTGTATGCCGACCCCAGCCCCACCCCTCCCACAGTCTCAGGGGCCTGGATTCCAGTAACTTCTTCTCTTGCCTCGTGTGGGTGCCTTAGGTTCTGTCTCCAAACTCATCCAGGCCTCCTATCCTTAAAAATACTATCAAAAGACTTTTCTGCACCACTCGGATGCCCCTGTAGCTAAGGGTGGTCCCCTCATATGCCACCGTGAGTCCCTGGGCGAGGGTGCCAGCTCCCAGCACCACTCCACCGGTCCAATCCCACGCACTTACTCCCCTCCAGCCTCCTCCTCCTCCTGCCCCCCCGGGGTGGGGCAGTGCACCCCAGGAAGGTGCGGGGCGACAGGACCCCGGAAACTTGGAACTGTCTTCCGGCCCCAAATCTGCCCCCACCCAGTCCCAGATTCTTCCGTGGAGCAAAGACATCTTGGCCTGCCTCTAAACGTGGCTCGTCACTGGGACGGCTGACCCGGCCAGCAGGTGTCTCCTCCATTCGGGGACACGGTTACAGGGCACGACCTCTCGTGGGGATTCCCGGCCCGCACCGCAGGGCACACGCCGTCCCTGCGGCCCCGGCTCGAGCGACGGGCACACATATCAGCCCACAACACGGCTGACCCCCGCGCGCAAAGGCTGGGGCTGTGACGCATCCGACTTCGGCTCGGGTCGTGACCTCACAGTTCGTGGGGTCAAGCCCCGTTTCGGGCTCTGTGCTGACTGGAAGCCTCTCCTTCGTCCCTGGCTGGTCCGGCCTCCTGCCGGTCGGCCCCGTGACCTTCACAAGCATGCGGGGGGCGGGGCCTTCCGGGCAGGTGGCGGGGAAGAGTCTCCCGCGCAAAGAGCTTTGCGCGGGGTTCTGGGTGACCCGCCGGGGGCGCTGGGCAGAAAGCTGCTCCCGGCCAGCGAGGAAGGGCCCTCACGTGCCCGTCAGCTTTAAACGCCCGAAGGCCAGCGGCCGCTACAAGAATTGATGACAAGGCCCCTGGTCTGCCTGGCTCGTGCCTCTGAGCACGCTGGACGCGGACCTTCTTTTCTTTACCAGCGGCCACCCCCGTGGGCAGCTTCACGGGCCCCCTCCACCAAGCGAGGCCACACCTCGGCCTGTCCCTGGAGGACAGAAGGAACGCTGGCCGGCCGGGGCACTGGAGGCGGCTCAGAGGCGCCCAGGAACCTGCCCACACGAGTGCCCGCCCGACGGGCTGGGTCCCGGGAGGCACGGCGTGGCACTCGCTTCCCGGGGCGGAACGCGTGACGGGAGAGGTCGAAGGGAGCGTGCAGGCTGGGTCCTGCCAGCCGGTCACGGGGACTCCGTGCTTCCCGATCCCGCCCCGACGGCTCCTTCTCTGCCCAGCCCTCCCACCATCTGCCACACGCGCCTTCGATCCCCGGGGTTCCCGCCATGCCGGCCGGGCCAGGACACCAGGCCTCCCCCTGCAGACACACATCCCCGGACGCCCAGCCACCCCTCACAGCGTGTGCATTTGGGGGCCCAGTGTCCCCCTCAACTACGGGCGGGGACCAGTGGAACCCGTGTGTGCTGACCAGGGGCGTCCGCTCTGGTGGGGGCTCAGAGGGCCTCCCCAGGGATCCGCCCTCCTCTCCAACACGGCTGGTGGCGATGCAGCCAGGCTGCCCGTGTCAGATGGGGACTCAGGTGATAGCTGTGAGTCCCCGAGCACAGCACTTTCGCTCCCGGGACCTCGGGCCCTCCTTCCAGAAGATACGAACCGCACGCGTCTCAAAGGTAACCGTGCTTGTTAAGTGAGTTAATCCATGGAATGAGCTCAACACAGTGCCTGGCACGTGGCAGGGGCTGGTGTGGCCCAAGTGGCACGTGTGGCTGTGGCCCGTGTCATCCTCAGGGAAGACTGGAGTCTGGGGCTCCCGCCACTGCCTCACCTCCAGGTGGGGCATTTTTGTTTGTTCCACGGGGGGGGGGGGGGGACACAGGGTGAGGGAACAGCCTCGAGGGATGCGGAGGGACTGTGTCTTTCCAACACCTGCAGCGGGGGCCAGGGGGGCACAGGGCAGGAACGCTTCACTTCGGCTGCCCCTTCTGCACCATGGGCCCTTTGCAGGACCTGTCAGGACCTTTACAGGACCCATCAGGACCTTTGTGGAACCTGTCAGGACCTTTACAGAGCCCATCAGGACCTTTACGAGACCTTTGCAGGACTCATCAGGACCTTTACAGGACCCGTCAGGACCTTTGTGGAACCCATCAGGGGCTTTACAGAACCGCACAGCCAGTTTATCTGTCCTGCTGCCGTGTTCACAGGCCACTCCCAGGCCCTGCTCTCCCCCCCGCGCCCCCCCCCCCGCCCGCCCCATCCTGTCTGCAGACCCTCCCACCCAGCCTCACCCCTCCTTTGCTCCTCCCACCGCTGATGTGTGAGGGCCAACCAGAGAAAGCAGATATGGCTGAGCCAGATTGTCCCAAATAACCCAGGAGGGCCACGGGCACAGGTGAGGGGTGGGGGGTGGGGCTGGGGAAAGCGGCGGGGGGCTCTGCAGGTGCCCTGGCTCCACAGCCCGAGCTCTCTCTGCAGGCTGGGCTCCCACCTGGACACTCGGGGGTCCAGAGAGGAAAGGCATCGAGGCCCTTCCAGTGGGAGAGACGGGCAGGTGCACTTGAGGCTCAGACCCAGCAGGGCCCGGTGCGTCTGGGGGAGGGGCTCGGGCTGGAGGAATCTAAGCCACGGAGTCCCCAGGTCCCTCCTACGGGCCAGTCATCGAGTGGAGGCCCTGGGGACGGGGGCCTCCGAGGAAGGGGACGGAGTAGAACAGGGAGCCTTTGGAGCCAGAGAGCTCGGGGTTTGAGTCCCGGCTCCGGCCGCCCGCACAGACACCAGCTCGCCCCGCTAGAGCCCCCCGAGGTGACGGACATGCTCCGTCGTGCGCATCCAGTACGTCAGCCACAGGCCGCCCGCGGCTACCGGACAGGCGGGATCTGGCTGGGGTGACGGAGCGGTACAATTTTCCACTTTAAGTTTAATGAGATGTGAAGAGCTTCGTGTGGCTGGTGCCTGCGATGGAAAGCAGGAGGCCGGCCGTTTGAGTTCCCTGAACCTGAGTGTCCTCCTCTGTCCTGGAGAGACGGTGGCCGCCACCTTGTGGGGTCACCGCGAGGAGTGAACAAGATGGCTCTCGTCGCGTGCTCGGCAATCACGGGACACAAGAGGGGGCGACACCAGCCGACAGCGGTACCGTTTAGAGGTGCGCGCGCGGGGTGGGGAGGGGGTGCATGGAACAGCCGGGGTGTGGGAACGGAGGTGGAGAAGGTCTCAGGTTTCCAGCCGCCATGTCAGGAGGTGTGGGCATCCACGCGGCGGACGGCAGGACCGAAACAGCGTTTGCAGATGAGTCACAGTTTCGTGACTCTGTTATGCCCATCTGTTTCCTGTCAGAAAGCCCTTCGTGTGCACAGAAGCCTGTTTCCTGGAATCTGGGGGCAGCGAGGACAGAGGGCCCAGGAAGGCTGTGTCCCTCCCTGCAACCAGCCCTGGGGTGACCCTGAGACGTCACTGTTGGGGGCACGGTTTTGGAAAAGACGGAGCGGGTGGGCCTTTGCTTCATGCCAGTGGAGGACGGGGAGGCAGAGAACGGGCTTGGGGCTGAACGGGAGAAACGTGGGCCTCCACAAGACAGACAGACGGACGGACACGCCCCCTGCCCCCAACTACCTGGGGCTTTTCTGATGCTTCCCACCAGGGGGCGCTGTCCTCAGGTAAGCGCCCAATGCTCCTGAGCCAAGTGCAGGGTTCACCAGGAGCCTGATAACTTTAAGGGGGTGGGGGCTGAGAAGGGGGGGAGGGGTGGGGGCCTGGTGGAAATACAGGCAAGGCCGTGCTACGCCAACGGAGTGAGGAGGGTCCCCAGGGGCTCCAGCCTCTTCTCCTGTCCTCCCTGGGTGCTCGGGGCCCAGGGCAGCCCCATCCCACTCTGTGTCCAGTCCTAAGAAGCTTCAGGAAGCAGCCGGGCCTGTTGGCCAAACGCTGCCCAGCGGGGCCGCTCTCCAGCACCCGTGCCCAAGCCGCACCATCGGGCGAGGCCCGCGCGCCCTGACACCGCATGGCCCTGGGCTCTCTGGGCCTCTCGGTGCTCACAGCTCCCCCATCGGGACCTCTGCCCCCGAGCCTTGGGGTGTGAGACACAGGGGTGCAGACGTGGGCTGGTCTCTGCCGGGCGCTCCTCCGTCGACCTCCGTGCAGGCACGGGCGTCACGGGCTTTTCACCCTCTCAGAACCACAAGTGCCACCCCGGAGCCACACGTCACCGCACACTGAGCAGTTGACATCAGCTCAAACCGTCTCAGTGCCACTCTCACCGACAGTCCAGGAGGACACCTGACGTCCCAGGGGACCCGTGCACGTGTACTGGCCCCGGGGACACAGGAGTCGCCCGGCAAAGACCAGGGCCTAACGCTCAGGGGGGCCTTTCCTTCAGGGAGGGAGCCGCTCTCCATTCAGTAGTCCCAGAGGGGCGCCGGTGAGGGTGCACCACCGGGGGCGGTGGGCGGCACACAAGCCCCCAGCCCGTCTGCTCTCTCCCCGGAAGGTGACCTGAGCACCGTGTCCAGGGACCGTGCAAGGCGCTTTCGGACAGCGATGCCCGAGGACGCTTCCCGCTCGCTCCCGCTACCCAGACCCCCGAAGCGGCCCCTGCCCCTCGTCCTTGTGCACCTGGGCTCTCCAGCTCCTCCCTCGCTTGTCTAAGCTCAACGGCCTCCCGGAAAATTCCTTTTTTGCTTGCGACAGTCGAGTTGGATTCCGTTGCTTGTGACCAAAGCACCCTCGTGGATGGATACGGAACTCTCTCCACTAATAACGATTGACCTGGACTATACCTTTAACCCCAACTGTCTGAGACTCCAGGAACCTCACGTGATATAAATTGCAGCACCACTAAATCTACGTTTAGGAGAAGAGTAAGGAAGACCCAGAAGCTATAGACGGAAAGGATTTAAAACTGCGGTAGGTCGCATCATGGCCTAACAAATATTCACCCCCTTCCCTCATCCTTGGCGGGAGACGCAGGCCGACCCGCCCTTCCGTGTTGAGCTTGACTATGTTACTTGCTTTGTCCGCTGGAATGTGGCTGTGAGAACATGCCAGTCCTGAGCCCAGGCCCTGAGTCCCCTTGTGTTTCTGTTCCCTCCCCAACGGGAAGACAATGTCCTGGGAGGAGTGAGAGTCGCGGGTGACTCTCAGTCAGGTGAGAGCTGACCTGAACCCCGCTGGCCCCCTGGAGCCACGCTCGGTCCAGGGAAGCTGAACCCTCGACAAGCTGCAGACGTGGGAGTAAGAGATAAGCGCTTGCCACAGAGGTTCGGGTCTGTTTTGTTACGCAGCATTATCATGGCGGTGGCTAACCGATACAGATTTCCCCTGCTTTCCGACAACTTTGAGCCTAATAGGTCCGCTCGGCCCGGGGAGGGGCTAGTGAGGGTCTTACCTGCCACCTTGACCTGGTTGGAGGCACAGGCTCTGCAGGGGAGCACCTGGAACTCTTCTGCCTGGTACATGGAGTAATCGGTGCTGGCGACGACCAGCGTGTCTCCGGGCTTCCACGACCGCACATCGTCCTCCAGGTTCAGGATGGTGCTGTTCACGTTGGTGTCGATGGTGACGGTGAGTCTGGGTCTCACTGGAACCCCAAACGGGAGGGACTGAGAAACGGCCCTCGGTCCTTGGCGAACTTTTGACCGCCCGCCTCCCCCCTTCCCCTCCCTGAATAAATGCTAGGTTTGCCTATCCAAACCCAAATCGCCAGGCTCAGCCCATCCCAGGCTTGGTACAGGTTTTTGAAGTCAACAAAACCTTACCAGAAAAGAGCCGTTCATTAGCCCTGCCAGGGGAATTTTCCACTGGCTCCTTTGCTAGAGTTAAATGCGGTCCCTCACCACACCCACTCTGCTCAAGCTGCACAAATATAGTTCCCCTCAACTAGTATTTACAGTAGCCGTAAGCCCTCCGCCCCACCCCCCTGGGAGAACTCTCGTCCCTAATGACTGCCTTCTGGATGGGGCCAAGGGCCTCCACGGACCGGCCGACCATTTCCAGGCCCTCCTAACGGGCACCTCGGGATCCGGGTTTAAAATAACAGCACCCAGAGGCCGCGAGCTCGCGCCTCTGTGGGGGCGGGGGGGGGGGGCGCAGGGAGGTCGGCTCTGTCCCCCGCGCCCTGGCTTTCTTGGACCAGGCCCTTCCCCTTCCTGAAAGGCATTCGGGCAGGGCGGGGCTCTGCCGGCTGCTGCCAGCTCCCAGGACCGTCCCCCGGCTCCCGTGTCACAGACGCGCTCCCCACGGCGAGCTCGGCAGTGGCCCCGTGTCACCGCCACGCGCGGAGGCGGCCGACCCAGCCACAGCCCCGTCCCCGGCAAGCTGCTTACCAGGCTTCCCGCAGAGGAACCGCACGCGGTAGCCGTGGCAGGGGCGGCCCTGGTCGTAGCACGCAAACCTGTAATCCTGGCCCTTTTTGTGGACAACCTCGGCGGTGAGGTTAGCGCCGTCCAGCGTAGTGGCCTGGAAACGGCACAGAAATTACAGGGCAAAATCATCTTTCTTTTCGTGCGGAAGGAGGGTGATGATTCACGCTATAGACGTATTGCCCCAAGCCTCAGGGCGTCCCTGCTGCAGATGCTGTTTGCTGCGGCCCGAGACTTTTCTTCCAGGGACCGAGTGTCACTTCGGTCGCAAGAAAACGGTCTTGTGACAGGGAGAAAGGCGCGAACTCGCAGGATTGGACAGGCGCGCCGCCCGGGGTCCTCAGGTCCTCGGGGCCCAAACCACTGACGGCCCCGCCGGCCGCTGGCTGAGCCGTCACGGCCTCTCCACGGTGACACGGCACTTTTTCCGGAGCCCCTCACGACCCGCACGCCAGCCCTGCAGCTGTGCGCTCCGGAGGACGGGCTCTGTCCAAACTCCTGGCGCCCCACGTGGTTCCGCATCATGGAAGGGGGGGAGCCCGGGAAAATCTGGTGCGCACGACCTCCTTCCTCCTCCCGGGCAAGCCAGGAGGGCTCTGGCTTTACGGGTACCAAGGCGGACACCCAGAGAGGCTGTGTGACCTCCCCGGGGCGAGCCAAGCCAGCGAGCAGCAGAGCCGAAATTCGAACCCACACCGAGCCCGTGCTTCCCCCCACCTCCCGCTGCTGCCCTCGGACGAGCCGCCCTGCGTGCCTTGCTCTGTGTCCATCTCCTCCCGCCGGACCCCGGGCTCCGGGGAGGGCAAGGAGCCGGGCTCTGCCCGCCTCCCGGCCCAGGGCTTGGCACACAGTGGGGTCTCGGGGATGGGCACGGACGGGCGGGCGGCTTCAAGGCCAGGTGGAGGGTTCAGGGAGCGGGCTCAGAAGAGGTCGTGATCCCTGCCAGCTGGGGCTCGTCCCGGAGCCCGGGTGTGTCTGCATCAGGACTGTGGCCGTCATCAGGGGCAGGCAATTTAGAGCAAGGCCACAGCTGTTGTCCTCTTTGGCACAGAGACCAAAGGGACCAGGGCTGGGGAAACAGGGGAGGCGAAGTATAGTCAGCCTACTTAATAATAGGGTGGCGGGGGCGGGGTGGGGGGACTTTTCAGGAAACACTAGTTTGAACACAGCAGGTATCTGTCGTCCTTGGCTTCAAAGAGCCACGTAGCAGTGAGCTCAGGCGTCATTTAACTCCGCCCTTTCCTGCCAGTGATGCACTCACGCCCATGATCTTGGGGGGCGGGGTGGGGGGGCGTCCAGCTCCCCCACAGAAGCAGGAGTCGCAGACTTGCCTGCTCCTTGCAAAAAGCTAAGGCCGATAATTAGCGATTGTAAAATAATTAACAGTATTATCACGATAATGAAATAAAATAATCGTGAAATAATAAAATCTACGGGCACTTCACATATTGTTGCATTAAATCGACAGAATGATCGCGCGGGGGAACGGTGATCATCTGCATTGTTGCCTGGGAGGAAACGGGGGCCCTAGGTCACTTGACGGGCACCCGCCGTGGGGAAGCAGCAGCTCAGGGCCCCCCGTGGGTGGAGGAACTCCAAGGGAAACTGCCGAGCAAACGCTGTCCGTTCTCCCATCGCGGGTTTGCATTCAGCTCAGTGGAGCCCAGGGCGGTGGGTGTGCTCTCCACTCGGGCTGGGTTCAGCCTGCACCCCAAATCCCACTGGATACTGTGTGTGCACCCCAGGGCCCAAAGGAGGTCAACTCTGCGGGAAGACTGAAGGAGAGGCCCCAGCCCCACGCCGGGCGCTCTCAGCCACGGCTACGGGCGCAGGCTTAGGAGGAGGCAAGGGAAGGGGAGACTAGAAGAGAGCTCGGTACCTGTATATCGATGGGGCGGTTGCAGATTTTTCCCGGGTGAGCCGCCCGGAGGTCTGAAATTTTCTCCCCGCCTTTAGTCTGCGGCACTTTGTCGTGGTCGAACCACCCCGTCCATTCCACGTCTAGACAGAAAGCAAAGGGCAGGGTCGGGCAGGAAGGGCCAGCGAGGGCACGTCCCGCTCGGCGTGGCCCCAGGCGTCCCGAGGACAAAGACGGGATCTGCCATCAGCCCACTACTGGGGGCACCGAGGGGTGCTCTCTGCACCCCTGTCCCGCCCCGGCTGTCTCCCGTCCAGTGCTGCTGCTTGGCACAGAGAGAATTCAAGAGGGAGGGCGTCCCTCTGGGCTAGCGGCCGCACTGGACCGATTCATTAGTGACAGCTTTCCGTCCGTTGCAAATTTAATTTACGGCCATCCGGTGGCCTTGCGGCCGCAAGAGAAGCACGCTTGCTTTGCCAAGACAGGAAGTCCCGGCCACTGTTGGGTTTTGTCCTGGGGGCCCCAAAGTCCTCACCTTGAACCCACTCGCTGGATGAAGAAACGTTGAAATGCTCGCCGTGCTCCGTCCGGAACACTTTGAACACCCGGGCAGCAGCGGAGCCGCGGTGCCCTGTGGGAGAGACCAGACCCCCCCCCCCCGGATTCTGAGCGCTGTGATTCCGAGGCAGAGAAAGCCCCCTACGCCCACCGATCCTGAGCTATTTCTTTAAAAAAAAAAAAAGTTTCAGGCCAATGTTTCTACTTGGGAAGCAGACGGTGGATTACGTCTACTGTCCCTTCTCATGATCCTGTTTTAAGAGTCGACTTTTGGAGGGGCGCCTGGGTGGCTCAGTCGGCCCAGGGTTTTCATCTCCCGGGGATGACCTCGCGGTTCATGAGCTCGAGCCCCGCGTTAGGCTCTCTGCTGCCAGCGCCGAGCCTGTTTTGCGCGTGAGCTCTCGCTCACAAGTAAATAAGCATTAAAACAAATAAAAGCTTGATTCCGGTGTTCCGGCAAATCTATATCTCGGAGGCTCGTAATTTCTCATGTGAATTCCCGTCTAAGATTAGAACAGTGCCTTCCGCAGACTTCTCCGGGCAGAGGAGGCCCCCCTGGGTGGTAAAGGCCCATCCATACACTCTTTCTAGCTCCAAAGACTATCTCTGCTGGATTGTCCCAGCTCCCGCCTGTCCTAGGTCACTCGTTTCGAATTAAGTCAGCGACCACCTCTTTGCAAATACGTTAAATATTATCTCCGTGATCGGCTTTTGCCGCTTTGGCGTGACACGGTCGGGACGAAGGGTGTTGAAGGGGGCTCCGCGATGCTCGGAGGGAAGAGGGGGGGTTCGGAAAGGGCCCCGTGTTCAGAGGGACGCCGGCGGGGATGCAGCCTCTTGCCAACTATTTATTACCGTGATATTCAATGTGGTCTTCGACGGAAGAAGAGGGATTTCCTTTCACAGTTAGGAAACTCCAAGGGTGTCTGCAAAAACCAACAAGCAAAAGTCAAGTTCTTCGCACGTCTCAACCTGTGGCGGAGGCACAGCCCAGACAGACTGCCACCAGCGGGCAGCCCTCCCCGCCGTTCGGGGGCGATCGGCCCCCTGGCGGGGCTGCCCGGCTCCGGAGAACAGGGGCCTTTCTCTGCCAGCGCTGGGCTTCCTCGCCACCTGGCTCGCCCGCTGTTGGCTCGCCCCGAGCGTCGTCAACCCCGCTCTGGCAGGAGCCCAGGTATGAATCACAAACAAACAAGCCCGCGGACCCACATGCCACCCGCCAGGCTCAGTTAGGTCCTGAAGCAAGCGCTCCGGTTCCTTTAGGAAAACAAGGACACAGGTTCCAAGGGAGAAAGGTTCTCTCCGGGCTGCCCAGGAGGTCAGCACGAGGGAGACCCCGGCGGGCCTGTGCCCCGGCTGCCCCGGGAGCCGCACTGGCTTCGGGGAAGGAGGAGACGCGTCTCGCTCCCCACGGGGGACGGAGGAGGAAGAGAGTTCCTCCCCCGAAGCGTGCTGTAAGGCGGGAAGGCTTTCTTACCCATTTCTGTCTCCCTCCCGCCCCGATGCCTGCTACAGCCTGAGATGCCGATAGATTACGGCACTCGAGAGCTTTCGTTCTTTTTGTTGTGAGCCTTCATGTCGGACAGGGAGCCTTCATTCACGCCGGGGATCTGACTGGGTCACTCTCTTGCTCGGGTCCCTTCAGTGGCTCCCCGTTGCCCTTCAGGTGAAATCCACACGCCTTGGCACAGCGCGAAAGCTCGTCCCCTGCCCACCTCCTCAGCCCCCCCTCTGTCCCCTCCCGCCCTAACCCTCTTCTGCCGCCTGTGCGCTCCCCCCGCCCCCGGCCTCTGCACCTGCAGTCTCTCGTGGGGAGTCGGCTTGTCCTCACCCTCACCTGCAGCACGGCCCAGCCTCTTGCTCACGCGTCCCTGCCACGTCCCTTTCCACGCCTGCCTTCCCGCGAGAGCTCAGCACACTTCGTCAGGCCCAGAGCCTCGGGCCGGCATCTGCCCGATAACTGCAGCCCCGGGTCCCAGTTCTATGCTTTTAGAGGTTTTGAGCTTGCCCCTCACAGTGCGTCTGTGCAAACGAGGGGGGAGAACGGAACCCCGCCTGCCTGTGTCCCGGGCCTGGGGGATCGGCCGTGACAGAACGTGACCAAGCATCCCCCCCCCCGCCTTCCGGTGGCTTTGTTCACCAGGAGACACGTTATTTGAATCCTTATTCTGTGCCAGAGGCGATGGCAAATATTTCGCTCCTGTTGTCACATCTAATCTCTCCCAATGGTCCTTTGAGACGGCTCCCAACGTATCCCACTGTACGGATGCAGGAACCGTGCAGAGAAAGAACGAGTCACTTCCTGCAGCCACAGCTACCAGGAGGTGCAAATTCAGGCCAAATCAGAGGCCCGACGGTGGGCCCTCAGCTGTTACCTTCGTCTGCCGAGGCCCTAAGAGCCCAGTCCCCTGGTGGACAGCTCTCACGTGACAAATCAAGAAACTGGCCTTCTGGCTTATTAACAAGGGGATGGGAGCCCCCTCGGCTTCTGCTAACAAAGGAGCCTCGAGAAACCAAGGTGTGCTCGTCATCTCGGACTACTTGAGCTCCTGTCCAGGCCCTTCTAGAAGAAACAGCCCCTGGGCTGTCAGGGAATCACCCCGGAGCCCAGAGCATGCCCCGAGCCCCCACCCCTGCCTGGCCCGGGAATCTCTGTCCAGCCCATAAAACGGGGGTGGGGGTGGGGGTGGGGGGAAGTGCTCTGCCGGCCCCGATCCTGCTCCCGGATCTGCAGAGCTTAAGGGAGGGCCCCCCCTATCTTCCAGCAGCCACAGGATGGATAACCTCAACCCCAACATCCCACCGCGCTGAGGTCGGATCCAACGTGATAAAAAGGTGTGGCTACTGTGGGGCAAACGGCTTCCTCTCGGGGCCAATGCGTGTGCCCCAACGTCAGGCATGAAGCTTATAACCCGAGACAAAGCAGACCACGGTGGAGCACAACCCAGGGGCCCTCCTCCCCGGGCGCGCGGCCGGGCAGGGACACTTTATGTCTGCCAGTCCCCGGAGGGGGCAGGGACAGGGGCCGGAGGGGGCCGGGCAGGGACACGGATGTCTGCCAGCCCCCGAGGCACGCGATGACCCCTTGGCCAAAGAAAGGGAAGGCGCAGCGAGCTGTGCGGACGTCCGGCTCGTATCTTGTAAGTGGCTGAATGAAACGGACGAGCCCGTGCAAGGAAAGACCGCTGCGTTTTAAGAAGGGAAGAAGCTTTTGCAAGAAAAGCTTGCTCAGACTTGCCCGGTGCAGACGGGCGATTGCCCGCCACTCCCCAGGCCGGCACTGGGGGGCGGCGTGCCGTGGGGAAGGGACAGAGGCTAGGGTAAGCTGCGGGGCTGCCCTGGTGTCCTGGCGGAGGCGACGGCCCTGACCGCGGTACCTGAATCCAAGGTGCAGGAAGTGTTTGCTGCCCAGCTTCGTCATCGCCTTCCTGGCCGCATCATCCAGGTTCCGGGACCCCTCGTCGTTCACTGCCACCGAAAGGATCCTGCCCGCGGGCACCGCGTTCAAGTACTGGACCAGGCGTTCACTCTCCTTCTTGGATCTGTAGGTGTCAAACCTAAAAAGGTCGGAGGTGGGGGGTTAATAGTCCTGACAGCAGCCCCTGCAAAGAGACGTCCGAGCTCACGGTTGTGTTACAACCACCAACACGCCATCCAGAGCCCCCCGCGGGCTGTGAGCTTTCAAGAAAGTCGCCTCTGTGCCAGCAAACGCCAATCTTCCCAACCTTGACAAAGGTCACGCGGTCCCGCACAGAAAATACCCAGGAAGCGTGACTTCAAACAAACATCTGTACCACCGGGGGTGCGCATTTACAGGGAAAAGACACAATTTCGTAACGACCCCCATGGAACTCTAAAGATTTGGTGTAATGACAACAAAAATGCCCAAAGAATGCGTCTTGGGAATTAACAAGCGAAACTGCTCTAAAGCGGATCTAGGAGCGTCTGGGGGGCTCGGTCGGTTGAGCGTCCGACTTCAGCTCAGGTCATGATCTCGCGGTTCGTGGGATCGAGCCCCGCGTCGGGCTCTGCGCTGACAGCTCGGAGCCTGGAGCCTGCTTCCGATTCTGGGTCTCCCTCTCTCTCTGCCCCTCCCCGGCCCATGCTCGCTCTCTCTCGAAAATAAATAAACACATAAAAAAAGGTGTTTTTTTTAACGGATCTAGAAAAATGAGCTGGCATGAAGACCAAGATTTGGGGAAAGAAAAATGGTGGTGGTCACGGGGGTGGGGCCGGCTGGCTAGGTGCTCCTGAGCCCTCAGACTGGACAGCAAGTGTCTATGCAGCTGGCGGGTCCGGGCCCGGGCTGCTCATTACCGCCCCCCCCCCCGCCCCCGGCTTTGAGCCAGGCCAACCTCAGTGCCACAACCACACCGCACGTCTTCACACGCCCTTCCTCACCTCCCCCTGCCTGATCGCACGCTTACTGCCTGTCAAGGGCGGACCTACATTCTTCTCCCTCCCGGAACCTTCTCAGATGGCAGCTAGTAGCTCCTGTGTGCGGGCGTGTGTCGTGTTGGCGACCCTCTTCACTCACACACCTCCGGCCGCCGGGTTCTCGAAGCCACACACACGCATACTTTAACCAAAGGAGATTCGGCCGAGCAGCCGTTCCGTCTTGAGAACCTGAACCCCAGCTGCCAGGGTGGCTTCCCACGGACCGCCCAGCCCCGGGGCACCCGCGGAAGTCGCCCAGGGTCAAGGGTCTGGGCAGACCCGGGTTTGAATCCGGCTCTGACACTCGCTGGCCTTGTGACACAGCACACGGAGCCCACGGGGCCTCAGTGTTTCCCTCTGTACGACGTGGATTACCACAGAACCTACTCGGGGGGTTGATGATACAGATGGCTGGTCACCGCGGTTAACTCGTTTTGCACAAAGCCCAATGAACGTCACTGGTGTTCACCGCAGGGCAAGGGGGGTCGTCCTGCATATTCCTGCCCAACGTGCCCTCTGTCCCCGCGGCCCCCTGCTCCCTGTGTCCCCGTGACCCCTGCTCCCGGCTCCCTGCTCTTCGCGCCCTGGTTCTTGCGGAGCCCGCGCACCCCGCGTCCAGCAGCAGGACGGCTCGGGGTCTGCCCGCCTGCCCCAGCCGAGTCCTTCCTGGGGGGTCCTCCCCTCCGAGTGCCCTGGGACAGCCTCTGCAGACTCTGTTCACACCCGAGCGGGGAATGGGTGGGGCGGGAGGAAGCGGAGACTTGCCCTCCCTGCCTCTTGGGCATCTCTCGAGTGCTTCCATTTGCACTGCAGTAGCTTCTGCCCGAGTCCCGGCCGGCAGCCCCTCTCAGGCCAGGCAGAAGCCTCCCGGCCACCTCTGCTCTCTTTCCTTCTGTCTCCACCATCCATCCATTCTCTACTCGGCAGCCAGAACGTTCCTTTCATCAGATCAGACCCTTCTTAAAACCCTCCAGGGGCTTCACGTCCCACTTAGAATAAAACCCGACTCCTTACGGTGCCCCGCGAGGTCCCGCACCTGCCCCTGCCCCAAACCCGGACATTACTGTGTCCCAGTGCCATTGCTCTGCACCCCTCCGCCTCTCTGCTGGCCCTTCCGGGTTTCCATCACGACCCCCTCACCACTGGCCCTTTGCACTTGCCGCCGTCTCAAATACTCTCTCCCCGACTCATGTTCACCCTGCAGTTCTCCGCTCAAATGTTGCTCCTTGAGGCTGGCCTTCCCTGGCTGATGCCACGTGGGCTTCCCCGGTCACTTTCTGCCTCTTCGCTGTGTCTTTTCTCCCTAATCACCAACGATCGCGATCTGGAACGCTGTCGTGTGTACGTGCGTGTGCGTCTGCCCGTTCCCGCTAATTCTCTTCTGTAGGCAGATGCCCGGGGTGGGGGGGGGGGGAGGGACGAAACTCCTGGAGGTGAGGGCTTCTGGCTGGCCGGCTCCCTGCCGTATCTCAGCGCCTGGACCAGCATCTGGCTACGGCCCAGGCTTGGTGAACGTCTGTGGGACGAAGGGCTGCGTGCTCACGTGAAGGCAGACCTTACCGGTCGGAGTGGATGACAGTCGCCGATTTGGGGTCGATGGTATGCACGATGACTCCACGGTGACCCCAGCTCCTTTCGAAAAAGTAGCCCCCCTCCTGCATGCCGCCTGGGTGAAGGGTCTTGTTCAGAAACGTCCAGGAGACCTTCTTCTGTCCGTGTAGCTCAAGGACACCTCCTCTGCCGACCCCGATGTACTTGAGGCCAAAGTAGGGGTCCGGCTGGATGCCTTCGTCGGCCCTGCGGGAGAAAACAGCTGCCCAGAGTCAGCCGACGCCCCACGGGACGCGGAACCCAGAGGGGACCTCGCCGCTCCCTCCCTGACGGCCGGAGAACCGGTCACACGCGGGGACTTGGGAGGCCGGCAGCAAGGGCGTCACCGACCAGATCTTCCTAAGCCAGACGGAAATGCGGCCGAAAGGCCAAGCCAAAGCCCTTGTCATGAGTTTGTACGTTGCTGCTTCGTTCCGGGCCTGACTGTGCTACACTCCGGTCCACGTCAGAGGCCCTGCACGGTGCACACGCACCTCTGTGTAGTTCTGGCCACCACTTCTGAGAACTCTCAGTTGGCTAGAGGCCGGCACCGTGTGGAAATTTGCTTTATCGTGTCCGTCCTAACCCATTGAATAAACACCCCCAGAGGCCCCTTGAGCCTTGACGTGACGGAAAGGCAGCCGGCGTCCCCTCGGCGTGGACCCACAAGAAACACAGCACCGCCTCCAGCTCGGCCCAGCGGCCCACGTCTGTGTTGCTCGTGGTTCCGCCCGGCGGGCTGCGACCATGGTCCCCGTCCCGCCATCCCGCCTCCCTCCCGCCTTTGGAAGGCCTCCTTCCCGTCAGATCCAAAAGGAGCATTCGACCCACGGAAGCTGACCGCCCACCTGCCGTACAGAACAATGCTGAAGTTGCCCTGGTAAGGGCAGAGGGCGCTCCCCGCGTGCAGCTCCCCTCCGTTGTCAACCAGGATGTGCCGGGTACGCAGGACGATCGCCTCGTCTTGGTCCTTAATGACCAGCTTTCCTGAGGAGGCGGGCAGGGGTGGGGTTGACGAAGACGCGTGTTAGCGGGGAGGCCGTAGGGGGAGCCGCGGGCGGACCCGCCAAGCCCCCGCCTCGGCCAGACGGGCAAGAAGGCGGGTCTGTCCCGGGACTCCTACCCTTCCCGCGCTCACTACCGGCTTCTCCTCTCCCCTCTCACCCTGCGATGCGGGGACACCGCCTGCCGGCTTGCACCCGCCGCCGTGCGCGCCGTGCTCAACGGGCGAGCGTCTGGCGGCGTGACCGGCCGGCACGCTCCGAGCGCCAGCGAGAGCCTCCCTCTACGCTTCCTCCGCCAAGACTCGGACCGCTGACGGGCTGCTCCTAAGCGCCCAGAGCGGATGGCGTCACGACCCACCAGACGCTCTGACCCGAACCCAGGGCCCGTGACCGTCATTCTGCCCGTCCGGACCCCCGGCCGCCTGCTGGGCTCCGAGGCCGCGGCCGGGAGGGAGGTCGGGGGGAGGCCGGCTTACCTCCCTCTGAGACGTGGATGGAGTTCACCGTGGCAGAAGACGTGAGCAGCAGTGTCCTGCCCCGGCCGATGTGCACGCGGTGGCCCGGGTCATGGCCAGGGCTCCAGGGCTGCAGCTCAGGGCTCCGGTCGGGGCACTCGGCCGCCACTGCTAAGGACAGAGGGGCGTCACTGCTTCCACCCACCCCCCTCACCAAGCAAAGGCTCTGCCACGCGGGGGCCTCCCCCACCTTCACGGCTCTCGTGGCCCGAGCCGCATAGGCGCAGGAGCCCTGGGGTCCGTCCCCACGTCTTTACTACAGTCCATCCCATCTGTCCACAGGTCACTTCCTTTCTCCGGGATCAGTCTCTCCGTTTACAAAACGGAGGGCGTGGCAGATGATTCTTTAAGACATTCCCGGACCCGAAGCTAGGTAATGATCTGCCCAGAGTTCTTGCAATCCAAGAGAGTCCTCCCTCTGGAAAGTGGCGCTCTGAGAGTTAAGGAAGCCCCCTCCCTTTCCGCGCGAGACTCTGACTTTAGTTAATTTTCTAGCTCTGCTCCCCTGGAAACCCAAGAGGGGATGGTGTTATATCGTAAACCGGGTCACCAAGCAACGTTGCTTCGAACAAAAGCGACCCCTTATCAGTGAGCGGCATCTAAATGGGTCAGAACTGTGCGTAATTTGTTCTCTCTCCCTGGCGGAGTCATCTCCCTGCAGGGTCCCCCCTGGGCGCGGTGACTCCTGGAGCCCGGCACGTCTCCTGCGGGGACCCAGCAAGTCACGTCTATGCAGTTGTCGTGACGGATCGCCACGGTCCTTTTTAAAAGAGAGTAATTTGGAAAAAAAGGTGCCAATATTTAACAACACGTTGTTTATATACTAGTATGTTCTGTGGAACAGATGTTATTGTCAGAGTTGAGAGAGAGAGAGAGAGAGCGGCTCTGCAGGCCCGAGGCCCCCAGCCAGGGCAGCTCCCACACCTGGCCCCAGCTGCCACCTGGGGAACCACACAGGGTGGCTTCTGGAAAGCCACGTGGCACGCAGCCAGGATGTCCCCGGGCAAGAGAAACACACGCCTCGCGCCCGCGCCGACGGCGGCCTGTGTTTTCACCCTGCACCCTCCTCAGGGACCTGACGCCGAGCGCGGCCTGTGGCGGCCTCGGGGTCGGCATGTTTAGCTGAACGAGGGCCCCGTGGGGGGGGCGCTGGGGAGGCGCGTGTCCCCGGCCCCAGCGGGAGCACCGGGAGCAGCCCCCTGGCCATCTGGAAGAATCTCCCCGCAGCGAGGAAAAATCCAGAAGGAAAGTGGTAGGAAGACCAAACGAGAAGGGCTTGTGTCCGAGAAAAAGCCCTCATGCCTTCCTCTCCTCCGTGCCCAGAGGTTGCTACATACGAGGGTTGGGGGATGTGGGGGCTGGAGAGGCAGGAGGGCGGGGTGCAGGTGCCAGGAGGAGGTCGGAAGGGATGGATGCGAGCTCCCGGCTCAGGCTTCGAGGAGGACGGTTGTGTCTCTTGAGCAAAGCGCGTGCAGGGAACGAAGTCCACGACGGGGGGCCGTGACCCCAGGAGGGATTCAGTAGGATCCCCAGCATGTCGGTCCAAAGTGTCGCTTTACTTCCGTCCCGTTATCTCTGGGATGAGAGCGTCTGCCCCGCATCTACGCGTCCCCAGAGAGCTGGGGGGGGGGGGGTGCTGGACACGGATCCCCGAACACACATCACCTCCTCCTCTTTGTGCATCCGAAGGCAGTAACCAGCCCTCTGTCCTCTGCCAGGCAGCCCGATGCGGGCTGGCCGAGCCGTGTCCCCACCCGCCCGGCCCCGACCCGCCAGCACCCCCCTTCCGCCCGCCATCCGCTCCGTCGTCAGCGCGAATCCGGGCTCCGGATCTCCTCCACCGAGCACAGAATTCCACGCTGTTTGGAAAGCACCTCTCCCAGCTGCTGGAAACCCCCAGGGGCTCCAGCAGTGGTGACAAAGTGAACACTAGGGTGCTTGCTCATCGCTGGAGTCTCCGGAGCCTCCAGCAGGCACTGCTCTGCCTCAGCATTTAGCAGCCGAGGGTCCCGGGGGCCCAGACGAGAGCCCCCGTGGGTCAGTGCTCACGCCTGGGCTTGTCTTTAACTGGGTCACGTGCCTGGCTGGCTTCCAGCAGAGGCCAGAGGCCCCGGGCTGCCCTCCACCCAGTTCCGGACCCGGAGTATCCGTTTCCAAGGAGGCGTCCCCGCAGCACGCGGAGGACACGTGTGGCCCGTGGCGAGCCACGCGGTGCAGGCCTGGCACCAAGAGCTCGCTGAGGAGGAGTCCCTTCGACCGCACGGGACACAGCCTCAGGGCCTCGCCATCCACATCTCCCAGGACGAGCCCGATGGCCCCTTTACTCCCCAGACACACGCGTGGCACCAGACGTCACGTCTGGATCTGGAAGTGGTCAGCCTGAGCCCACGGGCCCTCAGGGGAGTGCAGGTCCCAGGGCACCCGCGGCTCCAGCCCCACAGCGGAAGCTCGGCGGTCACCAGACGGGCTCTTTCCTTACAGCTGGATGCTTGCACCCGGGGACGGCCCGTCTCGGTGGGTTTTCGTCTGTGTGAGCTCACCAGTGGCTGGAAACGGTCGGCGCCTTGGCTGGACTGTCTCCGCAGCAAGCACCCTCCCCGGGAGGGGTCGCGGGAGCAGGAAGGAGGGTAGAGGGGGGAGGGATGTGAACGCAAGGCCCACCCGCTCGGGGCACGAACGGCAAGACGTCAGGGAGAAGGAGACGCGTGGACCAGGGGCAACCAGAGGCACGGCCGGCTTTCCGGGGGTTTAGACACACACCCAGAGTGAGGAGGAGAGGAGACACCCAGGGTGCGGGAGGACAGCACCCCGCAGGGCCGCCCCACGGCCCCGAGGCGGGCCCTCCTACGAGCGAACCGGAACCCCCTTCCTGGCCTGGAGCTGCTGCCCCTCGGTGTTTATGAGGGGCGAACACGACGGAAGAAGGAAGGAACGATATTCCAGCAATGCTGACAACTGTTTCGTCGAGAGCGAAAACGTCTGAAAGGCTGCGCGAGGGGCCGCGTGGAAGGAATATCGCTCGTGATGGTTACAGAGGCCCTCCATCCCTCCGTGGGTTGAAGAAAACAAAACATAACCTAAGTTCCTTTATTCTTCTCGTAGGAAAGCATCCGGCTATTAGCGACAGCAGCATTTTAAAAACCAGGGCGGCTGACGGTTGGCGTTATGACCGCCAGCCCCGGGCTCAACCTTGTCTCCCATCTTCTGCCTCCTTCGACCCCGAGTCCGGCTCACGCGGTGGCTGCTTCCTGCTGGCCCTGCAAACCGGCCTGGAGCTTCGGTGGTTCTTAGAAAATCATCCAAACAGCAAGGTGACATCGAGATCAGAGCAGCAACCCTGAGCAGAGCGGCGCAAGGTGCCCGAAGCTTCCCCGAGCCTGGGATGGCGAAGGGAGAAGGGGACGAAGAGCTCAGGTGAGGGGTGGCGAGCTGGCTCCCAGAGGTGTGGACTTCCTCCGGCCCCCGAGGTGCTTTGCCAAGTTTGAATTAGTCGTCGACGCTTGACACGAAGAATTTTACGGAAAAATCTATGCTTCTGGCTTCTCTGAGCAACCCGTGAGCTCCCACCTTCACGCGTGACAGCAGATTGGCCAGATCTGAGGCGCGGGGGTCCCTCTCGAGGAGTGTGAACGGCCCAGGCGGCCACGGTGCCCACGCGGCCCCCCACACTGCTCCGCGTCTCGTCCTTGGCTCCCGCAGATGCTGGGTTTGGAGCCCCTGGGGCCGATTCAGCCCCTTGATTGTGTGGACGACAAAACCCGGGCCCGCGGTGAGACTCACCCGGGAAGGGGTGGGTCAGCAGGGACCGGCTGGAGCCCAGCCACCCCGCCCCCCTGCCCCGCGGCTGCCTCCCACCGAGACGCGCGGCAGTCCCACGGTTTTGTGGCGACTCACCTGCGGACGCGGCCAGGGTGAGCCAGCTGAGTGTCAGCATCGCCTGGAAGGTGCCGTCCTGCCCGCTGGCGGCTCCCATCCTGGCCGCGCGCTCCCTGAAACCGAAGTGGGCGAGTGAGACCCGGGAGCTGGGCGGGCCGGAGTCAGAGAGGCGGCAGATGCGCGCGCACACACACACACACACGGGGCCACCTGCACACACAGCACAGCGCCCCAGCCAGTGCACAGGCCTCAGCCGCCCCGACTCGGGGCCGGGCAGACCAGGGCACGCGAGCCCTGTCACCGTCCCGCCCGTGTCCTGCAGCTCAGAGACCCGGTGATGGATGGAATTTCATCCTCGGAGCTCGAGCTCCCTCTCCTCCAGAATGAAGCTTTCTTTTCTTAAGTTCAGAAGCAGAGAAAACAAAAAATACCCCCCCCCACACACACACACACACTGAACGTGAGCTGGGAATCAGATGCCATGAACGTGCTGTGTGATCTCAGTGTTTTTGATTGACCTCTCTGGGCCTCAGATTCCTAACCTGGAAAATGAGGGTGTGGGCTGGCCGATTTCTAAGCTTCACTCCTTTTTTATCAGTCCGTGCTTCTAAAGCAAGTCTTGGTGATAATATTGAAACCCTGACTAAGATGCCTGTGTGTTATAAACCCTCTGTATGGTACCTGCCCGAAGGAAGGTGAGGCAGACAGAGACAATCGTCCCCTGGCGCTTCCCTCCTTACCTGGTAAACGAACCCCTGACTTTGACCTGGGCGTATGGCCAGCCAGTCTCAAGGCGACCTCTTCCAGACTCTCTTACATTTAGTCGTGGCCTTGGAACAGAGCTCTGGCCAACACAGCCCCAGTGCGGTGTGCGAATTCCAGGAAATGCCCTTGAGGGAAGATAAGAGGACCTTCCTCCCTCCTCCCTCCTTCCTTCCTGCTAACTCGAAGGTGGATATGATGGCTGGACCTTCTGGCTACATAGTGCCAGCCATGCGGAGGGCGGCAAAGCAAATCTAGGGGAACATCTAGGCCCTGCCCCTGTGGAGGCCTCGACAGCCCTAGACCGTGGGTTTATTTTTATGGGAGAGAGAATTAAATTTCTATGTTGTTAAACTTCTGTTTCGTTAAAGCTGCTTCACTTTTTCCCTTCTTACTCATATGGACGGTGAATATGGGACTCTGTCTAGAAAAGCCTCAAGATAGGAACTGTAAAAAGAAGATACCAGACTCCCCCTGCAGACCAGAATGCACCTGTTAGAGGATGCTTGCTTGTCCTCAGGCCCCATGCGGCCCACACCGAGGGCTCACACTGGGCCTGGGGGGCGACCAGCGCCGGCTTCCCTGCCGGGGGCCCCAGGTCCTGTCCCGAGCCAGATGGAGGCTGTGCCCAGGCACTCACTGACGGAGGGGCCCGAATCCCTCTCACCCAACACAGGCTCCTCCCCTTGAACTCGCTCAGGGACAAGTCTGACCGACCCCGGCCTGTGGGCTCCAGGTGAAGCGCTTTGGGGGAACTCGGGGAGTCGGGCAGGCAGGAGGGTCCGAGGCGAAGCCCCCTGCCCTCTGCCTGGCCGTCCCTCGCAGGCGTGCGGGGAGCTGAGGTGGGGGGAGGAGAAACCGATACTCTGAGATTCAATGCCTGCGGTTTCCTCCCGGCCCGGCCCAGGCCTGGTCTTCGAGAACAACGGGCTCATTCTAGTGCCTCAGCCGGCTGCTGGAGGGACGCATCTCGGCATCTGGGAATGGCGCCTTTCCCATGGTCCCAGAGGAGGAGTGTCTGCGCTAGAAAGGAGGGGGCCCCGGGGACGGGAGAGCTGCCTGGCCCTCCGGGGACGGCCACAGCCCCGTTTCAACACTTCATCGGTTTAGAAAACCCAGAAGAAGCGTGCCGTCTGTTGCTGGGAAGGCCCAGGTCGTCGTGGGCTCCTCTGAAGGGGCCTGGACTTTGGGGCCATCGGCCGGGTGAAGGGAGGGGACAGGCACCAAGGCTGGTGGTGACGGGTATGGGAGGCAGTCTGGGTGCGGGCACCCCTTCTGGCCCAGCTGCCAGGGGCCCCTCAGGAAAGCGTCTCCTTCGGTGGCCTCGGATTTCCCGTGGGCAGAGTGGAAGTTTGCGTCCAGCTGTAGCTCTGACGTCTTCTGATCGCATCATAGTTCATTCCAAAGACCAAAGAAACAAAACAGAATCGCTTTCTGGATGGACGTGAAAACAATTCCACTTGGCGATGGGGTGGGGAATCGCGCTCAAAACCTCTTTTCCCCAACATTAAGGAGACCTGTGCCGTGTCTCTGTCTGACCACCGGAGGCACAGACATCGTGCCCGGAGAGGGGAACCCCACATTGCTGGGGTCCGAGGGGCCTCTGCACTTTATCTCTCCGCAGTGGCCGCGAACAGAGACCCCGAGAAGCATTCTGTTGAAGCAAAGCCCCAGACTTTCTCTGATCTCACTGGGGAATTCACCAACGGGCACAGCTTTCTCCGTGGGCCACTAAAAGCTCTCTGGCGACGAGAGCTGAGATTCGGCCTCTCCGGCTGGCCAGACTCGGTCTCGACCCGGCTCCCAGCTGCCAAAGACCCGGGGAGAGCGCGTTGGCCGATGGCGCTGGGGGTTTCCACAGGAGGCCGCTGGCCAGAGCTGGCCGACCGCTGCCCGATGGCCCCGAGCCGGCGATATCCTACTCCGTTTTCCAGAACAGGAGCGTTTCTGCCATCCTGCCGCTGCCCCGGCCTCTCGGGGTCGAGAAGAAGTGGCACCTAACCGGGAACGAGAGACGTGGCCTCCGTCCGCCTGGCCTCGCTGCCTCACGCACCGGCGGCCTGCATCTTGCCTCCTCCTCCAGGAGGCCTGGGCCGCAGCGGCCCCGGGGCCCAGCGCTTGTCACCTGCAGAGACAGGGCGCAGAGTGTTGTTCGAGTGTCCAGAGAAGCCCCCGGACAGTTGCTCAGCCCTCCCCAGAACAGCCTGGCCCCACGGGCCGAGAGACCCACCGCCCCGTGGGGCTGCGCAAGCCGGAATTCTCCAAGAGTACTGGATGCGAGCCCGGAGCAGCGGGAGAGGGTCACTTGAAGCTCTGCGGCAGGGGTGAGATGGGACCTGCCGGGCTCAGCCGTCTCCCCCTGTCAAACCCACACGAACCCGGACGAGGCTCGGCCCAGCAACCAGCAGGACAGCGTGGTCTGGAGTCCTCGGTCCCGGCCACGCAGCTGACCTCGGGGGAAGCGTCTGACCGCCTGGGGCTCCCTTTTTTTTTTAAATTTTGAATTTTTGTCTGTAAAACCTGAAATGATGCATCCCAAATGCCAAGGTCACTGTGGGATGGAGACGCTGCCAGGCCCGAGCTCCTAGCCCTGTGCCTGCCTGACCCGTGGCCAGCGCCCCCGCCCCGGTTGTGCGAGCCCTGGGCATCAGGACACACGGCTGCACAGGTGCTAGAACCAGGGAGAAGGGTCTGAGAACCTGCCACCGGCTGTGTGGCCCCAGACAAGCCACTCAACCTCTCTGTGCCTTACTCTTCCCGATTGTTGAACAGGCTCCTGCTACCCACGAGCAGGAGTTATTTCCGTGAGGGTCAGCGGGACAGGCTATCTCTAAAGACGGCGGCTTACCACCGTGAGCGCCGGGGTCTTCCGCACAAAGGGAGGTAAGGAGACGGCCCCGGAGTCCAGAAGAACACGGCGCTCCCTCTTGGCCTCGCCTCGCAGAGTTTAGGGCAAATAGGTGACGTGGGCCCCGTGGGTCTGGACACTTCCCTTACAGTGAGTGACACACGTGTAGACAGGCCACTCTTGTCCCTGCTGAGGCAGGGCGGGGGTTCTCTGGAACCAGCCCCACCCCCTGGATTCTCGTGGGTGCTTTGACTTCCTCTTTTACGCCCCACAGTGTTCACGAGTCTCAGCTGGGCTGAGCTGTGCCCCCCCCCTCCCCCGAGAGTCCTGTGGTGACGTCTCACCCCTCCGGACCTCGGAATGTGACCGCATTTGGAGAGGGAGCCTTTCAAGAGGGGATTAAGGTAATATGAGGTCCCCAGGGTGGCTCCTGAGTCGGCATGACTGGTGTCCGTGTAAGAAGAGGGTGTTAGGATCACAGACACGGAAGGAGGGGAGAGCAGGTGCAGACAGGGGAGGAAGACGGCTGTCGACACACTAAACAGAGCGGCCTCGGAGGACAGCAGCCGTGCTGACCCACAGCCCCCGGAACTCTGAACAGTGAAGCCGCCCCGTCTGTGGCCCCAGCAAACGACGCCGTGTCCCCGAGCGAGTTCGTCTTCCCAGGCCTTCGGCCTCCTGTCCGCAGCGATGACACCAAGAGTCCCGGCAAACGCCAGCGTAGCTTTTGCGAGGCTCCGGGCACCGCTTTAGGCCCCGGCCACACGTCGACCGATCTGCTCTTTTGCAGCTGGGGGGCACGGTCATCCCTCGACACGGATGGGGAAACTGAGGTACAGAGCACGCAACTTGCCCGAGGCACGCAGCCAGCAGGTAGCAAAGCCCAAAGCCTGCTCCCTCCTCCAGAAAGGGCGTTTCCAGCTCCCAAAGATTAAACGGTTTGCGGTCTCGTCTCAAACTCCGAGAACGTAGAAGCCGGAGGGAAAGTCAGTGCTTCTCAAACTCCGTGCACACATGACCCCCCCGGGGAGCTGACTCAAAGGCAGACCCCGACTCGTCGGAGCAGGGCGGGGTGGGGGGTCCTCTGAGGGCTACGGAGGCAGCAGGCGGTGACACAGTCAGGTCTGAACCTGGCAGGTCTGGCCCCAAGGACATGTCCTGTAACGCAGGACCACACCCCTGTCCTCCAGCCGGGCCTCCCACGAGCAGCAAAGGTCGGATTCAAGCCACCTCTCTGCCTCTCGCTACGGGTCAGTGATCTGGAAATCACAGCGCCCAACGCCCCCCGCCCCCAAGGGAGAAGGAAGGGGCAGGGGACAGGGCAGCCCACGCACCTTCCGGACCACAGGGGAACACGGGAGGAGCCCCCGCCCCCGCCCCGGCAGCCTGGGCCCCTTCTCGAATGCTGTGCGAAGGACCCCGGGGACAGGGAGCCCCGCCTGGCCTCCTCAGAGAGAGGCGCTCACAAGACCCCTCGCTCCTGCACACCAGCGTCTCCCGGGGCTGCTTCGAGGACCAGCCCCTCCCCCAGGAAGCACACCTGCCCAGTCGGTTCTCACCGCCGCAAAGACCGAAAACATTCCAAGGAGACCCGCGACCTCACAAAGCCCGGCCTCCTCTCCAGAAACCGGGCTCCCGCGTCCTTCCGACCGGCCACGTCGCGTCGGGCTCGCACCCCGTAGGAGCAGACACGGCACGAGACCCGCTCCGGCCGGCCCGTGCGTGCGTGCGCGCGTGAGTCACGGGGGACTTGTTAAAACACGGGTTCTGACCCGGCAGGTCTGGGGTGGGGCGTGAGTCTGCGCTTCCGAGCGGCTCCCGGGGGAGCCTGGACTGCCGGGCCGGGCCGCGCCCTGAGCCGCCAGAATCTCCTCATTCACAGATGGGCAAAGCGAGGCCCGTCGAGCCAGAGACGGTTGCCCGCGTTGCTCAGGAGAAGCGAATGGAAATCTGAACCAGCATCTGAGAGGAGAATTTCTGCCCGACTCTAACTCATGGGACCCCTGCCTGTCCCTTCCTTGGCTGGGCGGAGGCGGGGGGCGGGGAGGGACACAGAGGGGAGGGGGGCCCATCCGGTCCTGCCCCTGTTCCAACCCGGCATCACTTTATGTCACAGTTTGGGGAGTAGACACGTGCCTTTCCCGACGCCCTTGACACGCCCAGACTCTTAAATGATCTTCCCCAAACAAAACACCTCCTTTGATGCGGGAAATCCCCTCTGGGGAGCCAAGCAGGAGAGATGGGGGGGGGGGTTTCCACGGATCAGAGAGATTCGCACCAAGGCTCCCCCAGCCCCGAGCGCTTGGGGTCCTGCCGTGCCACCGAACCCAAGCCCCTCATCACGCCGCCAAAGCAGTGCCCGTGATCCCCGGTCCCATCACACGTGCCACAGGCACCGAAATCGGAGCCAGGAGCACGGCCCTCGCAGCAAACCGGACGCAGACACGACGATGTTTCCTAACGAAGAAGTGGCTCCTAACGACTTGCGGCAGCTTAACCCCTGGAGTGAACCATTAGCTACAAGGATAGATCTACCTCTCCTCTTCGTTTCCAGCTCCTCTGCCCGACTCCCGGCCGCTAGGCACATGTGGCTATGCAAACCTGCATTTACAATCAGGTAGGGCCGCCTGGGTGGCCCAGTCGGTTAGGCATCCGACTCTCGGTTTTGGCTCAGGTCACGATCTCACGGTTCGTGAGTTCGAGCCCCGCGTCGGGCTCTGTGCTGACTGCGCAGAGTCTGCTTGGGATTCTCTCTCTCTCTCTCTTTCTCTCTCTCTCTCTCCCTCTCTCTGCGCCACCCCACCCCCCGGCTCACACTGCCTCTCTCTCAAAATAAACTTAAAAAATTTTTTTTAGTAAGAAAAGTAATTTAAAAAAACAGGCAAAACGAAACCCGCACATCCTCCGCCCTCCCAGGCACACGTGAAGTGCCCGGAAGCCCCTGGCTGCCAGGGGGAGCGCAGAGCGGAACCTTCCCGTCACTGCCGAACCCCGTGGGTCAGCCCCGGTTAGAGCCCCAGGATTCGCAGACCCTCTGAGTGAGCCGGGTTCCCCGACCAGGAGCGTCGGCCCCCCCCATCTGGGGATCGCGGCAGCCTTGCCCTCCCCACCCCCACCCGCCGCCCCGCCCCGAATCAGAAGCTCTGGGTGGCCCAGCCATCTGTGTGTGAGCGCTCCCAGCGGGGCTCATGTGCGCTCACATCTGACCCCCCGTGAACCTCGTGAGTGTTTGACAGTGTGTTGGCTGAGCGCTAACCGTTCGGCCTGTGTCACCAGACGGATCCAAATTCGGGTCTCAGGTCGGCTGCTTAAGAGCCGGACGTGGCTGTTCACTTAAGGGTCTAAGCCTCAGCCCCACGGCTGTGAGGTTGGGGAAGCCACCGGAGGGGGTGGAGTGATGCACCCCACGGTGACTGAGCCACGATGGTCCGCCACTGGGAGTCTGTCCCCACCCTCGGGGCCCGGCTCCCGCCGGCTGCGTGGGGCTGCCTCATGTACCAAGTGGGGCCCTTATGGGCCTCTTCTACTGGTTAATGGGCCGCACTGGGTCATCCGTTAAGAGGCACCACTACACCAGAGACACTTTCTCAAAAGCTTGATGTGGGGGACGGCACAGGGAAGTCCCCCCCGCCCCACTCAGCGGTGGTTACGGTGGGGGAGGGAACACATGTGACACGGGGGGCCCCACGCCGGGCCCCGGGCAGAGGTCGTGCCTGGACGGGGCCCCGATCAGTAGGCCATCTCAGCGGGAGGCGCAGGTGGTGGGTGGGGCTCCCGTCAGCCCCGGGGGCCCCGGGGCAGGCAGAGGAGGTGCCCTGGCAACAGCTCGGCTCCTGCTTTGCTCCGGGAGGCCCGGCGGCCCTCACACTGGGGCCGAGCACACGCCCGGGAGAGGACAGGAGGCCAGACGAAAGGATGAGCCGAGACAGGGCTTAACCACACAACCCGGGATTCAGTTAGCGCTTCTAGCAGCTTCCATGCGGGGCCGGGGAGGGGGGATGTCAGGAGGCCCGTGCTCGGGGAGCAGGTCCCGTCTCCGTCCCCAGCCGGCTTCCCGCTAACTCCCTCCCAGGCTTGCACACATTCTGCCACCTTGACTCCAAGTCCGTCTCCCCCCCCCCCCTCCCCTGACCTCAAGCCCTTATCAGCTGCTTCTTCCTCGGCACCCTCAGCTTACTGACCCAGCCTTTCTTTAATTTTTTTTTTTAACGTTTATTTATTTTTGAGACAGAGAGAGACAGAGCATGAACGGGGGAGGGGCAGAGAGAGAGGGAGACACAGAATCCGAAACGGGCTCCAGGCTCTGAGCGGTCCGCACAGAGCCCGACGCGGGGCTCAAACTCACGGACCGCGAGATTGTGACCTGAGTCGAAGTCGGACGCCCGACCGACGGAGCCACCCGGGCGCCCCCGACCCAGCCTTTCTTTAAACTTCTCTCACCCGTGCCTGGGACTGACTGAATGATTCCCACTGGAAACTCGGGCTGCGGGCTCCTTGAGGGTAAGCCCGCTTTTCTTTTCCCACAGAACGGAGCTGGCCACGCAGCGGCCGCCCGGCAACCCCTGGGCGGTGGGTGCGTGTGTGTGCCGCGTGGCTGCCGCAGGAGCAAACGACTTGGCTATCTGACCGCGCGGCATCGTTGGACTCTGTCCAGTGCTCTCGAGAACACCGCGTGGGAGCCCGAAAGCAGCAACCGGAGACGTTTACACAAGCTACCACTTTCAAAATTATAACTCTCTTTTGAAGTCTCTTAAGTCATACCCTCAGTGGAGGAAAAGAGATGATCTTCCCTCTTGAGGATGCTTCTCTCCCCCCGGGGTCTTGAAGGAAGAGGGGACGTCACGTCCCTGCTGCAGGTGCCTTCTCCCCAGACTCAGAGTCCAAGGCCGGCGTGCCTCTGCTACGGTCAGGGCAGCGCTGGCTGCGGTGAGGGTCCTGGCCCGTCCTCTCCTGCTAAGCCCGGCACTTGCGGGGACGGAGGGATTGCACGCTCTAAAAGGGGACCTCCAGAGGCGCCTGGGTGGCTCAGTCGGTTGAGCGTCCGACTTTGGCTTCCATCATGATCTCACGGTTCATGGGTTCGAGCCCCGCATCGGGCTCTGTGCTGACAGCTCGGAGCCTGGAGCCTCTTTTGGATTCTGTGTCTCCCTCTCCCTCTGCCCCTCCCCCGCTCATGCTCTGTCTGTTTCTCTCTCTTTCAAAAAATAAACAAAACATTAAAGCAATAAAAGGTGACCCAAGTGTCCCCGGGTCCCTACCTCCAGTCCCCAGGCACCAGGTGCCCAGCACCTCCAAGCTCACTTACTCACGTGGGAAGTCTGGCCCCTTGCACGGCTCCTCTCTCCCTCTGGGTCTGTCTGGGACTCCTCGAGAGCACCTGCACGCGTCCACGAGCCAGCCCTGTCACTGTCCATGCAGCCAGTGCCCTGGGACGTCACGGCTATAACCCCGGGTCAGCCCTGCTGAGCTCCAAGTCTGCCCTCGCAGGCTGGGCCTTCCCCCGGGAGAAGAGCCTGTCACTGTGCCTCGGTGGCTGGCACATGGGGGTCCCCAGCACAGAGAACCGCCCGGCTAACTGAGACGGAGGGCCCGCACTCTATCACACACGCCCAGCCGGGTGATGGCTTCTCCCACTGTGGGACTCCTCTCCCAGCACCTCCTTGCTCCCCCCGCCCCCCGCATCAGAGCGTCTGTCTGGTCCGCAAAGCTCATCACGTGGCTCTACCCACCCCCCTCGGGGCCGGGTGAGCCTGAGCGGGGGGCAGCGGGAAGGCTCTCGTCCCCGGCGTGCCCCCCCCAGACGTCAGAGCCCCTCGCCCCTCCAGGCGGGCGGCTGAAAGGTCAGACGATGCCCAGAACAGACTGATCGCAAAGCACAGTGACCTCAGAGGGAAGCTTCTCCCAGGGCTCTGAGTCAGAACCCGGAGCTTTCCAAGTCAGACCACCAGGCTGCACACCTTCCCGGCTGGCTGTGTGTCCTTCGCCGGCTGCCTGAGCGGCTAGGGCAATAAACACTTCATCAATTGTGTTTTTTAACCGAAAGTTCTAGCATCAGCAGCTGGCTGGGCATTTCTCCTGGCTTCGGGTCATATCATGTGTGCCTACTTATTTCTGAGGCTCCAGAAAGATCTTTGCAAAACGGCCCCTACCTTCTCATCACGTCCCGCCAGTGTGGCACCTGCTGAACCCCTCCCCCCGCCCCCAAGGGCATCGTGACAGCCCCTGCCGGCCCGTCCTCCACGCCGAGGGGGGCTCCCGCCTGAAAGGGGGCAGGAGGCCTCATTCCCACAAGCCGCTTTATTTCCAGGAGCACGAAATCAGTGCCAAAGAGACCGAAGGTGCGGGAGGTCAGGGGCAGCAGAGGGGAGGGGTGCGGGGTCCGGATCCTGAAGCACCCCCGGGGCAGGAGTTGGGACTTGGCCCTGCCACTTTGGCCCTGGCAGACGGGAGGAGCGGGGGACAGAAGGAGCCCACGTGTGGTTCATAAAGACGCTGCCGCCGGGGTGGGCCCGGCTGGGCGGGGTGGGGCCTCCAGCAGCAGCCGAGGCCTCCACCGCCAGAGTCGAATGAATCCCACACGCGTTTCGGGAGTGCCTACCGCATGACAACTCGGGAAAAGAGCTCGTCGCGGGTTCAGCTCGAGCTCAAAGTCCAGCAGTGGAGGCGCCCGGGTTAAACGAACAGCCAGCGCGTCCCGTACCGTTCGCGCTCCGCCCGAGGCCTTCGACGCTGACAGCGCAGCCTCCGGGGGCCACACACCAGGCGCCCTACGCAGACCGTGTGCGCCCCACGGACGACTGTCACCGTGACGCCAGCGCCCAGGGGGAAGGGGGGTGACATGGCAGGGTCTGCAGAGGCTGGCTTGCAGCTGAGTGCACGCCGGGGAAGGGAAGGTGTTCTCGAAACCGCGGAGCCCGGGTAAACGTTAACTGCGACAGAGCGGTGTTCCGTGCGGTTCTGGGCCGTGCGTTCCAGGCATTTTCGCGCCGTGGAGCTTAGCTCCAAAGCACCTACTTCCAGACGGGAAGGAAGGAAGGAAGGAAGGAAGGGAGGGAGGGAGGGAGGGAAAGGAGGAAGGGAGGGAGGAAGGAAGGAGCTGCGGGTCTGGGGCAGGACCCAGTCACCCGGCTTGCACACACACCCTGACACCTTGGGTGACTGAGGCAGGCAGTGCCCTTCCAGAGGCGCCGGTCGAGACCTGTGCCTGGACTGACGATCTGGTCACCACACAGTACAAACCAGGGCCTTCCTCCAGACCAGAAACAAGGACCTGCGGGGGCAGAAAAATGCTCCCGCGCCCGGGACCAGCCCTTTGTAGGAGGTGCAAGGTCCAGACACGAATTTAGAACAGGAGGTGATGGGGGCACCTCGGTGGCTCAGTCGGTTAAATGTCCGACTTCGGCTCAGGTCACGATCTCGCGGTTCGTGGGTTCGAGCCCCACGTTGGGCTCCGTGCTGACAGCTCAGAGCCTGGAATCTGCTTCGGATTCTGTGTCTCTCTCTCTCTCTGCTCCCCCCCCCCACTTGCTCTCTCTGTCTCTCTAAAAAATAAATAGTAAAACATTAAAAAAATTTAGAACAGGAGGTGATGAATCTGAGTTTTGCCCGATGGAACAATGAGTCTTAACAACCCACAGGGCGGGACGTGCTGCACTTGAACGCAGTGAGACACAGGGAGAACTGGACGGGGGCAGGGCAAGGAGAATTCCAGAAGGGACAAAACCAGGCCGTGGGTTCTGGAGCCCACACGGACCTGCGGCACCCGTCCCTTCCTCCAGCAGCCCTCTCTCCTGTGCCCTCCAGCGGTGTGCTTCAAGCGGGGCTGACCCGCCCACCTTGGCTCCCCACGTAGACACGTGACCCAGGCTGGCCCACAAATACACCCTCCTGCCTGGTGCCGGGATTGCTTCGGGATGGTCACACTACCCGAGACAAAGAAAGGGCCCACGGAACTGCTGCTTGTCACCCACTGAAGGTGGTCAGTGTGGAGCTGCCGGGACCACCTTTGCCTTGTACCGAGAGCACCTGTCTGAGTACGAGGCGTACACGGAGGAGGGCGGAGCCTGGAGATGGAGAACCGCCATCTCTGAACACCCTGATCCAGCTCTGCCTGAAGCCAGTGCTAACGCCGAACTTGCAATTCCGTGGGCCCATCAACGTCCTGTTATGTTTGAGCCAATGCGGGTTGTGCTGCGGACATTTACCATGGAACCAATCCCGACTGAAGCAAATCCCAGGGGGGAAGGCAAGAGGAAGGTTAGTTGCTCGTAAGCCGTTTGGAGCCCTAGCCGCAGCCGCTGACGGGCCAACGCGGTGACTCGCGCGCGCACAGACGTTCCTGTGCCCTAAGACCCCTTCGGACGCGCTCTTTCCCCACTCCTCCCTCTGCCCGGCCGGGTCGGGGTCAGAAGAGAACGCCTGATTCTGCTTCAGGTTTGGGCCAGAGCCCTCCTTTGAGCGGAGGGGCTGGTCTTCTCCTGGGTTATTTATTTGCAGAAACCACTGTGGCTCCCTACTGCTTCAAACACACCTCCAGGAAGCGACTCGAGGTGGGGTCCCAGCCGAGGCCGGGCTGACGGCCCCACGGGGCCTGCCATCAGGTACCTGTGGGCCCGCAGGCAGCCTCGGGCTCTAAACACAAGTCTGCGGTCTTTGGAAGCAAACGGGCTCTGGTAAACCCACCGGGGAGGCGCACCTAGAAACCCGGGATCCTGGGAGACCCTGGGCCACGCTCGTCTGGCCTCTGCTTTCTCACTGGGAGGGGAGACCCAGGGCAACGGTACTTTAGTGCTTACTCAGAACTAGGTCCCCCACGGGGGCTGGGACACAGGTGGCTGAGATGGCAGTTCCTGCTTGGAGAAGCTCACCCACCAGCCCTGAGCTCTGGGGACCCTGCTTCAGCACTAGGGGACCCCAGGGCTCCACACAGTTGTTTCTCCACCGCCCTCCCCCCACACCCCCAACAACCTTTCCCCAGGAAAATTTTCACACACTAGACCGAGGTGAAAGAGTCACGGTGACCAACGTACTCGTGACCTAGAGGCTACCGGTAACATTTTACATTTGCTCTCTCATTGATGGGTGCATCCATCCCCCCACCCCCCCACCCATCCCTCCAGAAAGCAGCCTTGTTTTTTTGGATGCATTTCAAAGTAAATTGCAAGCAGCAATATACTCCCCCCCCCCCAAATACTTCAGTATTAACTAGAGTTCAATATTCATTTAAATGTTTAAAACTCTTTGTGGGTAAAATCTACGTGTCGTGAAACGCACAAACCCTAACCGTGCACGTTCTGAGTTTTGAGAAACGTCTCTACCTGAGCGATCCGGCACGGAACGTTATCATCCAGAAGGGTCCCCTCAGGCCCCTCCCCACCAACTCCTGTCTTGTGAGACACAACCAGGTTCTCTCAGAACCAGGTCACCTGTTCTGGAACTCTGTAGAAATGGAATTGCCCGGAATGCAGTCTTTTGCACGAGGCTTCCCTCACTCAGCACTCCGGGGTTTTTTTTTTTTTTTACGTTTACTTATTTTTGAGAGACAGAGAGAGACAGCGCGGTTGCAGGGGAGGGGCAGGGAGAGAGGGAGACACAGAATCCGAAGCGGGCTCCAGGCTGTGAGCCGTCAGCACAGAGCCCGACGCGGGGCTCGGACCCACGAACCGCGAGATCATGACCTGAGCCGAAGTGGACGTTTAACGGACTGAGCCCCCCCAGGCACCCCTCCGTCAGCATGTTTTTGAGGTTCATGCACGTGATTGTGCACGTCAGCAGGGCACTTACAACGGCGAGGCGGTACCCCCAATCGCACGAACGTGCCGCCCTACACACTTGCTTGCGTGTTGTGCTCTGGGGAGCCACACAGGACAGAGTTTAGGGGACAGAAGAGGCCCAACTTTGCTACCAGAACACAGCCAGACAAAGCCGTGGGCGCCGCTGTCCTCGAACCCAACCGCGCTCAGGGTGCAGGTTCCCTGGGATCGAAGGCCAGCCCTGCCACTTAGCCCTCGTGTGACACGGGGAGAATCCGGGTAGCTTTCCGTTCCCCAGCTTCCCCGGCTGCAGGACGCTGGTGATGGCGGGGCCTTCCTCAAGCGGCTGCCATGAGCAGTGACGTAATCAGATGCGCAAAGTGACTGGCCGAGCAGCGGGCCCCGTCAGTAGGTGTCCTAAATGTTCCCACACATCGTGAGGGCAGGCTTTGAGTTTAGAAGAGGTGAACTTGAACCTCACATGTGCCACTAAGCGACCCTGCGATTCTGGGACATTTCCGTAGGTTATTAAAATATGAGCGGCTACGGGGCCCCTGGGTGACTCAACTGAGGACGCGTCCGACTCTTGATTTCGGTTCAGGTCATGAGCTGACCATGATCTGTTCGTGGGTTCGAGCCCCGCGTCGGGCTCTGCGCTGACAGCTCAGAGCCTGGAGCCTGTTCCTGATTCTGTGTCTCCCTCTCTCTCTGCCCTTCCCCCGCTCCTGCTGTCTCTGTCTCTTAAAAATAAATAAATGTGAAAAAGAATAATAACAAAAATCTCTCTCTCTCTGCCCTGCTTGCTCTCTCTCTCTCAAAACAAATAAGTAAACATTTTCTTAAAAATAAAATATAATAGGAGTGGCTTCATCATATTTATGATACTATCTCGTGGATTTATTTTCTCTCTTCCAATTCTTTCCTCTTTGCACTCAACTTTGTAGGCTGACCCCCTTCAACGTTCCAGGCAAAGACTTCTCTCCAGCACGTAAGGCTGTTCCTTTCTTCTGCCTGATGAGATCATTTTAAAAGATGACGTACACAAAGTGCCTAGGAAAGCAGCAGTATGCAGTAGGCGCTCTATAAAAGTGACCTCCTGCCATCAGCAGAACAGCAACTAACTCCTAGGTGCTGGCAACAGCGCATGCTCAAGGAATGGCCCCGAAGTGTTGTTGCCCTGAGAAGTCAGGAGCCTTGGGCCCCCATCTACAGAAGGTACCGGAAGGGGGGGTCCCAGAGGAGACCCTGCAGCTGCCTGAAGTGTCCCCGGGGTCCTCAGCCGGTGCCCGGGGGCTGCGGCCCTTGTGTGGGTCACGGCCAGGGGAGTTGCCCGCCGCACACAGAGCCCCCGCCTCGGGCTCTGGCCTCTTTGCCGAGCTGAGCTGCAGCCCGGGACGCTGGCCCACATTCAGCCGAACTTGGCCGTGTTGCCTGAGATCTTCCAGAAGCTTCAGCTGGAAAAAGTTAGTCCTTGCTTTTCCCCATAAAATGGGAGAGAGCGGCCATGGGTAAGGGAGGAGGTGGGACTGTCAGCTCGGGGCAGGTCCCGCGGGCATCCCGAGGGTCTGCAGGGGCCGTGACGGCGCCTGGCTGAGACCAGATTCCAGCACTACCTGACTCCAGCCTCTTCCGGCCCCCGACGGTGAGTTTGCTCCTAGTGTTGTATTTCCAGCACCTTGGAGCAAGGATGGGCCTTGAGGACCACTGAGTCCATGGCTTGGCCAGGGTCTCATATTGAAGATCCAAAGCTGGGTCCCAGTTCAACTCAACATACATGTATCATGTATTGGGTTGAAAATATGAAACTGTCAATATTGAGCCATTTTCATCTACAAAAAAAAATGGCAGGTTCATGTCATTCAACCTACCCAGGCCCTCTTAGGTGCACCTTGTTCGTCATCCTGGAGTCTGGGCAAGTGGGGTGGGGGGCACAGAGGCCAGGGATCCGTGCTTGACCTTACAGTTATCCTGGGGTTTATAATCCATGTTCCATGTGGCAATCTCTTCCTAAATAGTCCTACATATTTTATTTTTTGAGACAGAAGGAGAACAAGTTGAGGAAGAACAGAGGGAGAAAGAGAGAGAGAGAGAGAGAGAGAGAGAGAGAGAGAGAGAGAGAATCCCAAGCAGGCTCCGCACCCACCACTGAGCCCAACTCAGGGCTCGATCCCATGACACTGGGATCATGACCTGAGCCGAAATCAAGAGTCGGACGCTCAACCGACTGAGCCACCCAGGTGCCCCAATAGTCCTACCTCTTGCTATGAGATCCACACCACTTGACGTGGCCAATTACTTTCTCAGGGCTTCAGAGACGCCCCTCTTCTGAGGTTTCCCAAAGGTCTGCTATGAGCCAAGGCTTGACTCTCTGCTCCAGACCGGTCTGTGACCTGCCCTTTCTCAGGACGGGTCTTCTTGGGCCATCATTGTTCAGTAGGACTTGGGACTCCCAGGCCAACTGACTGGACCAGTGGGTACAACTGGCCAAAGCTAAGCTGGTTCTTTCTCTGCTGGTTCCAGCCCTTTCTTACGGCCGGGCTTTATACCTGTCTTTGATTCTAGGAGACACTCCCTGGGTCCTTATAACAAATCTCACCCCATGCTCTTTTTATCCACTTTTTTTAAATCTCGCTAAGTTTAAGTCAACTTGGTTTCTATTATTTGCGACCAAAGGAGTCTTGGTTTTTCAGCCCATAAAGGAGTAGCCAAGCCTTTCTCTCTGAAGGTCCTAAATGGGCACTGGAACTTTCAGAGACAACGCATTTCCTGTGTGGCTTTCTACCCTATCCTCAGTGACTCTCTCATGTGGCCACGATCCCATCTATCACGGCCACGACTCTGTAAGGACAGAGGATGTGATGCCCCCGACTCACCCCATATGCCAGGGCTGGACAGGAGTGAGCGGGGCAGGCTCATGAAGGGCTCATAAACATGGCACCACGAGGGTGGATCGTCGGGGGCAATTTGCCACTCGACTATTTAGGCACCCATTAGCAGCTGCTCTCGTGTGTTTACAATTCGATTCGTGTTGGAACAAAGACATGCCCAAGATCAAATAAACAGCTTCCAGGCACTGAGCACTGCACGCACCCTGTCTTCCCCTTTGGTATTGAAATTAAGACAAGCGCCACCTTGTCTGGCTGCTCTCCAGGGTCCTGGCATGGCGGGGTGAAAGGGAGGAGCGAGAGAACATCCCTGAGTGGGTTGGGAGATGACAGCAGAGGGGTAAACCCTTCTTTGAATGGGGACAAAAGGGTTTGTTTGTTTTTTTTTTTTTTTAACATGTTTCTGTATAAAGGAAGATTATATGCCAGAGGAAATGTTTGCAAACTGGGTCAGGACGGTTCCCAAGCCATAAAAACAGACTGCTGTCCTCAGGACCAAACTAATACCATTGCTACTCTTAGTTACCGTTGAGACCTCTCCAGTTTCCCAAAACAAAACAAAACAAAACAAAACCAAAGCATCGAAAGTAGCCATTGATTCCCAACAGGTTCTGATTCAAATGACACACATTGAGTGCCTTCTATGTGCCAGGCACTGGGTTATTCACTTACTACCCAGTTCATCCCTCACCTTATCCCAGAGGTTAAGTGAGTTGTCTCGATTCACAGACTTAGGAAGTGAGGCGTCTCTTCTAGGGTCCAAACTGTCAGACTCTGAAGCCACTGCATTTTTTTTTTTTCTAGCTGCTTTGCTATTCTCAGAAACTAACAGTCCCTCGGCTGGATCACAGTGAACTGTCAGACAAGTGTCCCCTCTTGCCCAGCACACTTGGTCCCCTCCCTCTCTTGCTCATGAACCCGTCCACCCACATGGAAGTTCTACCAGAAACGTCCACCTCCTCGTCCTCTCCTGGCTGTGGGCCCCAGCACAACCACTATACTGCCTTGCTGGACATTCACGGTGGCCTCCTGACCAGTCTTCTGTCCCCAGTCTCTCTCTCCTTCTGACTCGTCCCCTACACCGCTGCCGAAATAGGTTGGCTCTCATCTCTTGTGCTTTGCGCCCTTCCAGGACCCTTGACGTCTTGTGAGGTCCTTTGCCAAGTGGCCCCCACCTGCCTACCCAACCTCACCTCTTGCCAATCTCCATCCTGACCCTACCTGCTGTGTTCAGGCCACCCCGGGCCACCAGAAGACCGCCCCCCCCAAGCCCCATACACCTCCTTTTCCTTGCACTGATCTTTCTGCCTAGAAGGTTCTTTTCCAGCATCACCGCCTTGAGAAACCCTACCACCCATCCAGGACGACTTACAAGTTACCTCTTCCTGGAGCCTGTATTAGATTCCCGAGAGGAATTAGTCACTGCTTTCCTTCTCATTTCCCTTCCCTGTTGAACACTTGTCCTTGTTCTTTATTATTATTACTGTCAAACAATTTGTTACATCTCTCCTGTGCTAAAACACGAGCTACAAGAGGACAGGGGACCTTACTTTTTTCACCTCTGTGCCCCTGGTCCAGGGACTGGCACAGAAGAGGGACTCAGGGAACGCTTGTTGCGTGAATAACAGAATCAAGGTGCCAACAGATCAATAGACAAATGACCTATCTTAGCTCTAAAAGGAACCTCAGCCAAAGAGAGATTCATCAGTCCGCTGGTCACAAGCCCACCCTGCTGTCTCCTTGACCCTGCCCTCTCCCTGTCTGGCCCTGCTGTGGAGGGCCTCCCAATGGTCTGCCCACCTCCTCTCTTCTGAGACCCGGCCTTCCCACTCACACGCGGTCACTACGGGGCCTCCCGCGTGGGTCAGCACCCCTCGGTGCGACCACGGAACGCCTGCCCCAGCCACACCAGTGAGTCCCTCCCCCGGGCTTTCCGACTTGGGGCCAGAGATGGGGCCTGAGGACAGTAGGTGCTGTTCCAACAAGGCAGCGGTCCTGTCAGCTTCCCTGTCCCCCGTCGGTCCACAAGATCCAATGCAGAGAGAGGAGCAGGGGAAACAGAGTCAGGGAAGGAGAGTCTTGACTACCTTTGAGTCTGGCGTCCAGTTGCCCGGAGGTCAGACCCCCCACTATTCATTTTACAATCTGGTCTTTCAAATCCAGTGAACCGAGGGTTTGCGGAGCCCTCACCTTCTCCTTTTGGCTGAAGTGACTTTGGGTTGGGTTTCTGTCACTCACAACCCCAGAACCCTGACATGCAGAGAAACCTGGACGAAAACCGGGCTGGTGCTGGCTGGGGTCCCGTGCTGTGGCTCCCCGCCCCTGCACCCTGCACAGACATGGTCCACAAGGTCCCTTACGACATGGTGGCCCCTCCTCACTCCACCCTCAGGACCCGTCTTCTGGGAGGAGTGAAAAGGGGACACCAATAAGGAAGCTGTCACCCACCCACTGTCTCCTTGAACCAGTCTCTTGGCCAACTCCCACCAAAGCTTCCCCTGCACTTTCAGCCCCGCCTGGCGGGCCCCCCGGCCCTCACACGGCTTTCCCTCTCCCACCCCCTGACTGGACGACCTTACAGAGCTCACCCTCTCTCTCCGGCCCACCTTGCCAAAGGAATCTTCCTCGAACACATAGCCACTGCATTCAGTCTTGTTTGGAAACATCCAGGCTGCCCTTTCCCCCCAACGGTGGCCCGTCCACTTTTGACAGCTTGGGACACTGTGGTCCCTCCATAACTCACCACACGTTGTGCCGGTCAACTTGCAGAGTCGTGGGCCACACACGGTCTCCCAGGCGATCGCCGGAGGTTTCTGCCTCTGTGCCTTCCCTCACTCGCCGCCCCGCCCAGAAGCCTCTCGCACCTATTCATGTATTTTGCTTACTTCTCCACATTTCCATTCTGCCTGACTTCTGAGAACTTCCCCCAGTTACCCTAATCGACCCCCTTGCTTTTTGGTAAGTTTTCTTGCTCTCTCCCTCTCCCCGTTGCCCACTCCGCTCACCCCAACATGACTTTCAGATCAAGAGAAACTCTCTGTGTCCTTTGGAATGCTCCCCTCCACCCCATTCATGCGGCCCGTGTCTCAAGCCAGGACTGGCCCACGGTCTCCTAGGTCCTGGCAGAGCTGGGCGTATGACGGGGTGAGTAGGGAGGAGGCGGCCAGGATGACTCAGGGGTCTGTGGCCGGGGTTGGAGGGGCCCCGGCGAAGGGAATGGTGAGCAGATTTCCCAGCTGGCTGACTTCCCGGCTGCATCTGAGACGCCGTGGCAGCCACGGGTGCATGTGCAGGAGGCAGTCGTGTGGGTGGGTTGGAAGATGGGGAGAGAGATGTGGGTCGCAGACACGCTTCAAAGAGGCCCCGAGGCCGTGGGGGAGGGTGCGGACCCATGAGGGGCCCCACCGGCCGGGCGGAGGCCGAGGCCAGAGCCCTGGGGGCACAGACCTGATACAGCTGGGGTGACCCTGCCAAGTCCACGTGGGCCCTTCTCGGGGGGCTGCCCGCCCCTCCGGCAGTGTAGGGCTGGCCCCGCCTTCGAAGGCTTCTGGGCACAGCTTCCTTCCGCCGAGGCTCCCCTTCCCGGCCGTGAGCACCTGCCCCCTCCGGGCCAGCGAAGCTGCCGGAGCCCGTGGAGCCCCCGCCCGACACGTGTGGGGCTGCCGGCCGGGCCCCCACCTGCTGGGCCAGGCACCCCGCCTTGCCCTGCCTCCAGCGGGGGCCAGCGCGGCCTCTGCTCCCACAGGCTCCAGGCCGCTCGGGCTCTCGGAGGTTCTCCCTCCGGGGACGCTTCCCGTCCTGCTGGTACTTGCCAGAAGGTCACCCAACCCCTGGAGAGGTTCTCCACGAACAGGCGCTGCGCCCCGAACTCCGTCTGTCTCCCCAGAAATGCCAGGCGCGGCCCGTGCGCGGGCCAAAGCCAACGGCCCCGCGGGCTCAGGTCTCGGCGGGACGAGGCTGTGCCTTCGCCGCCAGCTGCTCCTGAGACAACAGGCCTGCGGATGCACTACGAGGTGGGGAGCGGGCTGTGTGGGGCCAACGCCAGGCGCGTCAGAGCGGGAGGCAGGAGCCGCCGTGGGCGCCGTCCGGGACCCAAATCCCTCATCGGCCCTTTCCCGGACCGTGGGCTGGCGGGGGCCAGAGTGAGAGGGTCTCCCTCGGCCCGCCCAGACCATGCAGCGTCCTGCACGGCTCCTCTCTCTCGGGGTCCCTCCCCTCCCCTCCCCTCCCCTTCCCTTCTCTCTCCTCTCTCCTCTCTCCTCTCCTCTCCTCTTTTCTTTTTCTGACTTTCCAGTAAATAATTCACTTTCTGTTTTGTCTGGGCCGTCCCCTTCCTTGTTCGAACGGCCATGTTTATGTGCAGAGCCCTGTGGCCTCCAGGCTAAGGTCCCCCCTGTCCTATAGGAGGTATCGGTGCGGCGGGGGGGGTGGCGCACAGGCTCGACAGACACGCATCACGGCATCACGGCCTCGCCGAAAACCACGGGGGAGTCCCTGGAAGCGCGTGCACGTCCCCAGCGCACTGTCCACACCTGCTGTCCCCGGCCCCTGTAGGCGAGGTGGGCAGGCTGGTCGGCATCCGGAACCAGGCGGGCCGTCGTCCGCCCCAGCACCGCATAGCTCCGATCAAGGCCACGGCTTCGCCAGGCTGGAAGAGGGGGCCACGAATGGGTCTCCGAGCACCTGGAGGGAGGACCTGTCTTCTTGGTGGCACTGCTTGCCGCCACCTCTGGTGACCGGGATCGTCCCACGGCCACAGATGGCAGCTGCCAGTCAAGGGCATCTTGCTGCCCAGGAGTGGGAAGACCTATCTGACGCCGAGGGTCCCGCTCCCGGGGCGCACGGCCTGAAGGACCTAATCGGCACCCCATGGTGACTGCGGGACACCCCTGCCAGCCTCCCGGTGGCTCACACTGGCTTTATCCATAGCTTCTCTTCCATGGAGCCTGAAGTTCACTAGCCAACAGCTCCACAAAGCCACCTAGGGACACCCAGGGCATTGAAATACACGAACTCTCAAGCCCTTCCCTGGAGATCTTGATTCCGTACGTCTGGGATGGGACCCGGGATTGCACCTTTGTAAAAATGCCCTTGGGGCTCCTGATCCACAGCCAGCAAAGGGGAGCTACCTGCAGCCCCCCAAGTCCGCGCCCAGAACCGCAAGGCTCACCAGGCTTTGATACTTGTGGCCGAGGGGCGCCTGGGGGGCTCAGTCGGTTGAGCGTCCGACTCTTGGTTGTGGCTCAGGTCATGATCTCATGGTTCGTGAGCTCAAGCCCCGTGTTGGGCTCCACGCTGAAGGTGTGGGGCCGGCTTGGGATTCTCTTTCTCCCTCTCTCTCTGCCCCTCCCCCACTTGCACGCGCGCACGCTCTCTCTGTCTCTCTCTCCCTCTCAAAAAGAACTGAGCTGGTCTCCAGGCTGCTGCTTGTTACCCAGCAGTGACCCCACTCGGCGGTCTGCTCAAGTCCAGCCAGGCCAGCGTCAGGAAGCTCATTGCCTGGAGCATAGTACGTGCTCACTAAATGTCACCTTGCCTGTTGGCTGTCGCCACGGTGCATGTGCCAACACCGCTGGTCTCAGAACCCATGCACACTGCCACTCCAAGAAGAGGAGTTTGGACACATCCCGTTTGCACATCAGTTCCATCGGCCCAGACGGCCAAGCACGCGAACAGCAGCTCCAGAGGCCTGTGACCTACAACAGCGTCCCGGGTAGGGCGGGGTCTACACAGAGTCACCTACCCCACAGTCAAGGCGCAGCTAACCTGAAGCGTGGCGCTCCCTCACGCACTGCTGTTGGGAGTGCGAAATGGTGCAGTGGCTTTGGAAAACCATATGGTGGCTCCTGGGCTGGTTCATCACAGAGTTACCGTACGAGCAAGCAATGCCACCCCCAGGTAGGCGCGTGCCCAAGGGAAGCGAAAACATACCTCCGCAAACGGAAACCTACACGGGCGTTCACAGAAACACTATCCAGGACCACCCAGAAGAGAAACAATCCGGAGGTGCACAGAAGGATGCATGAACAAAATGGCAGACCCATACCACGGAGTATTATTCAGCCATGAAAAAAGAAGAAAGCTTTGGCCCCCGCTACATCGTGGACGAAGCTGGAAGACGTGACACTCCGGGAAAGAAGCCAGACGCCAAAGGCGGCGTTTTGTACGACACGACATCGTATGGAATGCACAGGCCACGCAACAAGTCCATGCAGACAGAAAGCAGATTGGTGGCTGTCGGGCCCCGGGGGGAGGGAGACGGTGCCTGCCGACTGGGGTTGACGACATGATCGGAGAATACAGAGTAGGGGCGACGATGGTTGCGTTCTGTCAATACGCTAACGAGCACGTTAAAGAATAGGTTTCACGGTATGCAAATTAAATCTCAAGCTGTTAGGAGAAAAAAAACCAAAACCCTGAGCCCTGTCACTTGCTCCCCATGCGCCGTCGGGCAAGTTAGTCAGCCAACGTAAAAGGTAAAACACCCTGAATCAGAGAGAGCCTATGAGTCATGTGACACCTGTGAGCCCTCCATAAACCATCATTCCCATTATCGTCATCAGTTATCATTATCTCACGAGTAATGGTCCCGAGCCGGGCTCTGCCAACAGCACAGCCCGGGGAAGGATCATGGTTCTGTTTACCGGCACAGAGGGAGGGGACGGTCGGAAGGTATGCACATGGCCTCACACCCACGAAGTAGCTGGCTCAATATTCAGAGGTTCTCGTCTCCCTCCAACGTCTAGCATGCGCTTACCCATTCATTCATTCAACAGTCCAGCACTAAGCCAGGCGCTGGGAACATCGATAGTCAACAAATCAGCGGTGGTCCGCACCCTCTTGAAGTTGACCATCTACTGGGGCGTCAACGGGTACCAACTCGGGTCATAACCCAAGTGCGTGATTACAAGCGACATGACGAGTTATGTTACGTGAGAATGTGGGATGCCATGAGAGTGTGACAGGGGAAGTAAAGGCAGGCTGGACAGGGTGGACAGGGAAAGCTTCAGGGTATCCAGATTGCTGCAAGATGCGAGTGACGTGTCCAGGACACGAGGGCAGAGAGCTCCTGGCTGGCGGAGTGACTGGGTGAGCGCGTGAGTGTGGGGCCCACGCCCACTGTGCGCGTGAGTGTACGAGCGTAGGGGAAGGTGTCCAGCCGGAAACTCCAGAAACTCTCTGGGACCGAAGCACACGGTTTGTACGGGGATACAGGCTGATGTGGGCGGGCAAGGAAGCACCTGTCCCTCGCCCCTCCAGGACAAATTTCGGGGCGGAGTGGGCGGGGCGGGGGGCACGCCCACGGAGGACGGAGTCACGCGGAGGTGCAACCTGACTGGGCGGGACAGGGTGTGTGGGCGAGCTCCCCCAGATCTGCATGGGGGAGGCAGGAGGGGGCGCGCCCTGGAACGCGTGCTGGGCTCCCCAGCCGTCGGCTGCCTCTGCGTGAGGGTCCGGGATCCCAGCCTGCCCCGTCCCAATTTCCCCGGGTCTAATCCAGCCACCTGGTGACTTGATCTGCCTCAGGCAGGACTTTCCAGCCCCGTCATGGGCCGCCTGCCCCATCCCAGGCCACGGCCAGGGTCACCACGGCACGGCTGACGGCTGGAATGAGTCCTGGACCCACGAACCACGGCCCGTTCGTGGGAATGTCACACGCAAACACCTGTCTTTCCTGGACAGTGACCAGGGGACGAGGGAAGAGGAGGACGCAGAAAACCAGAACAAAGGGGGGTGATGGTAAGAGTCCACATTTTCCTTCTTACGAATCACTGTCTGGGTTTTTCTACACTGCCATGTGGCGCAATATCTACCTACTGTTACCTCTTCAAACATTAGCTTCCTCCTCCCGTACGTGATTATCAAATCACTGACCACTACCAAAAGTTGCTTAAGTTTATCCGTCTATTACTTCAAAGGCATTCCACAAATCGTATTTAGGGGCGCTCTAGACCAGCGGACTTGGAGGTTCTTCTGGCGCTTAGAGACGGACGAGTATTGGGCGTGTGGCCCGCCCCCCGGGGACAGCTGGGTCCGGGGCCACCTCTACTCCCGCCCAGACCTGCCCGGCCCCTCTTGGCTCGAGCTCCTCGCCCAGCCTCTCTGTGCTCCCGGACCATCTCCATCATTCCAAGCGGCCCGCTGTCCCCAGGCACGCGTCCCCGGGGGTGGTGGGCCCCGAAGGGGGTGGGGGCACAGGAAGTGAGGGACAGCCCCACGCAGGGAGCAGCTGGTCGGGTCCGACCGGCTTACGGGGCCCGGAGTGAAGTGAGCAGACGTGCCTCAGCCCTGAGTCATCCAGGGGGAGGGGGGGTGGCTGTCGGGATCACGCCCCCACCGCAGAGGCAGCGGCCACCCAGAAAGGCCAGAGAGGACGGGGAGGGCAGAGCTGTCACCTGGCTGGCTGTGCAGGAGGGTCCACAGCTGTTCCCGCCCCCTCCTGCCCCTCCGTCCTGGCATTCGGCTTATTTTGACAGCCCTGCTTCTGGCCGGAGCTTGGCCCAGCTCTCTTCTCCGGGATACACGGAGCCGTCAGGGAAGGGGCGCAGGCAGCTGCAGGAAGGGGCAGACAGCGGTGGGGGCACCCGGCAGGAAGCCCACGCCTACTGCCCAGCTGCTCCGGGGCTGGCCGTGAGCGCCGGGGAGGCCACTCCGGGCCACGGGGACCCGCGTGAGTGGTTGGGGGCGGGGAGCCTGGGCGTCCTGCCTTCCTGCAAGGTGGGTGTGCGTGGCCGGTCTCCCCAAGGGCACGCCCCGTGGAGAGTCAGCGACCTGGGACCGAGGAGAAGCCAGACGAACACCGGCTGTGCTCTCGCCTGCTCTGTCCCCAGTTCACCGCGAAGCCTTGGGCAATGGCCCCTCGCTGCCTCAGTTTCCCCATCTGAAAAACTAAGGAGAGGTCTCCTACCTTCCCAGGTGCCGCACCACCATGACCCCAGTTAACTTCTTAGTGAGTGGCCGCCTCGCTCCTGCCCCCAGGCCGCACCGCTGGCTGAGAGCGCACCCAAGGGGAGGGTTTCCGCGGGGTCTTATCAACCCCCGGCCCCACCCGCCTGTACTCGCACCCGGAGACGGCGTCCCACCCACCCAGCTGCCTCGAGCCGGGAGACTGTGTGCGGTGGAACAGGACCCACGCGAGGGCGGATGCTCTCGACCCGTAAATCCGAAGTGCCAGCCACATCGGAGACGCCCGGTAAATGGCATCTGAACGGGCCCACGCGCAAACTGGTGGGAAGCGGGCCCTGGGGTCGGACTGGCTCTGCTCGCTAGCTGCCTGGCCTGGGACCACTCAGTGACCTAACCCTTCTGACTTCTGACAGATTCGCCTGCACAGTGGGGACGCTGCGGCCCCTACGCTCACAGGGCCGTCGTGACACTCAGTAAGGACGTTTCACGCGTGGCGGGCACACGGTAGGCTCGCTGTTCTCACTCACGGGACAGCTCCACCTAATGCCCGGCCAACGTCTCCAAGGTCGTTTCGCGCAGTCTAACTTGCCACCCGTCGCCAGCCAGGCTTCTCAGCGCTCACTCCCAGCTCGTGGCGTCCGCCCCATGGCCCGCACGGGACCTGGGGGCTCCTCCTGGCCCCTCCCAGTCCCGCACCCTGACGGGTTCCTGTCTCCACACCCCCGGCCTCTCTCAGGCCTCACCCCGGGCTCACCTGCCCTGCCCCCCCCCCCAGCACCACAGGCTTCCCTTCACCCCTACCCCTGGCCGCTATCTGCCACCCTCGCCGGCCGTCAGCGCCTCGGGAGCGTGGAGCGAGCCTTGCTGCTCGGTAAATGTTTGCTGACTGATGAATCAGCGAACGCAGGAGACCAGACTAAAGGTCCTGGCAGCAGGAGGGAGGCCGAGTGGAAGGACAGGGCGTGAGAGGCCCATGGAATTCATCACCTGTGAATCCACCACGGTTTTATTAAAAGGGAAACACAAATGCATCTTGAAAGCAGGTACGGATGGAGCCCAGCTCGCTTCTGTTCCAAGCGGGTGCTGCTAAGTTGGCTGTTGAGGCCCTGGCATGACATCTTCTGTGAGAAATGCAAATCAGGAGTCGGGGGGGCGCCTGGGGGGCTCAGTCGGCTGAGCGTCCGACCTCAGCTCGGGTCGTGATCGCGCGGTTCGCGGGTCCGAGCCCCGCGTCGGGCTCTGGGCTGACGGCTCGGAGCCTGGAGCTGCTTCGGATTCTGTGTCTCCCTCTCTCTCTCTCTCTACCCCTCTTCGCTCATGGTCTATCTCTCTTTCTCTCCAAAATAAATGAACATTAAGGAAAAAAAAAAAAAAGGGAATCAGGGCTCAGTGAGAGCTATTGATTAGCTGTACTCTACGCCAGGCACCGTGTCGGTAGGGAGCTGTGAGTTGAACCAAGGTCTGTCCGATCCTAAGGCTTGCGTTTAATTCCCACCAATATGGTCAGCTGCTCCGATTGGCCAGCCACCAGCCTCCCTGCCCAACCAACACTGGCCAGAACCTTCCAGAAAGAGGGCTCTGGTGATCCCCCAGGGCCTGTGAGGGAGCAAGCGGAGGATGGGGAGGGGGAGGGGCGGGGAAGGGCAGACCTCCTGAGCTCAAGGAGCTGAGTAAGGCCAGGCCGGGTGCAGGGGGCACAGACGTGCCTGAGACGGAAGTGGGGTCCGGTTCTGGAACTCAGACCCGCTCCTCCTGCCGGTACATCCGCGCCAAGGTGGTACATGAGAAGCACGGGGACGAGAGGTGGTTCCTGCCCTTTTGGGGGAACAGGAGGGAGTCATGCCCTTCCTGCCTGTGAACGTCGGGGCCCCTCCTGGAACCTTGTCTCCACCCCACCTCCACCCCACCACTGGCACGGGGGCCCTTTGCTTGGGGGTCGCTCGGATTCTGAAGGCCGAGAGCAGAGGTTGCAAATCTGCAGCCTAGAAACCACGTCTGGCCGACAAAGCAGTTTTAAGTAGTTCAAAAATTGAGAAATTTCCCACGAATATCTGGGATTCCAGCGTTGCTGGAAAATCGTCTACCCTCCCCCCGCCCCCCCGGGCCAGGTCACAGTTCCCACATGGCACCCGTCAGCTGAGACGCGGCTGCCCCACGCTCTGGGAGAGCCGCCGGAATGTTTCCAGAAGCTGTCTTCCTCCCCTCGTGGCCGGCGAGGACAGAGAGCTGCTTTGTCAGCGTGCTGGCCACACAGCGGGGACCCGGGCGGACTCACGCCTGCCCGGCCCTTGACCACCAGACTCAGCGCCCTCCGGGAAGCCTGCTGCTGTTTCTGATGTAACATGAAACACCTCTGGCTTCCCGGCCCGGCCCCCCAGGGCTCCCTCTCCGGCCCCCACACCGCGGCCTGGCCTGGCCCGGGGCACCTGGGCAAACAGGGCCCGGCCGCCTCCTGCGCCCCCAACAATCCCGGCAGTGTGGCCCGCGCGGCTCCCCGATGCTGCGGCCTGTTCGCCCCCCTCCCCCCGCCCCTGCCCAGGGCACGTTGCCGGAGGCAGGCCATGTCAGAACCACCTGGCAATCCTTCATTCCAGCTTCTGGGAGCTTCCAGAAAACTCAAATATTTGAAACAGACTGCCCTGCCGCGGTCCCGGAGGCGGCCTGGGGAGGACGCGGACGTCGGGCCGGGCAGCGTCCGGCCCGGACCCCGGCGCCCCCAGCTCTGCAGCCCCTGCGAGGCACCCTCCCGACCCCCCGACTCAGTGGAGCGTAAGTGGATGGGTCGTCTCCACTCCTACGCGGCCGCCCTGCCCTCCCCTCGGTCACGTTCCCAGCGCCCTTCCGGGCCCCTCGGGAACGTCCGTCACGGAGGCCCTCTGGGAGCCGGCCTCTGAGCTTGGGATGCCCCTCTCCACCGTCCACCTTCTACCAGAATTGGGTGTTTACCATCTCCTCTTCCCCGATGGCCTGGGGGGGCCCCTGGAAGGAGAGAGATTCGGACCCCGCCCTTCCCGGCTGTGTGAAGGCGGCCCCGTCGCTTCCCTCCTTTTGTGGCTCTGTGTCCTGAGCCGTAGGCTAGTGCTCCCGGCGTGACCCCGGCAGGGTAACAGTGAGGACCCGGGAGGCAAAGGCACCAGGCCCAGGACCCACATCAGCCAGCCCCTGCCTACCTCGGAACGGGAGTTGTCCAACCCTCGTGAGCCCCAGTGTAAGGGGAATCCCCACCTCACATCCAAAGACACATGCAGAAGCACTCTGAATTTTCAAGAGCGGTGTGAATCCTAGGCACCACCGAACAGAGGGCTTTGGGGACGCGTCCCAGGACCACGTGGAAAAGTCACATGGGGATGCTGCCCTGAAGGCCCTCCCGACCAGTGAGGTGAGTGAGAATCACAGAGAACGGTAGAAGAAAAGGCACCATTTACAGGAACCAGACGATGTGCCCAGGAAAGTCATTCAACCAACCATACCTGGGCCCGAGGCAGGTGGCGTGCACCTGGCCTTGAACGAAGGCAGGGCTGGGACCGGCAGACCGTCTGGGGCGGGGCCAGCCGAGCAGAAAGCTGGGGCTGCCTCCGCACAGAGACTCGACTCGCTGGGCCAGCGGGAAGGGGCAGGATGGCAGCCACGCCCGGATCCGGCTGGAGAGCCCAGGGAAGGGCGCGGAGAGACCGCGGTCTGCACGGGGCAAGTGTTCCCGGTGCAAGGTGGACCCCGGGGCAGTGGGGTCCCGCCGACAGCCCCGCGTCTGGACCGCGAGCTCAGCTGGGGCGACTTCGCTCCCGCCCGCCGGCATCTTGAGTGACACGAAACGGACGCTGAAACGAGGTCCCAAAATAAATGCAAGAATGCTTGGTTTAGATGCTCTGAAATATCTAGGCATTTCCTCCCGGCGGAAGGCAGATGGAGAAGGAGGAAAACGTGATCGGAAAGTATCTGGCGCGAGAGCCGCGGGAAGCCAGTGGCGGGTGCAGAGGCCCCCACCGTGACGGGAGCGCTGGCCTGCGATCCGGGTTCTGGCTGCGTGACCCCCGGCAACCCTTAGCGTCCTTGGCTCCGGCCGCCTCCCGGGGGCACCGCGAGGCTGGTGTCCGCGAGGTGTTCCGTCCCAGGCCGCGGGCAGAATTGCTGCTGTGCTGTGGGTCTTGCCATTCTCGACGCCTCTTCCGCGGCCGCCCGGGGGACCCCCTGCTTACCTGATCCTGCACCGTACGACTCGCCGTCTACACCCCTCCCGCCCCTCTCCGTGCGTTCCACCTGCACATCCGTCCGTCTGCCTGTCGCTCACGGAATCTGGTAAAGCCATCCTCTTCCCCGGGCCACGGCATCCCGTTATTCCGGCTTGTTATAAAAATACTACTTAGAACTTTCTACTGCCACGGTCATGGCAACAGCCCTTTGCTGAAAACCCTGTTGGCTGGAAAATGAGAACCTGGGCATGGAAGCCGACACCAGACCGAATTTCTCTGCCTGACACGGCGGGGAGGCCTTTGGGTTTGACGGGGAGACGGGGAGGAGAGTGGCTGGGAGAATATCCGGGGGAGGGGGAAGGGAAGAGAGAGGGTCTGGCAGGGCTGGACACTGAGGACACGGGAAGTATGGCACCCGGACACGTTTGAGGACGGTTTTCACGCTATTTTTTTATGGAGTGTGCCATCACATCTCCCTTCATAAAGCTGCCAGAAAATTCTGCCACGTTCGCTCATGCTCTTGGTGGACGTGGACGAAAAAGGGACAGAATCGGCGAGACGGCGAGCGGTCGTCAGAGGCAACTGTTTTTGAAGTCGCTGCCTCAGTTTCCCCCGGAGAAAGGCCTTTCCCTGCTCCCCACCTGGAACACGGAGCACGGCCTGGGCTCCCCACCACCGACACCAGCCCCCAAAAGAGGCCCTTTCTCTCTCAGAGAAGCAGAAGTTGAAGCCGAGCAAAGCTCAGCGTATTTAACCCTTCGGTTTGGGAGACAGAAGCTGTCGGGCGCTGTGGGGCCAGGAAAACACACTGGCAGCGGAGAGGGCGGAGACATTTTCCAAGCTCTTTTCGGTTGAAAAAGAAAAATAGAGAAACGCTTAATACGAAAAATCACTTCCCCCTCCCCTCTAAATATATCAAGCCTGAGCCTCTTTTGACGAGCAAACCAAGTTACCCGTTTTGACGTTTCCCAAGCAACAAAGGGAGTTAACATTTTAAAAGGACACTTAAAAAAAATGTAGATATTTCCATTTTCGCCTAAATTTATGATGATTGATTATTTATTTATTTATTTATTTATTTATTTATCTTAAAACTGCTCCATAGTTCTAGATGGGGCGAGGCTCTGATCTGTCTAGACAAGCCGTGGCCAACAGGGAGGCAGAGAAGAAGAGACGGTGACACGGGAAAGATCGTGACGGGTGCAGCACACGCCTCAAGGTCCCTGAGGAAGGACGGGAGACCCTAAAGAGATCCAGGGTGCCCACAATCCTGGAGACACCGGTGAGCATGCGCTTCATGGACGTCTCCAATCCATAAACAATAAAATAATATCATCTGTTTCCAGGCCGTGTAGACACTTTGCAGATTCAGACCACCCGAAGACAGGCTGGTGGATCCCACATACTCCAGACAAACTGGACGCATCTAAGGGCCAGAGAAGCACGGACTGGCTGCCCCTGGAGGGTGAGGTGGCCGCGAAGGGCACTGACTATCACTCGGGCGCAGGACATTATGATGTCACGACTGAGCAAGTAGTGATCGAGCTCCCACCCCGTCTGTGTGTGGGCGAGGCTCCGGTGGAGGCAGCGACCCCCTTCTCTGCCTAGAAATTCCTGCCTGTTCTTCGAGACTCTGCACGGGTGCTCCACGAAGACTTCCCCGACGCTGCCCACCCCGGTCCAGCTGTCACTATGCCTCTTCTGTGCCCACCGTATCACCAGATGTGCCACAGGGACTAGGGTCGTCTTTGTGTCTTTATGAGCCCTTGGAGGGCAGCGTGTCTGCAGTCCGGGAGCCCAGCATGGGGCTGGCATCTAGGAGGACCTCAGGATGTGACTGGTGAATGAATGAATGAATGAATGGGTGAATGTTGGCCAACATGGACCCACCCCATGCTCTACTGGAGGGGGCCGGCTGGAACATTACCGGAAACAAAGGATGGATGGCGTGACAAGAACGCGGAGGGACCCAGAGGAAAATGTGATGCGTTCCCCCAAAAGCTGCAGGTGCTCAAGGAATTGCTTGGTCTGGGCCCTACTTATGGATAGAATTTTACTAGGGAGTCACCTGTGGCAGGGACGTTCCAGGCAGAGGGACAGCAGGAGGGAAGGCATGGCGACTCGGGGTGACTTAGGGTAGCTTCACAAGAGCACAGGAAGAGACTTGGTCGGGGAAGGGAGGGCCAGGGCAGGGGTGGAGCTGAATTGCTAACCCCACTGAATGCCCGGCCAGCAAAGCTTGCTACACCTGTCTCTCTCTCTCAGCCCCTCCCCTGCTCACAATCTCTCTCTCTCTCTCTTCCTCTCTCAGCCCCTCCCCCTCGGACGATCTCTCTCTCTCTCTCTCTCTCTCTCTCTCTCTCTCTCTCTCTCCAATAAAGATTCAAAACATTTTTTGGTCCAAGACATATAATCTTCGAAAATGGAAACAGATCCCTATTTTGAAAAATAACACTTCATGACCGTAAGAAGACACACACACACACACACACACACACACACACACACACCCCACACGGTTTATTTTAAACCGACGCTTCAGAAACCCGTAGGGTCTGACACGGTAACTTACGGGCAGCGTAGATCAAAGAGTGAATTCCTCGTGACCACGACTGTAATAATATAACTTCACGCCCGTGGAAGTCGTTGCTGAAGATGGGAAGGGCAAGGTTTCTGAACCCGGTTTTGCAAAGCAGAAGCAGGCCCCCTGGCCGAGCTCACGGCACACGGTATATGCCAGGCATGTGCAGCCGCCTCGGCAAACGCATTCCTGGCCTTCGGGCCAGAGCAGGTGACGCTTAAAACAGGAGCCGTGTGGATGGCCACGGATGGGAAGTGTTGGCGACAGGTTCTTTCTATCCCTGTCTGGCCCTCCCCGTCACCCCACTTCCAAATCCACCTTTCCGAGGGGCCGGGAGAGGCGGGGGAAGGAATGGGGCCCCCCCGCGCTTCAAAGAGCCCCGTGGCCACAGCTGCACCTGAGCCCCTCCGAGAGGAGGGACGGCAGGCCGCAACCCGGGGTCGGCCCGGGGCCACCCGACCCCCGCCGTCATGCGCTCCTACCGCGAAGCCCTCTTGCGTCCAGAGCTGCGGGTCTCTGTAAAGAGACAGAGAACCGGGGGGCTCGGGGAGCCCAGATACCCCCGCTGGGCTTCGGAATCGCGGGTGTCCTCCACCCTGGTCTCCACCTGGGACCCCGGCGCAGAGAGGCCCGTCTCTCCCTCCCCACTGCCTGCCGCTCGGCCCTGGAGGAGGCACACTCTGTCCGGGCCACCGCTGCCTCGCCCCCGAGATCCTGAGTCCACACGCCCCACAGGCCTGCCACCCCCACCCCACCCCCCCAGCTAAGCCCGAACCCAGGCTCCTGTGCCCCGCAGGACACCGGGGGCTGGAGCACTGGGAAATGGCACGGCCCGCTGGGCCCGCCACACTTCATTCGGCGCCACCTGGGGACATCTCCCAAAGGGCGGCCTCGCAGGCTTTCTGTCCCCTCCTGCCCCCCGCTGCCCCCGTTCTGTCCCCCACTGCCCCCGTGCTCCTTCTGAACCTCTCCGCACGCCCTCCTCGAGCTCCATCGTGTCCTTCACGACCTTGCCTGAAGCTGCAACCCTCACGCAAGGCTCCTTCCTCCTCCTCCCGGGCCAAACACACAGAGCCCTCCCCAGGCCACCTGCTCCCCACATCTCCCATTCGCCTGGGCTGGGAGCTGGGGGGCCGCCGTCCCCTAGACCAGGGGTCCTCACACCTCACCCTACGTCATCTCCGCGACCCCCGTCTTGTAACTGCTTCTGGATGGACTTCCGCCTAGACACGAACGCCGGGAGGGGCCAGGTCTGGGTCCACCTCGTGGCTAGTGCCCCATTCTACAGAAGGGGAAACCGAGCCTCAGGGAGGACTACAGACACGCCCAGCCACACCGCCGGCAGGCAGCGGAACCAGGGCGGGAGCCACGTCACCCACCTCCACACAGCTCACCGTCCCGTGACATCACCCAGCCCAGAGGGTCCCGGTTACGTGACGGCCCAAACGTAAAGGCGATTTTGTTGCCAGTCAACGCAGCTTCCAAAGGGCTCACGGGACGGAAGAAATCAAACGCAGGGACTGTCCTGTGAGAAACGGAAGGCGCTCGTCCCCGGGGCGCCTGGCGGGCTCCCTCGGTAGAGCGTGAGGCTCTCGATCTCCGGGTCGTGAGTTCGAGCCCCGCATTGGGTGTAGAGAGGACTAAACATAAAATAAAATAAAGATATCCATCCCTAAGGCCACTCGGCAGCACCCCGTCCCTGCCCACACCGCCCTGGTGGCAGGGAGGGCACAGTGACTGGCCCCAGCAGGTTCCAGGGCCCCCAGGACTGGCCTTAGCCACCGGCAGAACGGGGAGTCAGAGAAATCACAGCTCCAGAGCCAGAGGGACACCTCTGGGACGTCCTCATCAGGACGTCCTCTTACTCCCTCCTGGGCTCAGTCTGACACTGCAAGAGACCAAAAGCCCCAGGTACAGGCGCAACCGTGCGTTATGGGCTGGCGCTGGCCAGCGATCGCCATAACGGCTGCAGAAAGCCGGGCTGCGATCTGTTGCCGACAGATGGGTGTGAAGGAAACTGAGTCACCGAGTGTTGGGTGAATGACGAACAGGAGCGGTGACCAACGCGAGCCACAGGCGGCCGTAAGAGTCAGCGGCCGCCAGCCCAGACCAGGACCCCGGGCCCACGCAGGGCTGTGATGCAAAGGGTCTGCTGTGCAGAAGCAGCCAGAACCTCCGGAGCCTGGGTACCCACGGGGAGGACGCGTGCGATCGCACACGCGTGTGCACGCACACACCCCGCCCTTCTGCTGTGCCGTGCAGCTCCCCCAAAGACCACGCCAGGGGAGACCCCTCTGGAGACCCCTCTGTAATCACGGGACCTGTGGCACAGGAGGTGAAGAGTCATCCCAAAGCCACTTCTGCTTTTCTGAGCGGGTCTCATTCTACTAGGCCTTGCTCCAGAACACCCCACGCGCGAAATCCATAAATAGGCGAGGGAGACTGTGTTCCCATTTCCGGAGAAACGTTCACCCCCACGAGAGGACAGTCACGTTACAGGTGGCTGGTCACAGGAGTCCACGAAAGGGCAAGCAAGGTCCAGGGTCCGACACACGCCGTTCGCATCAAGCTCAGTGATCAAATTATTCAAATCGTTTACAGCCTTGCTTAGTCTGGACAATTCGATAGTTGGACCAGACCGCTTCCTTCCGGATTCCGGTACTTGGTGTTCTGAAGAAGTCTTCGGGCAAACCAACGTGCTTTCCTTTGCACGAAATTCTTTTTTTTTTTTTTTTAATGTTTACTTATTTTTGAGAGACAGAGGCAGAGCGTGAGCGGGGGAGAGGCAGAGAGAGAGAGAGGGAGGCACAGAATCCGAAGCAGGTTCCAGGCTCCCAGCTGTCAGCACAGAGCCCGACGCGGGGCTCGAACCCACGGACCGTGAGATCACGACCTGAGCCGAAGTCGGACATTTAACCGACTGAGCCACCCCGGCACCGTGTGAAATTCTTTTTTTAAGAAATCCTCAGGAAATGCCTGTTTCCTGTGCACCTGACAAACAGCATCCCATCGGGACCTATCTATTTGGGATTCTGACAGCTTTATCTCTCTCTCTCTATATCCTATCTAGTTGTAGATCTCTGTTGCAGCCTTCTAGAGACGGGGAAGAAGGGAAGGGGACGATTCAGATTTATTGGGGAAATGCCACACGGTAAACGGACAGCAAATTAACTTGCCAGCTGAGAGGTTCAGCAGTTCTGGGGGGGACGGAGGCAGAGTTCCCACGAGCCTCCCCTCCGCCGTGCCCTGCCAGAATTCCTCCAAGTCTCAGCTCCTATCACACTACTTTGACTATCTCCGTGGCATTTTTCTGGGGACTGTTTTTTTGAAGTTCTTCTCGGATCACGGTCTTTGGGCCGAAACTTGTCTGGCTGTAGTGTGGTCTGGGTTTATAGGCCCGGGTTTTTTTTCTTCCACCTCACGCCCGTGGTGATGGCCACATTCTCTGTGTCTCCGCCTCTCTCCCTCTCTCTCCCTCTTTCTCTCTCTCTCTCTCTCTCTCACCCCAGCTACAGAGAAGTGAGCTCATCACTGCCTCAGGTCAGGGGACAGCATCACCACTGGGGCGGCCCTGTGATGGTATCGCTTTCACCATCAAGTGTGAGGGGACATTCACAGCAGTCCCAGGTCACGCTCAAGTGTCCCTCTGCTAAAAAAGGCAGCATCCAGGGCCACTCAGGATGACACAGCCCCAGAGAGAGGCCGAGCGCCCCACCGGTAACTGGCCAGCAAATGCGTTCTGTGGATGATGCCAACGTGCAGCATCCGGAGAAAACGTACTATCCTGTAAAATCCACGGTCTTGCAGGCAGGAAGAGACATTCTTTAAAATTCCCTTCCTGTGCCCCCGGCAGCCTGACTCCCAGAAGTGCCGGGGCCACTACAGGTGAATGACGGCGGAGGGCGGGTGCCCTGGGGACAAGGAAGGACGGTGAGGCTCCCACGCAGTGGCTCACACAGTTGCGGGAGGGAGCCTGGGAGGCGGGTCTGTGCGTGTCATGCATGCGGGAGGAAGGCCGGGAGGCGGTCTTTCCTTTCGTCGCGAAAGGTTCCAGCTGCCGGGACCCTAAGGGGCCCACACGTACGTCAGGCAGCCTGCGGTGGTCGGGACGGCGGGAGCGCGGCTTCGTGGGTGGGGGGCTGCCCGCAGGCCCCTAACTGGGGAAAAGGGAAGCGTCCCGAAAGCCCAGGGGTCTCCCGTCTGTCCTGCCACACCGCCTCACCCCGGCCATTTGTGCTGAGGCTTGGCTGGGGCTCTCAGCACTTGGGGCTGAAATAGCGGGTCAGACAGAGGCCGTCCCGGCCCAGCCCTGTCCTGGAAATTCTTATGAACATTTCCAAGAATAAGAAGAGAAAATAATGCATGCTCCGCGGAGGGTGGGGGGGAGGCTGGGGCCTCGGGGTGAGGCTTTTCACGCGTTCAGCCCGGTAGTTCCCGGCCTGTGTCGTCACTCGCACCGGGCACCCCCCCCCCCACCGCCCCCCACCGAGCCTCGGTTCCCTCGATGCCGCCACAGGTTTGTTGTGAGCGTTAGCCAAAGAGACCACGCGCGCGCGCACGGATGCACACACGTGTGCGCACGGGTCCACACTCGTGCACACGCACGGCACAGGGATACGGCGCCCACCTGGCACGCGGGAGGCACTCAGGAACTGTCTTCATCGCTACGTGGGGACCCCGAGGCCGCCGAAACCTGTACCGCGGGTTTGCGACGACGGCCCGTAAGAGGAGCTACGTGGGTGATGTGGGGGTGCTGCTTCCCCCTCCTGCCTCCTCCTCTGGCTGGTGGGGAAAACACACAAACCCAAATGGAGCTCAAAGGATCCACTTTACTCAGGCTCTCTGGTAACAGCTAGTTGGAGAATGCTCTAGAACGTCATTCATCCCAACTCGAAGTGATGAAACCTGGGCCTATAGGTAGGACCGACCTTCTTCTATTGGCCCAGGGAGGTCACTTTTCACCTTTCGAGCCAGAGAAAGCGGGCTGACCGAATCTACGCCCTAATGGTCTGCTTCCCACACAGGAAGGGGGCACGTGAGGTCCCACCTTCCCCCAGAAGAAGGGAAGGTCAAAGGCAGTGAGTCCGTCCCAAGTAGAAATGGTCAAGGTCTCGGTGAAACACAAGCCAGGAGGACGGGGCAGGATGGGGGGCCTGCCAGTCTAGGCGAGGCGGCTGACGTCAGAACAGGGTGGCGGGGGGGGGAGGCTGGTGCAGACAGCCCCCCCACCCCCCACGGAAACAGAGGCCAGAAGTTCCCCGCGGCGCCAGGTCGTGGCGCGGTGGCCGGGGACGCAAAAGCTCCGGCGCCTGCGGGGAGGGAGGCCGCGGGTCTGTCCGCAGCAGAGGATGCTGGGGGATGTCCGCTTGGGTCCCAGGAGGAGACCTGAGGACTGCAGGAATGCCAGCTGAGACTCTGACAGGGGCGACTCACCCGGTGGCAGTCCCAACCGCGAGCCTAGAAGGTGAGAGCCTGAGGCGTGGACAAGAGAAGGCCAGGTGCCTGCAGAGGCCAGGAGTGGGGGAACCGACAGCAGAGGAAGAAGGTTCCGGCGGGGGGGGGGGGGGGCGGTGGGGGGTGAGCCAGAGCTGGGAACAGGGCGGGGTGAGCCAAAGGCGAGGCAAACACCCCTGGCTCCCTGGCTCCAGCGCCTGGCAGGTATCACTAAGCAAACACCGCGTCCTTTCCCAGGGACCCCGCGTGTGCCGTCACCGCCCTGCTCCCCCGAGTGATGAACAAGACCGAACCGCCGTCCCAGGCCTCGAGAAAGGCCTCCGGCGCCAGGGAGCTTCGGGCCCGCCATGTCCCCGTCACGTCCGCCGGGCCCCTCCCTGGTGGCGAGCCGCCTCAAAATCCCGGGGCCTGCACCCCGGGGGCCGCGTCCCAGCCCTGGCCCTCGCCAACGGCGCAGGTCCCGCCTGTGAGATCGGGACACGGCTGGTGGCGGGGGGCACGTGTGGGAACTCCCACACCTGGCCGGCCGGGCGTGCACACGGCGGACGCCGAAGAAGGGTCCGTTCATTGTCCCCGTTTCGCCCCTGGGAGGCCCCCTCATCTGGACCTCAGCCCAAATAGACCGCTCACGGAACATTCTGACCCCTCCCCCGCCCCGTCCCTCTCAGAAATGACGAAGCTAAGATTTGCCGGATGGGGCTCAGCCGGTAAGAGCTCAGCTGGCAGAGTGGAGCCTCCCCACGTCTGCGTCCAGGGGACCCCCGGCGGTGGCGTGGGTGTGTGAGGTCACAGGGAGGAGAGGGCACCGAATCTCCAGGGCCCGTGGCAGGGAGAGGCCTCTTGGCCCGAGAAGTCCCGAAGGGGCCACGGCAGGAGGCCTCCGTGCGAGGAGCCCAGAGAGCAAGCGATTTTCTTGGGATCACACAGTTACTCAGTGGCACAGCCAACACGGATGCTGGCCCCCGACTCCCGGTGCCATGGTCCCCCCCTCCCCCCGGGTGCGACAGTTTCCCGAACTTGGCTCTGATGCCCGACCATCTGTTTGGAGGCCGCCCCGCCAGCGAGGTGCCCTGGGTGGAAGCTGATGGAAGCCGACGAAGGCGCAGAAACCACACGGCATCCTGTCAGGGGGAGGGATCCTCTCCAACTGGAAATGTCCTCATTTTGTGCCACAAACAACAAGACGGGAGGAAATAAACCCAGACCATTAGCCAAATGGTGCCGCCTGCTCCTGCAAGGACCGAGCCCCCGCACCGGCCGTCATTACGGGGCAAGTGGCTGCTTTAAGCACAGCGCCGACCCTGCTAACGTCAGGTCAGAGCTCTCGGCTCCGGGCTTGGCCACGATCTCTTGCGTCCTTCCTGTGGACGATCAAGGTGGGGACAAGGGCTCGTGCAAACAGAGTCCCCGCGAGAACCAGTCGACGGGCACTGACAGGGAGCCTTGTGGTGCCACACCCAGGGGACCTTGGCCCCGGTTTCGGAGACCTGATGCCTGGCACAGGCTGGGTTTGGCTTGGAAAGGGACGGGGCTGTGACCACACGCTAGAGCGGGCCGTCAAAACACCGTGAGGTCATTGCAAACATCAACCTCCCTCAACTTCCTGCAAGGTCTCAGACGTGGCGGCCCCAAGGATGACCGCGCACTCGGCCAGGACCGTGCTTTGAGCGCCTGTGGGGAGCCAGGCCCCGGGCTCAGCCCCGAGGCTGGTGGGGAACACGACACCAGTGAGGGCAGCTGTGCACAAGGAGGGGCAGCTTCTCGGCCTTGTCTGGGGGCATCTGTCAGAGCAACAGGATGCTTCTTTAGGCTCGACCGGATCCACCAGCTGTCAGACACAGGTAAGGTTTGCACGAGTCGGCACGCCTTCATTTATTCTCAACTTGGGGATGAAACACAATCCAGCCGGCGGACCAGAGCCTCCAGCTGCCCAACCAGGAGGAAAAGGAAACCGTCCACATCACCCTTCTTGTGCCCAATGGCCAATGGCCGTCTTCCCACACGGTGGCTCTCGGAAACCCGAGAGCTTCCCAGAGCCCCTGACTTGCCTGCCTTCCAGCCCCAAGGTGAGGCAGAAAGGCCCACATGGGGACTTCAGAGACCCCCTTCTGGGACGTGCCCAGAGCGGAACCTTGAGTTCGCTCCCCCTCCCTCGGCCCCAGGTCTGTTCCGTGACGCTGGGCACGTCAAAGGTAGCCCCTGAGAGGGAGCGCCCTGGCAAGGAAGGAGACCCGGGAGGAAGTAAGTGGTCCTCTCCCCTACCAGAGCCCTCACCCTCACCCCTGCTCACTTCCCCATCTCACACCCTGCTCACATCATCTCACACTGATTGAGCAGCAGCCCTGTCCTCTCCCAGTAGCCCTGTCCACCACCTCTTCGAGACCTCTAGAATCTGTCCCCGTCACTGGGTCACCGTTCTTTTCTTCTGGTTGAGGAAAAAAGCCTCCGAGCTGGTCTCCCTGCCCTGATCTGCCTTCTCCCACCCAACCCGCGTGGCTGCCAGGGCCGTCTTGCCCAAATCCAAATGTACCCACGCCTGCCTCCTGCTCACGCTCTCTCCATGGCTCTCAGTCGCCTCTGGGCCGGAACTCCTGAGCGTGACCCTTTACAGCCCGGCCTCTGCTCACCTGCCCGGTCACTCCCAGCACCACTAGACAAAACCATCGCGAACAACGTAGAAATTAAACTTTCTGAATACAACAAGCCGGGGAGGATATGTTCTCCCACGCCCCACGCCCCACGAGACTCCAAGCCGCCTCCGTTCCGCCCTCCACCACGCAGTCGGTGGCGGTCTCCCCGTGGGGTGGCGCATCCCAAGGGGCCAGGGAGGGGCGAAGTCCACCCCTAAAGTCTGAGCAACGAGCACGGAGCCTGGGGCGCGGGAGACGGTCAGTACACGTTGGCCGAATGGAACGCTGGTTTGAGCAGTCCCTTTCTAACTGCTGCCTTCTGGAAGGTTTTCCATTGTTGCAACGAAGCCCAAAGTTGGCTACTTTTGAAGCACCCTACTGCATCCTGAACCCCATTGTCAGATGGGCTTATTCGGTGCCTACAGTTGCCCTAAGCGTGGCCATGTCTTAGTTCGTTGACTGTGCGCAGCAACCCAGTGCCTTAGGTGCTATTATAATCTCCATTTTATGGGGGAGAACACTGTGTTTAAAAACCAGTGGGAAAGATTTGCCCCAAGTTACCTGGTCTTCACGCCCCGGGGTCAAATCCAGACCCACCAGCTTCTATACCCTGCACCTTTAGCAATTCTTATCACCCCATTTCACAGACGAGGAGACGGAGGCTCAGAAAGTTCAGGGAGATGTTCAGGGCCACACAGCTTGCAACCCCCTTGCTGAGGGCCACCACCCTCCCCGCATCTGGTGATCAGCCCCGTGGCTCGGGAGGCTGAGAAGAAAGGACTGGATGTGTCGACAACCAGGTCCCCAAGACCCCAGAAGAGCAGGAGAATCTGTGAGGACAAAGGACGCACTGTCCCCAGTCCTCGGGAAATGTATGCCGGCCCAAGGGAGGAAGACTTGGGTCCTGCCTGGATGTTCTTGGCAGTTGGGGATACATGTGACTCACGGTATTTATACAGAACAGGCTGCCCACGTTCCTCTGACCTGCCTGGGTAGCAAGGCTACCACGGAATACCAGTGCCCGAGAGAATTCCAGATTAAACAAAGGAAAACCAATCAGGGAGAAGACACACACACACACGCACACACGCACACACACACAGAACAAAAGGTGGCATGGTTTCGCACAGCTCCTCAGGATTCTGGAAGGTCCAGAGCGGGAGCTGTGACTTTGCACAGGGGTGAAGGGCAAACACCGCCCCGTCACGCTGGGCAGTCCGGGCACCCCCACTCCCATCCTCGGGCCCCCCGCAGAGGCCTAGAGCTTTCACACGTGCCTCTGAGTCCCGACCCTGACCTAATGGGGCCGAGTGAGCAAGTCTTTCCACTTGATGGAGCCTCCGTTTCCCCAACCACAAAATCGGGTTATCAAAACCCACATCTTGAGGTTCGCTGCCAGGACCCATGAAATAAGGCACAGTGTGGCGTGCGGGCCTGATACATAGTAAGCGCTCAATGAACGCGGCCCCGCTCCCCTCCCCTCCCCCGCGTAAGAGAACATCCTTCTCTCCCCTCAAAATGGTAAAATGTCCTTGCCCGCCATTTAAGTGATCAACGCCCCCACCTTCCCATCCTGAGTGCTACAGAGAGTGAGGAGGGGAGTACAGGACGTGCCCCGGGGGCCCTCGTGCCCGCGCCCACGCCCTCGCTCCAGGGCACAGCCTGTCGTGGCCAACACACAAACAGGGGGGGGCAGAGAAACCCGAGGAAAAGCGATTTTCGCAGCACAGCCACCGGCCTCCTGAACCAAGCAACAAGCGAGCTGGACCCAGCAAGGCATCCGGGAGCACCCCTGAGAGTGACCATCGGCCCAAACGCGGCCCAAGCCCCCCGCAGACGGGATCCGCTCCCCGGCGTGTGAGGCGGCCAACGTCAAACCCTGCGTCTCTCCACTGCTGCTCCTAACCGCACGGGGACGGCCATGGCATCTATGCAAGAGTGGAAATGGGTGAGGCCAGTTTGAGAATTATATAATCCTCCATTTTCAAAAACAGGACTGGGTATTTTTGGAAAGAACTGGCAGGGCAAGCTGCTTAATAGCCTCTCTGGATGGCCTGCGGAGACTCAGAAAACGGCTCTCTCTCTGGGGCTCTAGAAAAATGTGCTCCCCGGTACAGCCGAAGAAGGACCAAGAGGCCACGCTGGCTTGAGCCGCTGGAGACAGGCGCTTGGCTCTGGGACTTCGCAGACATAGGGGGAGCCTGTAGAAGCCTGGGCCGGCTCGGCAACGCACCCTGGGCGGAGGGGAGGCGGGAGCCGTCCTCCCGCGGGTGTCTACGGGCCGACCCCTGCGGCGGCTCCTGCCAAGCCCCCTGGGGGACACAGCTGGTCAAGGATGACAAAGGCCTGGCGGCCACTTCCGCTACCCCACTTTCTGCTCCCGAGCCAGACATGACTAATCAAGCACAGCTCTCCTCCTCTATGAGCCCCAGACCCAACCCTTCCCACAATTCCCAAAGCCACCCACAGTCACCGGGAACCGGCGGGAACCAGGTGACACTTCTTGATTCCGCCGGCAGTAACTAGCAAGCCGCACGCGGGCGTCAGTTTGGGTCCCCGGTGTGTCACGTTAGGATACGGACAAGCTGCTGGATGAGGGGAAACCTTCCCATTTGTCTGGGGGCAAATAGCAAGTGCTTTCGAGTACGTGGCACCTTGCCAAAATTAAAGCCACCCACAAATACTCAGGTTCGCCCCTCCTGTGGGCCCCTGGTAAGTCGGCACCTCCCTACCCCCTCTCAAGTCGCATGATCATGTGACTCGACTTGGGCAGAAGTGACATATGTCACACACACGAAGGTTTTTTTTTTTTTTTAAATGTTATTTGTTTTTGAGAGAGACAGAGACAGAGCGCGAGCAGGGGAGGGGCAGAGAGAGAGGGAGACACGGAATCTGGAAGCGGGCTCCAGGCTCCGAGCTGTCAGCACAGAGCCCAACGCGGGCCTCAAACCCACGAACCGCGAGATCATGACCAGAGCCGAAGTCGGACGCTCAACCGACTGAGCCACCCAGGCGCCCCCACACACGTGAAGTTTTAAGAGCCAACGTAAGGCTGGCCGCGTGCCCCTCCCCCGACCCTGGTGGTCGCAGAAGTACCCGTTGAGACGGAGCTCCCACCAGGGTGGGGCCCTGAGCGGCCGCGGTGGGCAGTGCCTCCTTGCTGAAATTTATGTTCTCTAATCAGACCATTTTCCCAAGAGGTGGGGCATGTTAGCAAGTCAGAGATCTCACTGAAAAATGAAATAGTACTTGGAAATTGACCCAGAAACACCAAAATTATTTCCAAGATGACCGAACACAACCATTTAAAAATAAAGCCAGAGTTTACCACCACGGCCTCCTACGTGAAGGGCCTTGCTCATCTATGCAACGGTCACCCGAATCCTCAGATCCGGCCACACCCCAGCCCTAAACGTCCCCACGATGCTCTCTGCCTTTGCTCGCCATTATTTGTGGAGATCCTGTTCCCTCGGAAGCAATATCCAGTTATTTAAAACACGACCTCCCCACTTCTTTTCTCTGCAATGACAGATAAACTAAGGTTTCGGGAAAGCCTGCCCCCGGCCTTCCACACCCTCAGCTCCCAGCTATATATAATCATCATAATTATATCAGCTAATGTGCCATAATTTTAGCTCCTTCTTTCTACTAACGGCTTTCGGTTAGTATTTCTACGATAATAGCCTTATTGTAAACCTTTTACTGTCGGCCAACAACATTTTTTTTCTGCAAACAGAGTATATATTACAAACATCGAAATATAATAATAGATTTCCCCTTACTGTCTTCGGGCATGTAAATAACACCTGTCCGGTGAAGTCACGAAGTCATGGGGGGAAGGAGCCGTCTCCTCAGCTCTGTTTGTACCTCTTCTCCTAGAGGCAGGGTGTGCAGCTCAGGGTTCGTTGGTCAGCTGGTCTGTGCCCAGCGGTGTGCCTGGGGCTGTGTGGACGCCATATTCTCCCGCCCCTGTGTCATGCCTGTCTCTCTCTCCCGAGCTCCCGTCCCACCCCTCCTCACACAAAGTGAGCAGAGTTCAAATCCAGCCGACCGGCCCGGGTTGGAACACCGGAGGGGGAGACAGACTCAGTTTGGGTGGAGGTGGCGAGGGACTCTAGCAAAGGAATTCTGACACCAGAGTGATGGGGGAAGGCTTCCTGGAGGAGGAGCAGGCTTGAGCTGGGCTGGGGGGCCTGGCTTGTTTGCGGGGCAGCGGGAGGGCTGGCCTGAGTGAAGCCAATACCAGGTGGGGAGGAGGGGGGAGGGCGAGACCGTGAAGGTAGGCATACGTGTCAGCCTGAAGGCATTCCCAGAGAAGGAGGCAGGAAGGGGCCAGAGGCAACAGCGGAACAGAGCTTCTGCCTCCCCCAAAGCCCCGATTCTGTGCTTTGGAGCTTCCCCTCCCTGGAGAGGGGCCGGTGGGAGCCGGTCCAACCTGCCTCTCCTCCACCGACGGGAGCACGGAGAAGGGAGGCCTGGGGCCCAGGGCCCCGCTGCGCTGGACGGAGCACGCGGGGCCTCCCACCCTCCCTCCTGCTCCCTGCACCAGGTGAGCCTTCCAGGCCACCGCGCACACTTTGTCCTGAGACCTTCCACACCTTTTAAAACAGAACAGCACCAGCTTTCACTGCAAAACAGCACTGCAAAGGGTTTGCTTTAGAAAGTCGTGGTCTCTCTTTCCCCGCTTGGGAGTGTTAAGCATAAATTTCAATGTGGAAGAACATTGGAAAGAGGGCACCAGTAATGGACTCATCCCAGGAAAAGTATTTATTCTTGCCTTGCCTCGGCCAAGGAAAGTTTCTCTGCTGGAAAAAGCACCTCACCGTCCACCGAGCTGTATGGCAAAGATTAAAAATAGAAATAAAGAGGTAATTCTGACATGTTTATCATTTTCTCTTTAACTCCTAGCGTGCTGGAGCTTTTCCCTCCTGCTTGGAAGAAAATCGTATTTCTTAAGGCTTCCGAGGAGTATCCCACTAATAAAACGTGGTCTCTCTCCCTCTCTCTCTCTCTCTCTGTTTTTTTTTTTTTTTAAAGGCACAGGCCCGGTCTTTTTAATTAGAGGATATTTATTCTGGCCCTTCATTTTTATAACTGGGAAGCAAAGGCAGAGGAAGGAAGGGGGAGAAAAAGGCCCACTGAGCACCCACTTGGTTCCAGGCGCGGTGCCGTGGTTTTCCGTGTGTTCCGTTGTGGGATCCCCGTGGCCACGCTACCTGGAGGGATTCTTGGCCTCATTTTCACGATCGGCGGATCTGAGGTACAGTCGCTAAATGACTCCGCACGTGACACACACAGCCCGGGCCAGAGCAACAACCAGAAGTAACGTCTGTGACACGTAGCCTACATCGCACGGTCTGGCGCGTCCGTGACTTCTCCAAGGCCAAGTTGGGCAAACCGCGGTCCGGGTCGGCTTCACGGTTTTGCCTTCGCCCCGAGTCCCAGCTCAGGGCTGCAGAGCCGGCCGAGGAGTCCGGGACCGACAGACTCGCCCCGTCCCATCCCTCAGCCCGTCTGGTCTTCCCCACGGCCCTGGTGGCTGGGCCAGGCGGCCACACAATGTCCACTGGGTCAAGGAGGAAGCGGAACTGCAGACAGGACAAGGGGGTTCCCACAGTCGCGGAGAAGAACCTGGTCCCTCTTCCCACGTTCGTCCGGTGTGTTTTCCACGGAACCACACACAGACTACAGATGGCGGGCTTTCCCTGACGTGGCGGGGGAGGGGACAGCCTCCCCAGACAAGCGAATTCCTACCGTACTCTCATCGCTGCGACCGGTCGGCGCTCGGGGACCGGACTGGGGGGCTGTCCACCTGCACCGCCCCTGCCCGTCCTGGGGGGAGGGGAGACAGCACACGCAGCCAGATGTCGCTGCCGTGCGAGGTCCACGGCCCTCGGGTGAGGCCCACGAGTGTGCACACGTGGGGAAGGAGGCGTCGGGTTGGTGCCACGGGCTCCGTGGCATCCCTCACCCCCTGGTAGCGCCCCTCTCCTCACCCACATTTCCCCTGCAAACAGGTACGGGACACGAGGGGAGGGGACCCGGCACGTGCTGGATGCGCCAGGGAGCTTCTGCTCAATACGGCGCATGAGGAGCTGGGCGAGAGGACCCCGGGGAGGAGGGTGAAGCGGTTCCCGGAGAACCGCACCGAGGCGCTCAGGGGGCAGGCGAGGGGGGCGGGGCGCCCCCGAGGACAGACGCAGGGATGCCGCACGGCAAGTCGAAGACGGACGTGTGGTTCCAGCACCAGAAAGGAAGGGGATGGAGACCGGGGGGTGGCACCTGCTGAGGAGGCCGGGCCAAGCCACAGGCGGCTCGGGAGTCAGGCCCGCTGGGTGGGATCCCGCGGGGAGAAGGCTCCCTGCTGGGGCCTGGGCCGTCCCCGGGCCCCTGCGGCCCGGGCCACAAGCACACGCACGCTCAGCGGGGGCCGCGGGGTGCCACTCGCTGCTTTGCTCCGTCCGGCCCAGGTAAGCCTCCTGTCGCTGAAAAAGGGCTGAAAATAGGGGCGCTTGGGTAGCTCAGTGGGTTGAGCATCTGACTCTTGATTTCAGCTCGGGTCGTGATCTCGGGGTTCCTGGGTTTGAGGCCCGCATCAGGTTCTGTCCGCACTGGCAGCGTGGAGCCTGCTTGGGATTCTCTCCCTTTCACTTTCTCTCTGTCCCTCCCCCTGCTCACGTTCTCTCTCTCTTTCTCTCTCTCTCTCTCTCTCTCTCTCTCAATCAATCAATCAATCAATAACTGACTGAAAAATAAAAAGGGCTTGGCGTGGGGATCGTTTCCTAATGTGAAAAAAATATCAAATCACCATAAGGTGCACCTGAAATAAATAGAATATTATATGTCAACTACAGTTCAATTTATTTTTTTTTAATTTTTTTTTAACATTTATTTTTGAGACAGAGAGAGACAGAGCATGAACGGGGGAGGGGCAGAGAGAGAGGGAGACACAGAATCCGAAACAGGCTCCAGGCTCTGAGCCGTCAGCACAGAGCCCGACGCGGGGCTCGAACTCACGGACCGCGAGATCGTGACCTGAGCCGAAGTCGGCCGCTTAACCGACTAAGCCACCCAGGTGCCCCTATAGTTCAATTTAGAAATTAATGAGAAAGAGGGAAAAAGAGGAAGGAGGGAGGGAGGAAAAAAGGAAAGGCAAGGAAAGGAAGAGAAAAATGAAAACAAAGGAAAGAAAAGAGAAGAAAAATAAGGTAAAAAAGGGGCCTATGAAACATTCTGCCGACGCAGAAGACAACTATCCCACCAGAGGCCAGAAACAAGTGACTTTGACAAGGTATCTAATTTACCATCTCAGCAAACTCCAAGGACACCCGGGCTTACGGGACAAAAGCCCAAAGACGAGGCGATGAGACAACAGGACACAAAAGGTAGCGGCTGGAGAACAGGTAAGGGGACACTGGGAGTTCGCGGGGACACCGAAAGGCGGCCGGGGGACTGAAATCTGCAGCGGGAGGAGAAAAGAACAGAACTAACACTGGAGAAAAGAGCCTTTTGGAGGAAGCCCTGGGCGGCCCCCGCCTCCAGTCCTGCGCCTCTGCTGGGCCCCACCCCCACCCCGGGCCCAGAGCAGACCCTCCAGGCCCCCTGAAGGCCCTCGGTGTGGGGGGGGCGGGTAACGCTCCGCCTCAAGGCCTTGGGGGGTGCGGAAGAAGAGAAGGACTCCATCAGGTGGTGACAAGGAGCTTGGTCTGGAGGAAGGCGGGAGCGATGGGGGAGGACCAGGCCGGAGCACAGACACAACCGCGGGAAGCCAGGAAGCCCTGGCCACAAGCCAGAGCGTGACCTTTGGGCTGCTACGGACGGGAGCTGGCCTCTCGGCTTTGACCGGTATGCCTTCGGTGCTGCAAAATATGCAGCCAGGTGCCGGAGACACCCCAGCAAGCGAAATATGCCCCCCCGCCCCCATCCTTCAGAAGGCCATAGGCCACTGGGTTTTCTGTAGGTTTTCTGTTGAGGAAAAACTCTCAACTTGGCCCTTCAGAAAGACACTTGTAACGGATATAAACTCAATTCATACTTTCACAGCCTCAAAGTTATTCCGGGCAGCATGATTGAGACGCCGGCTCTGAAATGATCTGCCTGCGTCCAAATCTGGACCGTCCCGCCCTGCTGTGTGACCTTGGGCAAGTGACTTCACCTTTCTGGTTCTTACCTCTTAAAACAGCCCCGCTGCTCCTAGCACAAATGATGGTGACCATTCTATTCACCTCTCTGGAACAGTGGCCTGCTTCTGGTCACAGAGGGGCTCATTAGCTCGCTCAAGGTCAAGGGGGGGATGGTTGCGATTATTTTTAGTCTTCACCTTCTCCCTTTATGGCCAAGAGGCAAACGCCTTAGTAAAAATACAGTCAATCGTGCATCGTGAAGGGGCAAACGTGGCAGCTCGCTCTGACGCTCGTCTTCCTGGACCGGGGCGTGAGTCTGGTGTGGGCTTTCCCCGTTCTTGACCCTATCTTGAACAAAGCACCTGCCCCGTCCCTTTCCACAACAGGCGCGTTAACCTTTCAAGAGAAAGTGCGTGTGATCACTGCCAGGCCCAAGCTAGGCGTTCGGTAACCGTGCGATCCATCCCATGGGTTTTCTTAGCCTGATAAACGAGACCTCGCCGTCTGCTCTCCTGCGCACGAAACAAGACTTGACTAGACTCTTTTTATGATCGTCTTGAACCGTAAACTTGGCTGGTCTGATCAGGGAGCCAAGCCCGCCCGTACAAAAGCGTGAGGTTTCTCTCAGTACAACTTGAAACATCAAACGTCCCTGGGAGAGGCCGGAACGGTGGCGAGGAAGAAAGCGGTTCCCGTTTCCTGAGTTCTACGATGCTCTGCGCTTTGCACTTGATAGGCCTTGACTCAGGCAACCCGCAGAACAGTCCCACAAGCAGGCCCGATGGGGTCCGTTATACAGGGGCCAAACGCGAGCCTTGGCAAGGGCAGGGAACTCACACAGGGCCACGCACCCGATGGAGGATTTGAATCTAAGTCTGTCTCCGAAACCCACGCTCTTTCATACCAGCCCGTAGTACTAACCGGAGGGTAACGGGGGTCTACAGGGATGACCCGAAGCCTCTGATCAAAATTAGCCTCAGAAGGACACAAAGAGAAAAGCGTTCAGGTGGTCCCTCGGACGCTGGCCACCCAGGAAATCATCACCCTGCTGAACAGCCACTCCCAGGGCTCACGGACGTCAGCCACAGACACGAACAACGTTCTCGCTGATTGTGAACTGCCGGGGCCATGACAGAAGTTCTCTGGTGCTCAAAGCAGCTGGTCAGATTCTGCCAGAGAAACCAAGGCGTTTGTGGACCGTGTTGAAATCGGGTTCACGGAGGGGCGCCTGGGTGGCTCAGTGGGTTCAGCGTCCAACTCCTGATTCAGCTCAGGTCATGATCTCACGGTTTGGGTTCGAGCTCCACATTGGGCTCTGTGCTGATGGTGCAGAGCCGGCTTGGGATTCTCTCTCTCCCTTTCTCTCTGCCCCTCCCCTGCTCACTCGTTCGTTCGTTCTTTCTTTCTTTCTTTTCCTTTCTTTCTTTCTTCCTTTTTTTCTTTCTTCCTTTCTTTCTTCCTTCCTTTCTTTTCTTTTTTTTCTTTCCTTCCTTCCTTCCTCTTTCTCTCAAAAAATAAATAAACTAAAAAAAAGTTGTCAAAAATAAATCGGATTCACAGAAAGCGTGACAGGAGAGGAGACACGGTCCATTCAGCAAGGTCGCCTCTGGCACGTCTACACTTGACCACGTCCGGGAGGGAATGAAACCAGTGCCATCGATCGCTCCCTGTAGAACTGTGCTCTGGGTTCCTGCGGTCCCTCAGTCACACCGGCCGAAAGGTCACACACACACACGGACAACCACGGCACTTGCCTCCTCGGTGATGCAGGGACACGTGCAGCAGGCTGTCCCTGAGAATGACACAGCCTACCCACCCTCTCTTTCCCGCCTTCCCCAGACTTGGTTAGCCCCCGTCCCTTCCTGACACTCTCTTCTATTCGAGGATTTCTCGCGTTGAATTGTAACTGCCCGCTGACTTTTCTGTCCCCCTCCCCACTAGAGCTCAGGCAGGTTAGGGGAAGAGGCCGTATCCTAGAATCCGAGTGCCCACCGCGGGGTCTGGCATGCGGTCAGCATTCAAGCACGTTTACTAAATCAATAAGAAAGACAGTGTCAAGGTGACGGGCAGACTGATGGAGAGACAGGTGAATGAGCGGAAGGCAAGTTGGGTAGGAAGTATTTAACCAGCCACACGCTTCCCCAGATTGCTTCAGAGGCTGGCCTCACCGTATGAACGTTTTCCCGGGTAAAGGAATATTCTTTCACGAGATTTTAAACAGCTACAGAGCTGGGCGTTAAATGGAGACACAGACACTGACTTAACTTCTCCCCTACTGCCGAGCGTTTGGGAACTTTCCAATTTTTCATGCTTATAAACATCGTTTACAAAGATTCTTATAAACGCATTCTCGCACTCTTCCCTGATACGTTCTTTAAGATAAGGTCCCAGGAGTGAAATCCTCGCCTTTAATGCGGTGCCTGTTTCTCGGGCTTCTGCTGCACCGGATTCTCCCGCCAGCGTTACAGGCGGCTGCTCAGGCCCGCACGCGGCCGCAGCCCTGCACCGAGGAGGCGTCAGCAACTCACTCACTCGTGCACTTGCGATCCCCAGCGCTCCTACCTGTCATCTGGTCCCTTCATGTCTCCTTGCATTCTGGGACAGCAGCGCGTGCTCAACATCAGGGGCAATTTTCAGCCAACCCTAACTCTTTCTACTTGAAGGCCTCCGAGCGCCTTACTGGTTTCCTCGCACGGACCCTCCAGCCTCCCGCCGTGTCCCTTCACTTCAGCCCGACGCCTCTTAGGTCGCAGAGTTGGTCTTCTCTCGAAGGGAGCTCCAACTACCTTCCCTTCCATTTCCGGTAGCCACGTCCTGCGTCGTTCCTTCTCCGGCTCTTCAGGGCCACGGCTCCTTCCTTCTTTCCTGCCGCGTGACACTTCCACGGGCCTGGGTTTGTTTTGCTCTGCTTTCCGGCGTATTCCTCTTTGATAATGCCACGCCATCCCGGCTCGTTAATCGTCACCGCGTGGCCCAGGTAGACGCCTGGGACCCCACCACCGTCTCTAGGCTGCTCGTGGACCTGAGTTGGGACACAGGCGGGCTGGTGTCCCCAGCCCCCTGGTGGGACAGTGAGAGGCAGCTGGGCTCTGACCGACAGTCGCTGTTGACCGAAGCATCTGGCCTCGAGACTGCTCCACACTCGGTCTTCAGTCGGCCTGAAGCGGAGGCTCCGGGCACGGAGGGTCCACGCGTGTGCTGGCCACCTTCCCACGTGGGTGCCATTAACGCCACCAAATGCCACTCGTCCTCGGGGCTCAGGGGACTCCAGCAGAGTCTGCCTTTTCCAGGTGTTTCCCCTTTGGTCTGAGGGGGGGCTTATGGGCTTTGATAGGCTGTAGTGACTTCCCCAAACCCACACCGCTTTCTCAGGAAGGAGTCACGATCCAGTCCTTGGTGACACCTTAGCACTTGGGTCCACGTATACTATTTTCAGTAGAACGTCTTGACGTAGATGGCAAATGGATGATACCATTTGGGCACGGAGACGATAGGCAGCTGATACATTGCCTGTTGCCCGGAGAACCCCCTCCCCGCCCCAAACCTGCAATGCCGGGGGGCCTCCTTCCTCATCGCCGTGTGGCGAACTAAACTACCCACGTTTCTGGCCCCAGTGAGTGACCTGAAATGATCATGTGATTCAAACTAGGGCAGTGAGAGGCTTCCCCGGGGTCGTCGTCTCCCATGTGGAGCTCAGGGAACAGGGTCTCGCCAGGGGGGTCTCGGGGATCCCGGCCGCCAGCCTGCCTCCTGCGTCCACCTGCCTCGGAGCGTCAGCCACCACCCTCGTAAGCCACGTAGCCACCGGCCACGGCGTGATCGTAGGTCTCCCCACTGAGCCTTCCTTTGCCCATCTGTAAAACCAGGAGAAAAACGCCTCGCCCCGGTCTACGGACCTCAAGGAGCCAATCAGAGTGACAGAAGGTGGGTATCGAAGGGTTTTACAAATCGCCCACAAGGTGCCAGACAGTCGGACGATGGATGGTAGGCCCGACTCGGCAACGGGCTGCGGCGCGTCGGGAACGGAGATATGAAGAAAGAGGGACGGTCAGCCGGATACTGCCCTGATCACCCTCAATCGTCACGCCATGTTATTACAGCAGGCACCTGAGGTCCAGAGGCGCCCCGCACAGGCCCCCCGCAGAGTTCACCTGCCTACGACACACAGAGACACAGTCTCAGCGGCCCGTCAACCATCGCGGAAGTAAGACCATCCCTGGAGGATCTCCGCCACATTAGCACAACAGCAAAACACTGACAGAAGCTCAACTGACAGAATGTGTTAAGCGAAGGCCCCCGGCGTTGGGGCAGGACCCTCACGGCCATCAGATGGGTCTACGTCTCTAAGACAGCCGTCCGCCGTGATGTGTGTGTCCACAAACACTCTCACTCATCACAGTGAGACGTCTGACGTCTGAGCTCCCCCAAATCCGAAGGCAGGCTACCTTTCCAGAGGCGTATACCACCCTCTTCCTCCCCATGCAACCCCGTCCCCATATTTCTGCACATATTGCGCAACCTCGGATGCCCACTTCTCGTCCCTGGTCTGCATCTCACTCGTCCCTCGCCAAGGCTCTTCGCGCCTCTACGCCCGTTCCAAGCAAGGCAGCCCGCGACCTAACCCTCTCACCAGAACCCCCGGGACTCGCGTTTCTGACGGTCACTTGGGGTCCGTCATCAGCCCACCTCTGCCGGCTACTTTCGTGTTACAAGCCGAGGCCCTTCCATTTCAAACGAACACCCCGGAGCTTAGGCCTCCACGTGGCTATGATCTCAGCCTGAAGGGACTGGGGACTAATGTCATTCTTGAGGGAGCGCCCGTTACAGCCCGAAGCACGTTCTCAAGACTATTCTTAAAGGTGGCAAATTTTTATCCTTCTTAGGGGTGATTCCCGGAAATGCCGGCGGTCACGTGAAAAGACGATCCAACAGTATAACGTGGAGTGACAGGGAGCGGTGGGACCCTACAGCTTACACAGTAACTCTCTTCTGGGGCCTAGAAGGCAGCTCTAAAGAGCTCTTCAAAGTGTCCCAAGCAGCTGTCTATGAGCACAGTTAATGTCACCCCCGTCCCGTCCCCACCCCTACGGGAGGCAGAGAGAACACGGGCTTTCGTGGAGATGCCGTAAATACATGATCCAACAGAGACTTGCACTCCCTTTTGCCCTTCCTGGTTCCTGGAAGAAAACTGCTCTCTAGGGCATGGTCACGGTCAATTAGCAGTTAAGTGCATATACAATGAAGAATGTTCTGTTAACCAGCATTTGACTTTTGTTTTTTTTTCAAGAAATTCGATATTGGGAGATTTCCTTTTATAGCAACCGGCTTACTAAAAGTATGGGTTAGTGGCTCAAAATAAGTTCTGTGATAAAAAGTGGGGGAGAAAAGACCTCTGATAGCTCAAACAACGGCCCTTTGTACCCCAAGTCAAAGCAATCAAGACACTAACAAATGAAATACGAGACACAGAGATCAAGCTTTTCCCCAGGAAGTCCAACATTGGAGATTTCGAGGCGGTACGTTGAATGAAGGCCGGCCATTTGAATTTCGCTCCCGGCCCACGGTCGAGATTTGTTTGCGTAGCCCTTGTAAATTTGTTTTAGGGTTGTAGCTGTACCAGAACTCTAAGCTGCAGGAATTTCTGCCTGGCTTTACGTTTGTACATATTGAAATAACATAATAATAAAGGTAACTTAAGTCAACACTGGACATCCTTGAGAATGTTTCCCCTTGAAAGCGGCCTGCAGCTCATTCAGACCAGAGCGACACGGCTCCAGACGCACTGACCGCAGCGGAACCGCCAGAGGAGAGGCAGGCCCAGCTCGCTGGCAAACGGGCTCTTCAAACACCAAAGTCGGGGCTGGGCCAGGACCGCACGGGGAGAGCCTGGCTCACGAAGCCACTGAAACTTGAAAAGAAGGTCTGCTTGTTTGCAAGTCTTTGTAAATATTGTCCCGGGCCGGGCAGGAAGAGGCAGGTTTTAAAAACACCCATAACCCTCTTCCTCTGTGTGTAGCTCTTGCTCGGGACCTGACTCACAGAATTAGCCTGCTTTGGCAGCCCTGTTGGGCAATGAGGCAGGGCAGGTCCTCCCTGGCTGATGTGGTCTCCAAGCTGCTGATGTCACCAGTGCACAGAGCCGTTCTTTGGCCCGCCTCTCCCGCCTTCCTGCGCTTGGGGAGCCGGAAAGCAGGGTGGTGTCCACGCAGAAATTGGGGTCCTCGAGCCGCCCACGCGCACCAACGGCAAACGTGCCATTCTAGGCACCGCGACCCTCGGCCCCCGCACGACGGGCCCCTCACCCTGGTTCCGCAAATTCAGGCCTGGCCCACCTCCCACGCTGGACGGGGGTTAAAACCTTTCCAAAAACAATGAAAGCAACCAACCTCTATCTATCCCCCGTGGCCCCTTTGCTTGTCACCTGGCCCGGTTATGAGGACAAGAACTCACCCAGGGGCGGGTCTGGGGCTCGCCCCCCACCTTTCACAGCCAGGCCGCCTGCACCGGGCCAGGGCGGCGAGGCCGGAACCGCGGACCCCCTGTGAGGGGAGACGGGGAGTGGACGCAGGGCCGCAGGGACAGCTCAGGCCCCGACGCAGGACTCACCCCCTGACCCGGGGCTCTGGAAACATCCGTGGAGAGTGACGGCGTCTGGAAGCTGTTCCACAGGAGGCGTGTACCCAGCACAGTCACCAGTGGCTTTCCCCTTCCTGCCGTGACCACGAGGGGCTCCGAGCCGGCCGGAAGCTTGGCCCTCCGTGGAAGGAGGGAGAGCCCAACAGCGGTCCCTATCCGAGAAGATACAACCCCTGCCCACGAGGCGCTCTTCAGGTGGGAAGGGAGGACGCACCTCACCTCTCCTCTCCATCACCCTGATCTGCGACCCACGAACGGCCCTGTCTTACCACTGACCTCCTTAGGATTTCAAGGTCTGCTAACATGGTGACAAAGTCGAAGTCCTATCATCCCAAGGGGATGAACCTTTCCCTGATGGGCCCAGGCGCACGGTCACAAAACACCCAGAGAGAACACAGGAGGCGCTGGGCGGCCTCACCGACCGCTCCGTGGGTACCCAGAAAGGGCACCTCTCCGGGGCGGACGCAACCCAGGGCCTCTGACTACAGAGCTATTGCTCTCCCGACCGCGTCCCGACCCGGGCGTGTGAACGTGCTAGAAACCTTCCGGGACAGGTACCCAACCCACAGATTTATGTCGGCCGTTCAAAGATGCAGAGAAAAGCAGCAGGAACCGACCCCGAATTGCAGGAAAGTGATGTCACCGCTCCCGCCAGCCCACGCCCAACGGTCATTATTTTAAAAGCGATGAGACCATCCATTAAAGCTGGCGCTGGAGCCATGCCCCTGTCAACATCCGGGTGCGTGGGCAGGGCCCAGGGCCCAGCCTCTGGGGGCTGCATTGCTGGCATTGTGGGTGAGGGCTGGGGCCCGGGCCGCTGGGACCTGCCCGCCCACCACGCCTGGCCGAGGACAAGAGCACCGGGAAGCCAGAAAGGGGCCACAGGGCTTCCTTCAGGCTCTGGAACCCGCCCTATAGCAGCTGAAGGCCCGAGCCAGCCTTCGGGACAGGCAGCCCAAATTCTGTGCGGTGTGGCCCCTGCTTCCCGGGTCCCCCCGCTCTTGGGGGCCGCCCTGTCCCGTTTCTGCACTCACATGGGCAACGCATGCCAAGGAAGTTAACTGACGGCTGGGATGCCCGCTGAGATTCACCCGAGCACCAGGGGCCCGCAGAGTTGGATTGTGACCACCAACCAGTGCGATGTGTCACCGCCATGCAAGTACGTTCAAGTGCAGCAACGCTCCCGAGTAAGCAATTCTCTCAAAGGTGGGCGTGCCGGATGGACCCCTGACATGGCCCCGCGCCCCTCACCCTGCCCTCGTCTCCCCCGGCCTCGCTTTGCCGGAAGGACAGAGCAGATCTGTGCGCGCCCTCCCCCGTCTCATCAGTCACCTCGAGAACACACCCAGGTTAATCTGCTGGATGATGAGACACCATCATCCAGTTCCGGTCACCCTCGTCCCCTCAGGACAAAGTCAGCCCGAGCCAAAAATGCGGGTGGGGACATCCTCGACCAGCCAGCCTCCGATGAGTCTGAAACTGAATATAGACACAGGAGCAAGCCGGCACCAGCCGAGCCTGTCCAGACCGGCCGAGCCAGCGGGCCCGCCCATCGAACCACAGTACGTGGTTCCTGTCCTAAAGCACTGGCTGGGGGTACTGTGTTACACAGCACTAGCTTACCGATACACTGGGGAAAGAGGGTCAAGGAACTCTTCACAGGGAAGGGGTGGGCGCCTGGGCAGGGTCAGGAAGGGCGAACAGTAGTCTGACAGATGTTTGGCGGAGAAAAGAGCATTTGCAACCGGAAGGTGGCGAAAAGCAGCATTGTATCAGCAGGACCCAGACAAGCTCTGGAATGTTCTTAACGTCTAAAATGAAGGGGAAAAACAGGTGGACGAGAAGCCGGAGAGACAGGTGTGGCCCAGGCCCCGGGGGGGTCCCCAAGCCTCTCGGCCAGCAGTTTTTCTTTACGACCGGTTTCCGGAACGTTCAAAGAAGGGGTCAAGTACACCGCGCACCGAGATGTTTCAAATGCGACCGGTGAGGTTTCCGAACGCACGGTTTGTGAAGCCTCAAGAGTGTAACTATAACACGTATTTGATGAAAACTAAAGCCTGGAATGAGGAAGAAGCCCTAAAGCACGATGATATGAAAGTCAAGGTTTCCCCAGGATTTTAGTAAAGAGAAATGCCAGCGGCTTAAAAGGAGCTGCCACAACGGGGCGCCCGGCCGGCTGAGTCGGCGGAGCTTGTGACTCCTGATCTCAAGCTCGTGAGTTTGAGCCACAAGTTGGGTGTGGAGCCTACTTTAAAAAAAAGGAAAAAAAAAAAACTATTTATAATCTAAAATTTTTTTCAGGGCGCCTGGGTGGCTCAGGAGGTTAAGCATCCGACTTCAGCTCAGGTCATGATCTCACAGGTCATGGGTTCAAGCCCCGCATCGGGCTCTGTGCTCACGGCTCGGAGCCTGGAGCCTGCTTCCGATTCTGTGTCTCCCTCTCTCTCTGCCCCTCCCCCGCTCACACGCTGTCTGTCTGTCTGTCTCTCTCTCTCTCAGAAATAGAAAGAGTTGCCCCAAGCAGTGGGGAGTATCTGACCTGTGAGAAAACATGGACAAGCCAACCGCAGTCAACTGTTATTCATTCATTCATTCACTCACTCATTCATTCCAGAAAGGTAGCAGACACTGACCCTGTCGGATCCCACAATACGTCCTGAGGCTCTGTGAATAAGAAGACAGGAGTCCCCCCTGGGGACCCCCTCTGGCACTCCCAGCCGGCACCCCCAGACATCCAGCCTCACCGCACCGTGTAACTCCCGCGGTCTGCAGTGAGGAAGGCCTCTGGGAACCCAGGGGTGGTGACGTGATTTCGGCTGCCCCTTGGGCTGCGAACAATTTCCTTACACTCTTCGTGAACAAAACTTGGCATAAACTCCCGTCTCCCAGGAGAGCCCGCACACGGCGCCCAGAATGACGATGTCCCCGGGACCGGGCCTCCCTAGTCCGGCGCACGAGTGGGAGCCCCCCAGAGGTGGTCTCCCTGAGGCCTGGACTCGTGGTCTCTGGAGGGAGGAGCCAGGAAGCCCCTCTCCCCACCCAGGGCTACCCGAGGAGGCTGGCTGGAGAGGGCACGGCGGCTGGCGGCCCGGCGTGCCACCAGATTGATCCTGTTTGGCCAGGCTCTCAGTCTCCATGGGGCCTCGGGGACACAGCCGGGCCCGGTCCACAGAGGAGGGGTCTCTGAGGTGCGCCCAGATGGCCAGATCAAACGTGTGGCTCAGTTCCTACCTCGTCAGCCCCGTTGCCTTCCCGCGTCTTCCACGCTGCCGACTGGACCCCGGGAGAATTTCTGCCGGCAGCACAGATCGACAGATAAAGGGAAGCTGGCTCGATACCCGCTGTCTGGGCCACAGGTTCGTAAACGGGGGGGGGGGGACACCCAAGGGAGAGTGTTTCTTTGCAGCGTGAGCTGAAATAAATTCCAGACGGGTCGAGGCGCGTACGGGTCCGTCCACAGGACCACCAGAAAGCCCTGGAACTGCACACAGAGAGAAGAAACCGGGAGGTAAACAGACCAAACGTTGGGTTGGACTACACGGGGGTATTTCACATACTTCACAAAATAACCAAAAAGGAAGACAGGCGGCGAGAGCTTCACAGGTGAACAAAGAGGTCGGGTACGCTGATAAGAAAGATCGGGGCGCGTGGGGGGCCCAGTCGGTTGAGCGTCCGACTTCGGCTCACGTCACGATCTCACGGTCCGTGAGTTCGAGCCCCGCGTCGGGCTCCGTGCCGACAGCTCGGAGCCTGGAGCCTGCTGCGGATTCTGTGTCTCCCTCTCTCTCTGCCCCTCCCCTGCTTGTGCTCTGTCTCAAAAATCAATAAACTTAAAAAAAAATTTAAAAACAAAAAAAAGATAGAAACACCCCATCGGATAGGCATAACACTAACAGGAGATTCCTAAAAGAGACAAGTAACTAGTTAGACAGACATACGGATGGTCTCAGACTTCACTAAAATCTGAGAAATACAAACAAATCATCAGGTGTGATTTTTACCTATTAAAATGATCTTTGGGGCGCCTGGGGGCCTCAGCTGGTTAAGCATCTGACTCTGGACTTCAGCTCAGGTCAGGATCTCACGGTTTGTGAGAAGGAGCCCCACACCGAGTTCTGTGCCAACAGCCTGGAGCCTGCGTGGGATTCTCTCTCTCCTTCTCTCTCTGCCCCTCCCCCACTTGCTCTCTCTCTAAGATAAATAAACTTTAAAATGACCTTTTAGGGGCGCCTGGGTGGCTCAGTCAGTTAAGCAGCTTCGGCTCAGGTCATGATCTCGCGGTCCGTGAGTTCGAGCCCTGCGTCGGGCTCTGGGCCTGGAGCCTGTTTCAGATTCTGTGTCTCCCTCTCTCTGACCCTCCCCCGTTCATGCTCTGTCTCTCTCTGTCTCAAAAATAAATAAGCGTTAAAAAAAAAAAAATGACCTTTGAAGTCTTAATATTTATCTCTTGCTGGTGAAAGTGCGGGGGGTCCTATTAATCTGGATAAATCTCTAGAGGCCACGTGGATGAAGAACCACAAAAGTGTCCACACACCTTGACCCCCTTAATTTCGGCCTCAGGAAGGTCTCTCCTGGACATCACTCAGAAGTTGGTAGAAACCTCGACACGAAAACGATCAACTTTTTTTCAAAGAGTGAAAATTTAGAAATGAATCGGATGTCCTTTTGCAGGCATCCAAATGAGGGTTGTAAAATCAGAGGCGAGGACGTTTAACTTGCTTGCGTGCAGGGTAAAATTCTGTCCTCAGTACGTAAATATACACACGGCAATGACAACACAAAACACACAAAAAAAACTAGAGACAACAGTCACCAAAATTCTTACCGTGACTGTCTTACGTGGGGGAACTGGGGCTTTTTTTTTTTTTGTCTTTTCTCTACTTTCCAAGGGGTAAGGGGATACAGGTCCATGGTTACGTTACTTCCGTCACACGCGCACTGCCCACGCCTGGCAGGGCCCCCGGGACGCTGTAGGCATCACAGGCGGTGTTGGGGAGCACTGGAGAGTGACGGCGTGTGTCCCCAGCACACAGAGCACATGCAGTGATCTCAGGCTGTATTCGGACAGGTTTCATACCCTCCATTCAGTAACCCGGGCCCGTCATCGCCTGCCCTGCTCAGCGATGACAGCCACAGGCTGCTTCCCTGTAAGGGCGTCCCCCATCCTAAAGCTTTCTCTCTCCCCACGCTTGTCTTCGTCTATACGCGCTGGCCGCGTATTATAGAGCCCTTCTAACGGACAATATCGCCCCGTCTCGCTTTGTCCAAAGGGCCCTTCTCCGCCAACACACAAGTTCTCACTGTGATTCCTAGGCCTCGGATGAAGCGTGAAGTCCCCTTGGGGATCCCGGAGTTCTGGCTTCTGTGCCCCCTCCGTGCCTCGTACAGACACAGAACGGGCATACTACGCTCACTTACTCCCGTGGCTCCCCCAACCTCAAATTATAAGGCGGGAGAATGAAGGGCTGGGTCGCGGATGCTTCGTGTCTGGGGCAGAGCGGTTGCTGGATAAGGTGGCCCAGCAAATGCAGCTGCTCATGTTTTCACTGACTCACCTGGCACTCGCTCAAAGCTTCAGGCCCAGTATCTTTGTTGGTAAATAGGTCACGCTGATCAATGCTTCGGTGGCTTATCACGCACTTAAGTGGGACACAGAGCACTCACCGAAAATCTTGTGACAAGAGCATTTCATCCAGAATGCCTTCAGTCTGCTCATTCATTTCCTGGCGGCCTCCTTTTGCCCCCATCTGGGGTTTCAAGTTCTCGATCAGAGCCATCCAGGGGGGAAAAACGGACCCGCTGACGGACGCATCAGCGGTACGCAATTCCACCACAGTCCTATCCGCTTACAAAGCGCTCCTCGGGACTAAGCGCCGTGAGCGGAGAGAAGCTAACCCAAATCTCTGTTTCAAATCCTTGCTAATCTCTTTATGGAAATACTTGCTGGTACAAACCGAGCAGGGTTGCGATAGCAAATTGCAAAATGGGACAGCAACAATTCTGTACCTTATCCCCGGCGAGAGAGAACCGCTAAATACCCCTGCGCGTCGAAAAGGAATTGACCTTTAGGAAGCAGCAGGCATAGAAACTACCAATTCGGAAGCTCACTCTTACCTTGGGCGAGGTTGTAAGGGACACACTTCTGGCTGAGGTCTGTGCGGGACGGCGAGCCGCGGCCCTCGGTCAGGAGCGAAGGAGGGCCGCTGGGCCCTCTGCTCAAACCCAAGACGCGTCCCAGCTCAGAAGAACAAAGACAGAAATGCGACGGTGTCCCCCAGAGGCACCTGGGCCGCGCTACGGACTCTGCTCCCCTCTCGCAGTCCGTGCCACACGCCGCTTATCAGTGCATTGAGAAGAACTTCGGGAATAAAAACACAACGACTTTGTTTAACGCAGCTTATCTGTGCCAAACTTATTTGACTTCAGCCTGCCTGTTAACGGCCAAGGAAGTCATGCTCCTGAGGAATGCACATTAGGAAAGGCTCCTCTAGGCTTGGGTTTCCAAACCGTAATCGGTGATAAGTTATTCCTTTCTTTTAACTATATTTTTTTTTAAATTTTTTTTTTCAACGTTTATTTTATTTTGGGACAGAGAGAGACAGAGCATGAACGGGGGAGGGGCAGAGAGAGAGGGAGACACAGAATCGGAAACAGGCTCCAGGCTCCGAGCCATCATCAGCCCAGAGCCCGACGCGGGGCTCGAACTCACGGACCGTGAGATCGTGACCTGGCTGAAGTCGGACGCTTAACCGACTGCGCCACCCAGGCGCCCCTCTTTTAACTATATTTTTAAAATATTTTTTAATGTTTATTTGTTTTTGAGAGAGAGAGAGAGAGGAGAGAGCGGGGGAGGGGCAGAGAGAGAGGGAGACACAGAATCCGAAGCAGGCTCGAACTCACAAACCATGAGATCATGACCTGAGCCGAAGTCGGACGCTTAACCGACTCAGCCACCCAGGCGCCCAAGATTGATTGATTGATTCATTCATTCATTCATTCATTCAAAGACAGAGCACAAGCAGGGGATAGGCAGAGAGAGGAGACACAGAATCTGAAGCAGGCTCCAGGCTCTGAGGTGTCAGCACAGAGCCCGACGCGGGGCTTGAACTCACGGACCGCGAGATCGTGACCTGAGCCGAAGTCGGACGCTTAAGCGACTGAGCCACCCAGGCGCCCCGGCGTGTATTTATCTTTAGGAGAGATGGACAGAGCACGAGTGGGGGAGGGGCAGAGAGAGAGGGAGACACAGAATCCAAAGCAGGCACAGAGCTGGACACGGGGCTCGATCTCATGAATGGTGAGACGGTAACCTGAGCCGCAGATGCTTGTCGGACTGAGTCACCCCGGCGCCCGGTGATACGTTGTTCTAATCTCGCGGGTGTCCTACCCGTGGGAGAGCCAGGTCTGAGGGCCAGAGCTCCGCCGGCGAGCCACGACAGCTACCCTTTCCTTTGGGTCGCAGACAAACCCCAAGGCTGACGCCCGGCAAGGGGCCGTCGGCAAAGGCCGGCCAAGGCCCGTCCCCCTGGTGACAGGTGAGTGAGGAGCCTTCAGGATGTCGGCTTTACATACTCAACCCGCCGTCACGCCCCTGATGGCTCCGCGGTCTGGAGAACAGAGGTGGAAAGCCGTCCCCCACGAAGACACGATGGCCTGCCGGGTCACACGGTCACAGCGACTGTGTCAACCCAGGCGGCCGTCAAAACCGCCTGCTCGCGGGACACCCTCGAGCCAGGGCACGGAGACCCCGGGAAGTCTGCTCTGGGCACCTTTGAAACTTTGCATTGTCGTCAGAAGTGGGAAAACTGCCAACCCGTTTCCCTGTCCTGCTTCCCGTGAGGCTGGTTCAGGCCCGGGGCCAGGCGAGACGGCCTCGTCGGGAAGCCGGGTTGTGCAGGGCTCGCCGTGTGACCCCGAGAAGTTGCCCGGTCCCCCGGTTTCCTCACCCGTAAGCGGGAGAAGAAACCAAGTCAACGCTCACTCTCGGGGCCCTGCTGCACGACGCGAGGGAGGGACCGTGCGGCGAGCAGAGGGCAGGTGTGAGCGAGAGCCTGTCCTCGCCAACAGTGCTCACCCGTCCACGCGTGCTAAGCACCGGCTCGGTTCTGGAGAAGCCACGTGAGCAACTAGACCCCGCTCCTGGTCCCGTAGGCCACAGGGCCGGGGGTCCCCCACGACGTGGCCTGTCCCTCCGCAGCGGCCTCGGGGGCGCCCCGGGCCGTCAGAGGGGGGCCGCTAACCCCCGACAAAGTTTTTCAAGTTTGCAAACTCGCCCGGAAGTCACAGGTTTGCCTTCTTTGCTCGAAATGACTGCTGATTCAACCGAGTAGCTGACAGATGGGGAGATTCGCCATTTGTGCGCCTGCTCTGTCCCGGGCCGCAGCCCCGAGAGCCCGCAGGTGCTACGTGACTACTAGCTGCCTTATGTTATTCTCAGAAAAAACACAGTCATCCCGCTTTGGGGGATGGATCGCCAACTAGGGAGGGCACAGAGAGGTGCAGTGACTTGTCCAAAGTCACACGGCAAGTCAGCGAGGGCGGCGGATTTGCGGCCAGGTGTGTGGGGTTCCCATGCCCCTTTTCCAGTTTTTTACACCAGCTCTAACGTTGTAGAAACCCAAGAAAATACAAACTAAGGAGCCTTTTAAAATGGCGAGGAAGGAATACGGCAAACAGTTTATTCTGTGGTCGGCAAAATCGAGGGGAGTTTTCCCTAAAGCGCTTGTCCATATTTCTCTCTGGTCATCCGGTTAGGATCCTCTTGGAGATGTTGGTGATCTGGACCTCAACTTACGTGTCTGTTGAATGGGCAGAACTCAGTACAGCTCTGGGCACCCGGGCGACGCTCAGGGGACATTTGTGGGTGGATGTCGTTCGCTAAATTCTCTGAATGCCTAATTACAAACGCCGGGCGGAGAGGAGAGGAAGCCACGGGAAGGTGGCCCCTGGGCCTCTGCAGGCCACACAGCAGAGGATCTGCTTCATGCAGGGCAGAACCGGAGAAGCATCTCCACGCTGCCCCCTCTGTCCCTTCCCAAGGTGAGCCCCTCACAGACGCTCTGTTCCCGTGCCCCACCTGCTGCAGGCCAGCCCTCAAGGCAGTTAGGGATTTGCCCCAGAATCTGCGAAGAATTAGGAAGGCACTTCCGGAGAGCAGCACGAAGGCCAAAGGACAGAGGCCCGAACCCTCCTGACCCCACACTGAGGCCGCACAGGGAGCAGGGGATACATCAGTCTAGAAGGGCTCGGGGTCACGAGCCTCCGAAATTTTCCCTCGGAGGCCCGGAGCTCTGCCTGCAGAGGGACCGGGCCTCGTGTTGTCAGAGACTCGGGCCGCCAATCC